>NC_048411.1:11655906-11671074 GCF_013103735.1 Etheostoma cragini | reverse complement strand
TGTTCTTCAAAGATGTTTTTAAAGCTGTGAAATGTAATTGCACATAAGGTAAACAAAAAGAGATGTAACTCTTATTGTGCAGTAGATGTCAGAAGCAAGAGATAAATGAGCTGGACCTTCACTGAAATAAACAAAATAACAACTGTCTGTTAGTTATAATTGGTGCAAGTAGGACACATTACAGCAACCAACTCAAGTCACTCAAGTATAATGAGCAAACATAACAAAGCTGGTAAACAAATCAAAATAAAGCACCTTATTATTAAATTTGTCAAAAAGAAACCAACTACTTGGACAGGTTTTTCTTGGAAAAGTGGTTCTTGAGGCAGCAGATGTCAGGTCATGCTTTTCACTGTTGCTCTCCGTCTGTAGGAGAGTACATGAGTCGACATGCAAAATGCCACGTCTGTGATGCTACCTGTCTGCAGTGCATGGGTCCGGAGAGAGAGGACTGCACTAGCTGCCCCGCCACACGGTGAGAACCACTGGCACACAAACATCTATATTCAAAAGATGCAAAATCATACTGCTGAGGACGGAGTCTTATTTGTCCTGTCTGCACCGTGTGTGTGTGTAGATATAACTTGTACTTTACTGATTTCCGACAGTTCAAACTACCTTTTAATACAAATGTAAAAAAGCAGCTTATTAATAAGAACTCTTGTTACTGCAATCTTTTTTTTAAGTCTATTCTAAAATTAGTTGTTTTAAAAAAAAAAAATTTGGCTCAGTTTGTACTGACTCTTATTTTGTAGATGTTGCATAATATGTGTGTTATTTTATCACTGCTGATTTAGCATGTTCTTTGTGAACCACATCCACCCTTGCAGGTTATTTGATGATGGACGCTGCGACATCCGCTGCCAGACGGGGCGGTATGCCATGGAGAGACAGTGCCATCTCTGTCACCACACCTGCCATGAGTGTACTGATGAGGGACCTGACAACTGCACACGCTGTGACAGAGGTACACTAACTTGAGTCAAGATACGAAAAATAAAAAATGTTGATAATGAAATGCGCATTCAACCAAAAAGAAACTTGTATATTTCTTTCCGTAAATCATTATTGCATTACTTTAACTTACAGGACCAGATAAAACCATGAATACGATCTTATATGTTTCAACAACTCACTCTTTTTCTTTCCCACCACATAAAAATCAGCACCTGTTAAATGACACTGGTAGCTTTTTACAGAGGTGTACTGGTGGTCACATAAGAACCCATCTATCTAGCTGTGACTGGAAGGTAAGTGAAATTGGCCTTTTTGTAACATCACATGGATCAAGCCATGGCTCATTTGTGCCAGACTCCACCAATCAATCCTCTAAAGGTAAATCAATCTGATTAAAGTAGTTATTCAACCAAGGTGGGAATCAGTCATTTGTCCATTGTAACCTAATGCAGAGGTCACTGCACATCTCTCAGATGTAGCTAAGTTAAAGACGAGCTGTGTCTAGATTTAATGACTACTTTCATTCCCTTTAAAAAGCTTACCTTCTGGTAAGTTTTATGGTCTTAGGATCCTGTGCAGCTAATCAAAAGAAGAAGAAAAAAAGTGTGAAAACAATCGTTATGATAAAACCCGGACGTCATTAGAGGCTCACAGCTGAAGAAATATCAACTTGAAGATGGTAGTAATAACTGTGTTTATCGCAGTGTCACAGACAGTATTATGGCTGTCAGAATGAATGTATTTACACTGGGAAGATTCTGTTACACGCTAACCCACCTACACACACACTTTAAGATACCAGTCAGTCAAGGAGAAGATTAACACCAGATTTCCCTTCACACACTCTCTCTCTTTCTCTCTCTCTTTCTCTCTCTCTTTCTCTCTCTCTCTCTCTTTCTCTCTCTCTTTCTCATGTGCACACACACTCACAATTAGCCAGCAGGTTTGTCAGACTGTTTGCAAATGTGGTTCCATTTAATTGCAGGTCTGTCTGAGGTTCAATGAGACATAACAATAATAACATGAAGAAACCCTCCATCTGTCTTTCCCCATGTCATTTCTCTCTCAAAACAACCTCTCATATCTTGGCCAGTCACACACACGCACACACACACACACACACACACACACACACACACACACACACACACACACACACACACACACACACACACACAGACATTCACTAACACAATGAATGAAGGAGCTGCAGAAAGGAGCGTAACAGAGAAAAAGTGAAGAGTTGAAGAAGACAATAAATAGACACACACACTCATACAGACATTTTTGTTTCATTTGCCAGCAGGTCATTTCAAGATGTACAATATATATGTCTATATATAGATATATATATATATACACAAACATTTTTAGGTCTCACAGATTTAGATAGAAAGTGTTTGATACATAGTGTACTATATTCAAGTTACTCAAATTCAGTTTGATTAAGTATTATTAATTATGTCTGCATACCTGTTTTGTGCATCAGCACTCTTTGTTCTTCACTTGCCAGAGTTCTTGTCCATTTAATTCCCAGTACAAATGTCCATTTCTTTACTTGCTCCATCTAGATAAGTTTGGGGTGGCCAGGTACCTGTTTCAGAGTCAGTGTCGAGATGTCTGTCCAGAGGCGTTCTTTCACTCTTCGAGGAGACAATGTGAACCCTGTCCTGCAGATTGCATCATCTGTTCATCAGCAGGTCACTGCCTCCACTGCAGCCCAAGACATAGGCTCAGAAATGGCCAATGTGTCCCGTTGGAGTGCAGTTCAGGTGAGAGACAGTAGACTTTCTTACATGCTCATTCACTAATGTGACTATGAAAAGCACTCTTTTTTAATTCTGCAGTTAAAATGCTGAATGTTGTAAATGTTGTGTGACAAAAAATAAGCATGAACAAAAAATATATTATCTACATGTCACTGTTGATAAATAGCTACAACTGTTCACTCAGCACCACTGTCACAGAGCTGGGCTGAATTTGGCAAATATCACCTCAAGGAACACACATGAAGCACAGCAACCTTGTTTCAAAGCAAGTATTCAAATTCAAGTACAAAATATACGCCAAAAGAAATATATGCCAACACCCAGGCCGCAGGTCTACAATTGCATATAATATGCATGGATTGACCACATAATAGGAAACTGTTAGCTTATTTCAGCTAGTCCACTGTAGTACTAAAAGTGTTTGGATTTCAGCGTCAGGTGTGAAAAATGTGCAGTTCAGAGGAAGAATGTTAAGCTCTAAGATAACATTAACATCTCATATGGTTACAAAGATCATTTGTTTGTCCTTTTAAAACACAGGGTTGCACAATGACATACATGTTGTTGCCTCTTCAAACTACATACATATAACATGTATACACATATTTACTGTGGATTACAATAGATTAAATAAAATAAAAAAGAGGAATCTGAGTAGTATCAAAAGACAAAAAACATGGCCACATAACCCATTAAGGCAACACCATAACAGAAATACATAAACACTGCATTGTGTACTGGTATAACATGATGTCTATTATTTGAGGTAAAGACTTTATAAGAATTTTCTTTTTTAAAGAAACAGATGAAAATGCCTGACCAGACAAATACAGTCAGTGCTGATTTCATGGCTTTTACTTAATGTTGGTAATCTGCTAAAGAAGATTTGCTGAATGTCTTTACAGTAATATCCTCAAGGAGACTGTGGAAAGTGAACACATTCCACTTTATCACATTGTATGACATTGAAAAAAAGAAGGATTGAGCTGAAATGCTTTGAGGGAAAAAGAAAATATTCAGATAAGGAGAAGAGGTGGAGGTGGGGAGTTACAACTTCCCCACCTTGAATATGAGAATAATGATACGGGGTAATGATGAGAGTTTGTAGGCAAAGATAATAAATGTATAAGTGGGAGGATGACAGAAAATTCTTATAATATCTGTAGCAGGCAGGTCTTAACAGGCTCTACTGACAGCTTGAACATAGCCTCTCTTCTCTTCTCTTCTCTTCTCTTCTCTTCTCTTCTCTTCTCTTCTCTTCTCATTCTGTATTGGTGCCAAAGGCAGAGCAACGACACCACATTGATTGATGTGACAGTGTGACATATATAAAATATAAATATTACAAAATTCAGCTAAAGGTGTGTATTTCTTAAATAAGACAAGCACTGTTAAACTGACAGCATCTTATTATGTTATCATTATCATTAAAATAACATGCAAAAATAACAATGGTCATTTGGTAATAGTAATTAGATTTTTATGACTGTGAGATAAACTGCACTCCACTTAAAACATCCGTGAGTTATTTGTTGTGATAGACAGGAATGGTGCAGGCTTGAAAGTTGCTTTAATTGCCTTTTTCTCTACTCTACTTTTCCACTACCAAAGCTTATTTTAAATAACTGTGTTGTCCAGTAATGAGCAAATAACAAATAACTCAATGATTTTCACCAAAGGGATATACGCTATTTAATCATCCTTTTCTTATGTGTTGTGTATTTTTAATCCACTATTTTATCTACTGTTTTCATCAGGTGAGGTTGCAGACGCAGAGAACGAGGACTGTTTTCCCTGTGACGAAGGCTGCAAGCAGTGTGAACGCAGTAAATAGACCGCTTCCTTTTCTTACTCCTCTCTCTCTTCCTACCTCTTTCACCTTCTTCATCAATCAAAGCGTTGAAATAAAACCAAGTGCACTGTAGCTTCATCAGCAGCTATATGCTGTAGCTACAGCACACTGCCATACCTTTCAGTCAGAGTAAATGTAGATGAGAACACTTTTATGAATTCAGTCCTCAGGAGTGAGACACAATGAGATATCAGGAAAGCTTGTAATCAAAAGATAAAGGACGATTTACTGAAGGCTACTAAATGTGTTTGACAGTGTAGTCAAGATCAGATGGGGTGCCGGCATTACTAGTGATGCTGCTATTGGCCGCTGTTGCACCTCACTCTTTGCTGCAGGCTCTCTTTTACCGCAGATGCATCCTCCATACATTTATTTCAAATGAGCCCCAACAACTGAGCTAAGTTATTAAAATATAATGTGTTCTGCAGTTAATTAACATTTTGTTTATTCCAATAAGTCTCATTCAATAGGGAAGTCATTTGGACAAACCAAATCAACAATCTCTTAAAATTTCTTAACTGTAGCTTTGCTTTATAATCAGACACCATAACCCATTTAGATACCACGTTAGCATTTGGAGTCATTTGCAGAAGATCTGATGTTTTTTACTTTTTGTAGGACTAATGTTCATTATCTTCTCCATAAGGAACACCTAAGTGAAATCTAATTGATGTCAGAGTGAGATATTATCTATCCTGCAAAGGGTTAAAAAAAGAAGAAGCATTTCTACTCCTAGGAAATGCTGCTGGTAATTATTAGTCCTTCCACTGCTGTTTACCTCTAGACTGTCAATAAATATTACAAAAAATCTACATACCTTTGTTTACAGCTAAACAGGACGCTAAAAGTGTCTTTTTCTGAATGGTATTTTGAATAAGACTTGTGGTTTTTTCTCAACTCTGAAATGTATCATTCCTTGTGCTTGTACACTTCACCCTGTCTGTACAAGCCACACAAAGAGTCACAAGAGCACTTCCTTCTCCCAGAAATGCTCTCCCTCCCAGCTTGTCACCCACCCGTTCTTAGTAATCACAATTCTGCAAACTAAACAAGTCAGTCAGCAGATTAGAGCTTTGTGATGATTGGCCCTGTGACGCAATGCTACAGGCTAAAGTGAAGATGAAACAGCAGTGGAGTGTCTGGCATCTAATATGTGTGTGCATGCTTACACTATGTTCTCATTCTGCATTTCTAGGCTTATAAAAGCCAGTTTTAGACATTTACAGTACTGTGCAGACATAGTTCATCTGAGGATTTGAGTGTCGTTCTTAAACCAAATATTTAGTATTAGATATGGTGTAGGATTAGATTATAGATTTTGGATTAGGTTTACAATTTAGTAAATGAGCTGTGTGTGTGTGTGTGTGTGTGTGTGTGTGTGTGTGTGTGTGTGTGTGTGTTTGTATGTTAGTTTGTAGCGTGCTGTAAGATCTTTCAATGAGCTCGTCAGCCTGATGGTGTGTGACAAGATGCAGCAACCCCTCCTCTCTCCAATCTCCTCCATCAAATTACTTCTCTGTAACTCATCGTCAGTTTTATGTCCATCAATCCTCTTTTCATAGGGGTTCAATTTCTTTTTTTTTTGGGATCAGTCATGATCTGAATATGCTTCTTTATAATGCCTCTTAAAGGATTTTTATTGTGGAGTTTTTTCTTACCCAAATTGAGGGTCGAAGGACAGAGGGTGTCATATGCTGGACAGATTGTAAAGCCAATCAAGGCAAATTTGTAATTTGTGATATTGGGCTTTAAAATAAATTTGGCTCTGTGTAACTTGGGGAATGGCAGTGATGCACATGTCTTGTGTACCCAAATGATAAGAGCTCTCTCAGGCTGGATGTGCATAGCCTTATCTTGGTCGTCCTTGGCACATGGCGACATTGCTTCTTCTGTTAAGGAGCCCCACTGCTGACACATCCCTAATCAATCTGTGTGCTCCTTTGTGTTCATATTTTCTCTAAACTTCACAAGTCCGCCTCCTTGATCTTCTCAAGACAAGATGATTTACGCATGCTGTGCAATGCACCTTGATTTGTTTACTTTGTTTCAATATTTACTACTATTGATCTTTTCTGGTTACGTTAGGCTTCAGGAAAGTAGTATTTCTGTACATTACTGTCAGAGGCTGTTGGCACACTGAAGCTCATCTCCCCTCCAGTTCTCAGTTGGTTTGATACAGTGCCTCTTATATCTGAGCTTGAAAAATGAATGTTTTGCTTCATTATATTAACAAATCTATTCGGTTTTACTCCATTAGCAATCCTCTTCTCAAAAACTTCTTGATAAGCACACTATGTCACTTTCTCAAACTGAAGTGATGATTTAAGGTGAGAGTAAAACTCCTGACTCCTGATTTTGTATCACCTCTTTTTACTGAGTGCTAATCACGTTAATGTGTTATTGTGTGCATGTATATCATGCCAGTGGGCTAGTGTAATGTGTAGCTTGTGAGTGTGTGTAGACCGTAAATGTGTATGTATGTGTGCTTGCACATTCCACAAGTGCATACTTCAGGATATGTATGCCAGTTTAAATTCTGTTGAAATCCCCCCTCCCCTGCTTTCACAGTTAATATTTATGCGGGAGCTATTTTCTCTCTTCACATAGACACAGCCTGAAGGCATGATTTCCGGCTCCTCTGTCCCTCCCACCTTTCCTTTCTCCCAGTCTCTCTCTGTATGAGTAATAGCTTTCACAGGTAGTGGCTTGTCAACTGCATTGAAGTGCAAACCAGTGCAGTGTTAAGTTGTCGGTGCTGGAAGAAGACTGAGAGAGGAATGGGGTGTGGGGGTCGATGGAGGCTTTTCTGGAGAGGATGAATGTCCCTAGGGAAAGTCTGCAGAAGGAGCTTTTTCAGTTTCAGTTATTTCCATAACTTTCTTTTCCTCCCTCTATCTCTCATTTACCATCTCTTGCTCTGTCTGCTTCCCGATCCTTTCTTTCTCTCCCTCTTCCCCCCCTTCTTGCTCCCTCTGCCCTTGGAGATGTTTTGACACCGTAGGACTTGGATGACAGCATGGCTCTTTCTCAATAACCAGTTGGATGGTTTTGATTGACAGCAGGAATTAATTAACACACACACACACACACACACACACACACACACACACACACACACTTATTATTTATTAATATCCCCTGTGTTGGTTCACCCCAGTCTCAGTCAGTTAACATAAAAAAATACACATTAACAGCAAATATGTTTATAGTGTATAGAGTTCTACATAACCTGTCACAGACATTATGCTTGTTTTTGTGTTGATCAGCAAATGTTTACCTGCAGTGCTGCACCGACAGCACAGAAACACGCACGCACGCACACACACACACACACACACACACACACACACACACACACACACACACACAAAATAACAGACATAGATAGATGTGAACTAAAATCTCTTTGGGTTTTACATTTATTTGAGGGCTTCTGGGTTATTTGTTGCTATATTCTGATAATTAATCTGTGAGTGCCATTCAGTTCTAAAGCAAACTGAACACATTTATTGTTTAGTGTTGTCAGAGTGCCTCCTGCTGGTGTTTAGGGAGACTTGGTTTTAAAAAAATGACTGCGCTGTCCTTGGGTGCAGGTAGATGAGATAAGGTATTTTCCAAATTTTTGCGTTTGAATTACATAAACAGACTAACATTAACATCTAACACCACAGTAACTTAATCTTTATGTTGTTGTTTTTTTGGAGAGAATAGTTAGAATAGGTCAGAAATACAACTTCATATTTACTGTAAATGTGATTTGAACAGCAAATACTTGTGCTGATCAAATAGGCTGTCTTTTTCTGTCCTCTTGTCATGAGATTGCAAACAGAGCTATTTCAGGAAGTTGAAAAAATCACAACATGCCTGATCTGTTGTTAATGATTTCATTATTTTCTGCTCTTCACCACAGAGGATTCAGGAAATCAGACTCAGGAAACAGTTTGCCTCAAATGTGAAGACGGTTACTATAAGTAAGTGTCTTCGGTTGAGGGTTAAGTAATTTAGTTGCACCGCAATATTCATAGAACCTCATATTTACACTATCCATCTGTCTGTCTGTCAGGTTGGGCACAGACTGTCATCAGTCCTGTCCAGATCGGACCTACAGTGAAAACAACACCATGATATGTGCTCCGTGTGAAGACAAAAAATGTGTAATCTGCGACCAGACCCAGTGCTACTGGTGTGGAGAAGGATTCTACGTCTTTGGTATTTGAACAATTTATAATTTTGGGTTATGGTGTTAATATCAGCTGGAGACATTTCTGGCAAAACTGTAATCCATATCTGATTTTAATATAATCTACTGCAATTTAATAGATACCCTTTATTTAAAAAGAAAAATAGCTGTGCACTTTACAGTAAAAGTCCCCATCCCCTGGCAAGTACAAAACAAGTGTCAGCAATGACATTATTTCTTTCTATTTAAAGAAAAATAATAAGCATAATGGCATATAGAGTAAGTGTAAATGTGTGATTGTGTCCAGCTGAACAGTGTGTGGATCACTGTAAGGAAGGTTTCTTTGTGGACGAGGAGAGCAGGGAGTGTGAGCCTTGTCACCGTGCCTGCCGTACCTGTGGAGGGCCACAGTACGACGACTGTGACTCCTGCAAGGACGAATTCCAGCTGATAAAGGGGGAGTGTTTAAAGGACCCACAGCTTTCTTCCTGCCCTGAGAAACACTTCACAAACAGTACGGCAAATGTTAATTTTTACCTCAGTATTAAATGTTGTCAACATCACCTACTGACTTTATACAGCTCACAAACATCGAACCCAAATGAAATTACTGCTGTCAATTACTGAAGCGTGCAGTGAAATAGGTTTTTCTATTTCTCATTAGGTATTCAGTTACACATCCTTTTGTCTTTTTTTGATCCCATTTTGTTTCTTTCTTGTCATTCATGTCTACATATTTTGTCCTGGTCTCTGTTTACCTTCAGGTCTTGGCGAGTGTGAGCTTTGCAGCTCATTGTGTAAGACTTGCTCTGGTGCAGGGAAAGAGGACTGCAACAGCTGCATCTCTGGTAAACATTTGCTGTCTGTATGAAACGTTAAACTGGGCTTCTGAAAACATTTCTGAAAAGGTTTAGTGTCTTAGATGTTGCAAACTTGCTATCAAAGTACATGTTGTTTCTTTGGCGGGCTGTGTGAATTCAAACAAGCTGTTCTCCACTGACAATGATTGTGCACTGGTTGCTTTTTCTTGTATCGGTGATTTGTCTTTCTATCTTCAGGTTATTTTTTGACAGCTCAACAGACCTGCACGTCCCATTGTCCATTAGGCACGTTTGCCAACGAGGTGTCCAGCCAGTGTGAAGATTGCTCGGAAGGTTGTCTCACATGCCAGGACGCCCAGCAGTGCCAGCGCTGTCGCAGTGGGCTTTACCTCCACAATGACGTGTGTGTGGTGGAGTGTCCGAGGTGCTTGTCCTGTTTCCTTGACTTGCGCTTGAAAACCATCCATCATAAAACATCAATGACACATCATTCTCTGCCTTTTTCTCAGAGGGTTTCCTCAAAGTGATGTATGCCAGCCGTGTGCTCCAGAGTGTACATCCTGCCAGGGAAGTTCCTCTCACTGTCTGAGCTGTGAGAAAAAGTACTTACTGCTGGACCACTCCTGCAGGTTGAACTGTCTAGAGGGTTATTACGCCACCGAGACAGAATGCCATCGCTGTCCAGTTCACTGTAGAGAGTGCAATCAAGATGGCCTGTGTAAGAGTGAGTACACTGGGTGGAGCAGTGGCGAGTAGAGAAATGGAAGATGTGGAGAGGAGGATTAAGAAGAGGTGTTGTTTTGAGAAGTGACTTAGTTTAATATTGAAGTAGCTGGATAGAGGACGAGATTCAAGGGAAGGAAGATGTGGAGGAAATGCAGAGAGATCCTTCTCTGCTCTACGGACTTTAAATAGTTCAGACATGAAGCCTAAATATAAGAATTGAAAGGTTTAGGTGAGGACCAGATGAATATCAGATGACAAGAAGGATGCAGGGAATACAGGAGACATTTTTGGGGGAAATAAAAATAAACAGTAAAACCATTATTTGTCAGGGTCAGAGTAGCTTTAACTGGAAATGTATCCACTTTTGACAGACATGTTGTCCTTCTTGATGACTGAAATGCAGCACATACTGTACACTACCTCTTAGTTCTAAATGGTAGTAGTTGAAATGGTGTGCCATTTTTTTTTAATTTATAGGTTTTCATGATCGATGATTACAGTATGTGAGTGGTAGTTGCATGGTTATCACTGAGGTTAAACACAAAAAAGCTTTTTATAAGTCTTATAAAGAGCCGGTTTAGGAATAGGAAGTGGGGGCTGTCTGAGGTAATGAAGAAGAGGTAAGAATGTACACCACAAAATGATAGGAGTTGCTGATTGGGCAGTTTGAGTGCAAAGAAACTGAAACACAAGCAAAAGGCTACTTCTAATACTTGGCCATTTACATATATTTTGAATATGTTGAATGTTACAATAATGTAACAATAACCATAACATTGTGTAGGCTACAATAGTGTAAGGGCTCATATCAATAAGCTATTAAGTCCAGTTATTTTTTTAATTACTCATCAGAGGTTATACCAGGAATTGGTAAAGTCCATTTTTAAAATAAAAAAATTGAGTCACTGGCGTAGATTTCTTAGTTTTTTGCAAACAATGTAAACAACACTGTTTTGATTCTAACTTCGCATAATGTCTCTTTCTCTCCCAGAGTGTGACCAGTACTACTTCCTCCATGGGGATAAGTGTTTGGATGATTGTCCCGATAGCTACTTTGCCAGCGAGGAGCCACAAGAGTGTGTGCGTTGCCATTCCGACTGTGCGTCTTGTGACGGACCAGGCTTTGATGACTGTCATGTGTGTCGCAACCCAAAAGCTGTCCGTTATAATGGAGAGTGTCTGGCTAAGTGTCCCGAAAGCACTTACTATGATGCAACCACCAATGAATGCAGAGGTAGGGAAGGTGGATGTTTATTTTAATCAAGCAAACGAAAAGAAAAGAAAAATGCTACTCCATCTTTACAGGATTTATGAGTGTCTCGTTGCTTTTAATTTTTCCAGATTGTGACAGGTCATGTCAGACCTGCTCAGGCCATGAGCCCTCATCCTGCCTCAGCTGCGGTACCAACAGGCGTACAGATGCAAGTGGACACTGTGTTTTCTACAGTGAGTGCTCTCTGCGCTCATACATGGACCATAATGGGGATTGCCAACAGTGTCACAAACTCTGTCATCGCTGTTTTGGGCCGGGCAAAGACCAATGTCTCAGCTGCAACGAGCCAAACTTCCTACTGAGTAAGTTATATCATAAAAGTAAATGCTATGATCCTTATCCACCAATAGGAATCCTTTAAACATTGGTGCTTTGTGTTCGTATCCACCAGACAACACATGTATGCAGGAGTGTCCTGTGGGTTACTATGCAGAGGACAAGGATGAGCGTGCGTGTGAGCGCTGTCACTTCAGCTGTAAGTCATGTGTTGGTCGTCACAGTGTGCAGTGTGCCAACTGTAAAACTGGATTCTTCAAGCAGGGAAGCAGCTGCGTTGAAACCTGTTCAGAGAGGTTAGAAGAACACACGGATACACAAAGTCTTCTCTTCTTTTTCATCAAAACTAAATGAATATTCTCTCTCTATTTAAGTCACTTTGGCAACACCACCACCATGGTGTGCGAGCGATGTGACCCCTCTTGTAGCCAGTGTTGGGGACGTGGTAACAGAAACTGTCTGAACTGTCGGGAGGGCTACGTCTATCTGAAGCAGCAGGGACGATGCCTGCAGAGTTGCCCTCCAGGCTACTACCAAGACAGCCGGTCCAAGACCTGTCACAAGTGTCACCCCACCTGCAAAACTTGCAGCGGTAACAAAAGCTTGTCATGGCTTATTTCTGCCATGTGTGTTTTCTTTGGGCGGGTGCTGTTTTTTTTTTTCAAATTTCAAATTATTGAGCATGAATTGTTGTGTCACAGTTTTCAGAACATATCTCTATATACAGTATATCTAAATATTCTGTGTAATATATAACATATTTTACATCACATCTCTATGTATATTCTCAAATAAGTGTATAATGCGTGCCACAGTACGATGATAATAAATGTCTTATTCATCACAGTTTCCCCCAAAGCTATGACATACTTGCTTTTTGCCTTATGACTTGCTTTTAATCAGGAAATTCCAGTTCAGCCATTTGACAGTCTTACATTTTACATAATAGTGTTGTTATTCATATCTCTCTATCATTGTCTCTCTCCTTCCAGATAAGGGCGCTCTGGCCTGCCAGCTTTGTTATGAAGGCTACACTTTCATGGGAGGCATCTGTGAATCCCAGTGTCTTGTAGGCTTCTACGCTGCTTCAAAGGTGACACAGCTTGTGTGTTACTTTTTTTACAAAGAGTGTTTCTGTTTACATTCAACTAACCTTTCACATTTTCCTCTTGATAAATGAATAACATATCATAGCTATGGCTGGAGTTTGGCAAGGCTGCCCTTGAAGCAGTATAGTTGGAGATAAAGTCTGCTGTGTAACAAATTCTTCTGCTGCTTTAGGAGTCCGAAAGCAAAGAGCCAAACTGCAAGGCATGTGACCCGTCCTGTATGGACTGCCGAGGTCCCAGCATGTGGAGCTGCACAGTGTGTCGTGCACTCCAGATCCTGTCTGATGATGGCCGCTGCTTGTCCTGCTGTGGAAATGAGACACGTCTTGATGATGAACCAATACCCAGGGAGTGCTGTGACTGCAAGGTCTCACAAGGTAAACAATAACCCACACTGGAGCACAGGCTTCCAACAAAACACACACAGATACATACTGTATTTAGACGTGTTCCTGGAAAAGTGTGTGTGTGTGTGTGTGTGTGTGTGTATGTGTGTCTGAGAGAGAGAAATCAGCAACATACTTCCAGGGCATCTGTAATTTGTAATGGTTGCCTGTATAATTCATATAATTGATAGCGTTCCCACTGGATAGGCATGACTTTCTGCCAAACAGGGGTTTCCAGTGTTTTAAAATGACGATATATATGTTCCTAATACAAGGAATTTTCCAATGCTTTTTGGCCTCTGGCCATCACAGACAAGACTGCATTTAATTGAAACAAGCCTCTTGTTAAACATACTCAAAGGATTAATTAGAAACATACTTAGTATACAGATTATACTTGTCATTGTAGCCTAATGGTGTGCTCCATCTCCTTCTCAGAGGAGTGCATCCTGGGTGTCAACTTTGTGTTCAGGGACAGTGAGGATTTAGAGGCTTATGGCAGCAGCACCAAACTCTTTGTCACTGCCTGTGTGCTGATTATCCTCTCTGTTGGCGGAGGGGTCTTCCTCTTCCTCAATGCTAGATCTAAATCACTTGCAATGGCACCAAAACTCAAAGCAGGAGGCTATGAGAAACTGGACACCAATAGAGGCATTGCCTCACAACCCACCACCTCTTCATTTGGGGAGTACAGCGATCGGATCATTGCATGTGAGGATAATGAGGAGGAAGAAGAAGATGATGACATTGTGTACATGGGACAAGATGGGACGGTGTATCGGAAGTTCAAGTACGGACTCTTGGAAGAAGATGAGATTGAGTTGGAGTATGATGATGAGAGCTATTCATACAGATGAAAAGAAAGCAGACCTGTTGGGAGAAAAGTAGCTCTTCCTTAAATAATAATAAAAATATGTTTTGAAAATCGTAAAGAACCTTACATACAAAAAAATGCAGCACAAAGAGCTTTAAAAAAAAAGGGGATATGATAATTCCTTGCTATGGCTGTAGTTTAAACAATTAGAACACAACAATTATTTCTCACCCTTTCTCAGATACATGGTCTATTTAATTATTTTTTTTAAAGTTAGAATCTCTTCAAATCATGCAGTATAATCAACAGGTGAAGCAATTGTGGGTGAAGGGCCCAAGGCCGGATCCAAAGCCCCAGGCCCCTGCGTCGAGGACTGATTCTCTGTATATGGGCACAAGTTCTACCAGTTGAGCTACCCAGGCGCCCAGCCATGTTTTTCAATGACATCACCTTTCCAAGACATTTTAGTATGTTGATATCATTTATAATGGCTGCAGCTGAAATTCTAGAGAAGAAGTCGTCAGAGACGTTTGGCTGCTGTGTCAAGTTGAATGTTGACAATTTGTCTAGCCTCAATATGAATAGTTTTGGTTTACTGTTGGATTATGCAACATATTAATTTGATTGGGAAGAAGAGTTTGACTTCTTTTTTGAGCCTCAAACCTCAGGGAAAGTTTTGAATGTGCTGACAATCATATAACCTTCCCTGTGTCTGTTTACATTTTCTAGAATTAATTGTATCATTTAAAGAACATTTGTTTACAAAACCTAAAATTATGCAGTAGTTATTGTACGCTGATATCGCTTAGAGAAAGGACATTAAATTTAATTTCAAATTGAAGTCTTTGTTATTAACAACCCAGTCTCCACATTTGAACAGAATGCTTATTACATTAGAAACAAAGAAAATATATTACATTTTCCTAATGGGATATACAGTGGGTACGGAAAGTATTCAGACCCCTTTAAATTTTTCACTCTTTGTTTCATTGCAGCCATTTTCCA
>NC_048411.1:11649422-11655806 GCF_013103735.1 Etheostoma cragini | reverse complement strand
TTGGAAAAAGGCTGCAATGAAACAAAGAGTGAAAAATTTAAAGGGGTCTGAATACTTTCCGTACCCACTGTACGTCCTGTTTCTGCATCATCTGATTTAAGGGTCTTATCAATAACAATACTTTGTGCTAGACTGCGTTGTTAAATATCAAGTTCCCCCCTGACCTGCCTCAATTATGGACTATCAATCATCACTAAAACCATACACCTTTCCAAGCTTATATAACTCCGCCTTTTAGGCCTGCGACGCTCTTTTTCCCTCCAAACAAACCAGGCAGAAGAAAGAGAAGAGTGATGTGGGTCTAATCAACTTTTTTCATTGTATAACACTTATATTTGCTCACATTGAATGTTATGCCTGAAAACGTAATACATATTGTTTGATTTATGTTAGATTGCAGGGTAAAATCCGTATTTGAATTTAAGAGAAAACCCCCAAGCACAGTACTTTATACTGAAGTACACTCAGATCTGTAACATGTGTGGTACTTTGAATCTTTTCAGTTTGGTTTACACAGAGAGGAACATCTTGTTTAGGCTACAGTAAAATGCTGGCATCTGCGTGTCGCTGCGTGTGTTCAAAATAATAATGCTCAAAACACAGAAAAATATTGCAGAAGAAGTGATTTTCCAGAACTTTTTCCTTAAACGTATTTACTCTTAGCTCTACTCTAGCTCTGTTTTGACTTTAGGGTTGTGTATCTGCTTTTTTTGCGGTCTCCCTGAGATAATAACAAATGTTTGCCCCATCCACAGAAAAATGGTTACGTACTTGGTTAAGTTGAAATGTGCTGTGAATCATTGTTTCATAATAAAGCTGGATTTTGATGTAAGTTGTGAGTGTGTGCACTTGATGAAAATGTGTTATGAATTAACCTGCCGATGTACAAAGGTGAGATGAAGTAATTTGGCAAAGACTTGCATGCAAATCAACACTAAAGTGTCTGCTGTTATCCGTTCACTGTGATGTTAAGCCTACTAACATGTTCACATTGGATTTTGTGAGAGACTGTGCTATGTAAGAAAGCTAAATTAATATAGTATACTTTTAAATAAGAAGAGATCTGTTTTGAGCCTATGTAAACCGATGTGTGGAAGTGTGATCTTAATTTAGCTGGTTCCTCATCTGTGTCACAGGGAGTTATATCACATTTCCATTGTTGTCTATTTAATATTAACTGTTCTCATATTAGTTGAAAAAACTAGTTATTCTAATTTCTTAGTTGCTTAAGCAGTTAAGTCAACATTGGCTTTCCCTTCATGAGCCAAGCCGATGCTTTAGTTTTTATTCCTGCTGTGTCACTTATCTACACATTCACATACCCACTGGGACTGTTTGTCTTACTTCTGCTCTGCTTTTGCTGGAAATATGACCGTTATGAGTGCAGAATTCATAGGATTGATGATGAAAGGTGATGAAATATTACAGGAATTTTCTTAACTTTAGTAATTGATTTAAGGGGAAAATAACAGGAAAATTTAAGTTCTGAGAGCTTTATTTTAATTAAATCAAGAAATCATTGATGTAATCACTGATATTAGGATTAACAACATCCAGGCGGTTATCAGACAAAAAGAGCTCTTGGCCAGCCATGTGCATAAGTTTTAATATTTTATCCTATTTTTTGCTTTACAAAATTAGAATGAATTGTATTCCCATTGCAGCTTACCTTAATATATGGAAATAACAAAACGGACATATAAATGTATTGTTGAAACTTTAATTCTACAAGCAGTAACCCTGGTCCCTGTGTAAACTAGAATAAATAATTGCAACAAATGAACCTGAAAAACAACTGACCCTATTGCAGCAATGCAGTGTTTTTGTTCCAGATAATAATGCCCAGACTTTCTCTCTAACCATCTGACACAGAAACAAACATCCACAGAAAAGGACATAAGCATTGTATTTTCAACCTTAGCAAGACAGGGTTCAGACTTGAGTTTACGGTCTATTTGTGTCTTTCGTTATATACAAATTTTTACAAAATTACTTGTGGTCATCCTCATGCCAAAATCTGTATTTTTTTCAGGTACCTTCTTCCATTAAAAGATTCCAAATATACAGCAGGACCAGTAAGACCAAAGAGATACACAGTTATGCTATTAGATGAGGCAATCTGGTGTGAGTATATACAGAAGCAGTCTGCAAAGAAACATTCAGGAAGTTAAACAATTGAGACACATTGAAGAGGTAAAAGAAAAATACAATTAAAAAAAGATTGGTTGTTTATGCAGCCATGACAACGGGTCAGAGATCTCAGAAGGATGTTGTGCATTTTAATTAGTGCATACACCTGTGTGTATATAGAAACATATGTGTTTTCTGATGTGTGTGTGTGCGCACAATGTGCTACAGTCACAGCCAGCTGTCAGTGACCATTTATAATAGTCTGTGATGTGGATGCAGTGTTGGGGGGCAGGGCTGACGACGAGCTGGGAGCGCTGGTGAAGAAGTTGTCGTCTCTCAATTTGAGATGCTCGGGGAGCTCCAGCTTGACCTTGGCCTCCTCAATGTCGCTGTTTATGGCTGCAATGAGCGCTTCTGTTAAAAACAGAAGTTCAAGAGAAATGAAGACATGCAATAAAGAAGCCAGGTGCAAAGAGAAGAATAATTGAGTGTATAGGAAGGGGAAATCATGGTGGGTTAAGAGGGTAAAAAAGATTAAATCTGGAGGCATTATAAATGTTAGACCCTTTAAGTGCAGGCATACAGAAATAGGAGTGTGAGAGAGAGAGAGTGTGTGTGTGTGTGTGTGTGTGTGTGTGTGTGTGTGTGTGTGTGTGTGTGTGTGTGTGTGTGTGTGTGTGTGTGTGTGTGTGTGTGTGTGTGTGTGTGTGTGTGTGTGTGTGTGTGTGTGTGTGTGTGTGTGTGTGTGGTGTTGTACCAAGTGAGTTGTAGCTCCTCTCTGGACGGATGTAGCCCACCATGACAACACTGAGAATCTCCCCATAAAAGTCCTCTTTATATGTGTGAATCACGTGGGTCTCCTAGAATAAAAATAAAAAAGTATTTCTTACAAGAGTACTGCAACTGTCAAATGTGATAAACTGCATCAAACCAGAATGTTTAATAGCAGCTGAAATAAAATTACAATTATTAAATTTTGATGCAAAATAAATGTAGAAAAATGGCTGAGTGTGTACAAAGTACACAAAACTATTTTAATAATACCAAAAGAACATGTCTATCTTGAAAACAGCTTTAATACTTAAAGACTTAAATCTTTGCACCAAACACTTGACTAATATCTTGTGACTTATTTCACAACTTTATTCATTTCATTTTACTGAACAGTTTAGGGTGTTGCTTAAAGAAATGTGTCCATAAATGTGTTATATTACAAACTTTAGCCACTGTTTTCTTCTCTCAACATAAAGGGTATTCCTTTTGTTTTTTACAAAAACGTTTTAAAAGTTTTTTTTTTTCCTTTTGTCCACTGTGGGAAATTTGATTCCCATGGCCGCCATTAAACCCTCGATTGTCAACGACTATTCAACATCTTAGAAATAGATTGGCAAAGTGCATGTTTCCTCAAACAGTTTGCAGTGAATGCTGCTTTTCTTGTACTGACCATGGACTTCTTCGTATTTTTGTAGTACGGGTTCCAGCCAATGCTCATCACCATCTTGTAGACATCACCATTACCGACGCAGGCCCAGCCATAGTAGATTCCTGTGCCGATATCTGCTGGAAGATTGTCCACCACTGAGTCAGGGAAGTTGGCTGGAGATGGGAGAGAGAAAGGGACGAAGAGTCAGGGGAAGGAAAGAAAAAGTAAGGGAAACAACTCCTCCTGAAAGTTAGTGTCATGCTCAATGTCACCTAGACTCAGATGAATACATGTATTAATTTATTTTAAACCTGAGAACTGTAGTTAACTGGATGTTAAGATAACCAGGGCTAGAAATTGATAATGTTAGATAATATTTTGTTACAGTGGGTAACACACTTTTGGCAAATGTTTCAAAGCTCTGCATGGTTGGGGACAAACATCTCTTTTGTAAAAGCTGATACAAAAAGCTTTTACAAAATATATATATATATGAATGTTTGACAATTTCCTGAAACCAAACACACAGTGTGCCTCAATTGTGTTGGGTTCCTCAGTCCGGGAACCACAGGCTTAAGATATGACGTCACTTCATATTTCTAGAAACATCTGTCAAGTTCCGTTGCTCAACTCACATTTATCGCAATGAGTAAAACAATGCGCGTCGTTGGGTGAAAAGGGGCTCGTCATCAATGCTGTTTAGTGCAAGTCGGTAACTGCAACAATTATGAATTAACAGTATACAGATTGTCTGCGTAGCTAATCATCCGAAAAAAGGCTGGCGGAAATTTTGGTCAAAAACACAGACTGCAAGTGTTATTAAATATCTGACGTTACCTTCACTTTGGTTCTCGCTCTGGTGAAATGAACTCTGGACCAATTTAGACTGACCTAGCTAGCGTAAGATACGTATACTGTAGGTTATTAGCTAACGTTACTCAACAGTTCATACAGATTAATGGCAGATAATGATCTCACCTGTAGGGATTCCCAGTTCTTTGCTTCCTCTCCCGAAACCTCGAATAACCTCTCCCCGGCAGAAATACGGTAGGCTCTTCATGACTACCTTCCAGTTAACCACTGGCTATCTTAGAAAGAGGCTACAGAATGACCTCGAACGACGCAAGGAAGGCGGACTGGCTAATCCGCGGAAACTCTTTGACAGTTAGCCAGCAAAACTGAACTCTTACCCTTGTAGAGTTCTAAGTCCGTCCTTGAATTTAGCTAATGTTATATAGCTTCAGCTGCCTGGTTAGCTTGCTCGAGTTGGATAAAGTTAATTGTCAAACACACTAAGCAATGAAAGTAAAAGTTCACCAGGTATGCTAGCTAAGCTTACCACTGTTAGCACCAATAGAGGCACCCTGTCCTTAAAACGGTTTATCCTAAGGTTTTGCTCGTCTGATTTTGCTTGTTCGTCCCGAAAGGTCCACTCACGGTGAGAATAAAGCCCTTGTGCTCACAGCTGGTAGTATGTTACATGTGTTGCAACGATACTTTACACATCTGCCTCGGTAAAGCTTTTGCTGATGTCATTGACCGTGTGACCAAAGCGGAGTCACGTGTTGCGTTTAGCTGTTGTAGGAAATATAACAACTAAAAATGAGGCATTCACTGACACTGACCATCTACAGAAATACGTCCCAGATTTTCATCTGGATGTTTTGAAAGCCGAGGTGTTGCTCTTGGGCAATATGAGTGCACGGCTTGTTCTTGATAAGCGTTTAGGAAACATTTAGCCTACTTAACTTAATTGTAAACTACCAATCCCGTCAGCTAGAGATTTGCTGGGAACGCTAGCTTCCTTTGGCGTTTAAATCTAACCACAAGAGGGCGACATGAGGACTATTCTTTCCCAAGCACCCACATCCTGAAATCATGGCTCAAACAGACCTCACTGATACCCAGCCACTGATGTTGCCAAGGTTTAGTTACGTAGCCTACGTGGAAAGATTGTGTAGCAGCTCAACTTCTTTGAACCAGCTGAAACTGAGAATGTAACGTTAGGTACGATCCCAGCATAGTTTTGGGCGAGTGAGTAGGAGAATAATCCATAGTAACCCAGTAAATTCCCCCGGTAAGCTTCAGCCACAGAATTATTTGAGATGAGGACATCAATTATGACGCTGTTACAGGCAGTGTTAATTCTGTTTAATACAGTTTTACTTAGTCTTTATGTTTTTTCACAGACTCCCTGATTTCCTTTTTTAATGCCTATACAATATCATGTGTCTTGAAAACGATTAAGGCCCAAGGACCTTGATGCATGCACTGCTAAGATGTTCTATTATAGTGGTTCTAAAATCTAAGCTAAAAATGTCTGATGGAGGGTTTGTCCTCTAGCACAGTAGCCTAGACCTACAGGTGATTTTCTAGTTAGCCTATAGCTTAATTATTTCATTTACTGACCATCACCATGGCTATTAATTGTGTATACATGTACACTAAACAAAATTATTAATGCAACACTTTTGTTTTTGCCCCCATTTTTCATGAGCTGAACTCAAAGATTTAAGCCTTTTTCTGTGTATACAAAAGGCTTATTTCTCTCTATTGTGCACAAATCTGTCTAAATTTGTCTGAAAACCAGTCAGTATCTGGTGTTAGGGTTCATCTGTGAAGAGAACACCTCTCCAAAGTGTCAGGTGCTAGACATCTCTCTCTCTCTCTCTCTCTCCCCTGACTGCAGTTTGTTGTTGTAACTGACTTGAGTGGGCAAATACTCACATTTGATGGTGTCTGGCATGAGCCCTAACCAGAGATGGCAAAAGTACTCACTTTCCATACTTAAGTAGAAGTACAGATACTTGTGTTAAAAAATACTCTGGTAA
>NC_048411.1:11648400-11649322 GCF_013103735.1 Etheostoma cragini | reverse complement strand
AAAGTAAAGTAGAAATATCAGAAAAATCTACTTGAGTACAGTAACGAAGTATTTATACTTCGTTACTTCCCATCTCTGGCCCTAACCCTAGTTTAGAGTGGCCTTTTTTGTGGCCAGTGGAAGGCACACCTGTGCAATATTCATGCTGTCTAATCAGCATCTTGATATGCCATCCTGTGTGGTGGATGGATGATCTCGGTAAAGGATTATTTACTATCGTATTAATTCACTATTTCAACTGTCTCAAGAAACCGAAGTACTCAAACTGATTTCATCAAAGTGACAGACAATCGTTTACTCACAGCTGATGCTGGTGATTGTTCAATTTAATTCTTCTTGATTTGATGTCTGTATTTGATACAGTTGATCATTTTTTTCTATTTAATCGCTGTGAACAACTTGAAAAGTGGGTAAGGGGTAGGGAGTGTCCAGAGGTAGCCAACTTAGCAAGGCATACATCATGTGCATAGACCAGAACATGTACACATGTTGAAAACATGTTGAATATATTCTGTGGTTTAGGGGAATAAAAGCTGTATATCACTTTTTTCACGTCTTGTGCCTAATTGATGTTTCTTTTGTCAATGTAGAGGTTTTAGTTTTGTTTTCAAGCTTTCATTGCTAAATGATCTTTGCCAATTACTATTACTAACTTTAAATGATAGTACTGGCATACAACATACAGTATGTGTGTTGTATGCCAGCAGTGAAATACATTTTTATAGTTAGGGAAAAAGGTTTAGATCCTTAATCAGAGAAAGCAATTTTGCCAATGTATACCTAACTTTACATTTTAAAATGGACATGTTCTTATACAAGTATTTAAATATTGCTTGTCTTTTTTTCACTCCACACAAAGTATTTGGAAGCATCTTTTTTTTGTTACGGTAACCCTTATGAAAGCTTATATATATATATATAT
>NC_048411.1:11625081-11648195 GCF_013103735.1 Etheostoma cragini | reverse complement strand
ATATATATATATATTGATACATGTGTGTATGTATATATATATATGTACATGTGTATATATGTTAAGTGAAAATTGAAATTATATATCTCCAAGTAGTAGTGATGTAATGTAAAAAAAGGTGCCTCATTTGCACCTTGTAGTGAGTGCTTTGTTGTAAAATATGTCAAATGTTACTCCTTCATTGAAGATGAGTACCTTTTCAAATCTTTCAAAAAATCTACATATTTAAAAATCTACTTGACTAAACATGAAAGTAAAGTTTCAGAACGTTTTTATTTCAACCTTGGTAGGCTGAAAGGTAATAGTTTGCCTTTTGTTTATCTCTAAATCTCAAACTTTTCCCACTTCTTTTCTTTTTTGAGCTGATTTAAACTAGGAGCAGTTCTACTTTGTTTACAAGTACATATGAACTTTGCTCTATGGTCACCTTTATATTTCACAGTTAGAAAAATTGTGTTTGGCTAAAGAATAGATGTGTTAACTAATATTTCTCTTATCTTGTTTGGGCAACAATCTGCCTGGATCCATAATGACAGGAAATTAAGTACAAATTGTTAAACATAAACACAATTTCTAGCCATGGTGATGGTCAGTAAATTGCGCAATTAAGCAATATCTAGAAAACCACCTGTACTGTGCTAGAGGACAAACCCTCCATCAGATCTTTAAGTTAGATTTTAAAACTGCTATAATAAAACAGCTCAGCAGTGCACATATCAAGGTCTTTGTAATGATTCAGGTAGGCCGTAATTATTTTAGACACATACTGTTTTATAGGCCTTAAAAAAGAGCTAAGACTTCCACAAGAATGTTCAGATTCCTGATGAGTACGATATGAATGCAACCCAAGACTGCAGGTACGTTCCTTTTAAATTCCAGGTTTCAGTAATTGTAGAAATGTTGGGTCCTTGTAAATTATAGAGTGTGGTCTAGACCTACTCTATCTGTAAAGTTTCTTGAGATAACTCTTGTTATGAATTGATTCTAAAACTAAAATTGAATTGAATTGAATTAAGCTGTAAGCTTAACTAAGAATAGTTAAGCTGTAAGCTGTAACTATTCTATATCCTATGTAATTTGGTTTCAGGAAAAAAACATTCTACTAAAACAGCCTGCTGCTACTTCCTTGAAGTAATCACAACGAGCCTAGATCAAGGAGGGAGTGGTGAAAGCAGTTTCCATTATTTAAGCAAAGGTTTCCGACACTGTCAATCATGTGAAAACGTACACGTTCCACCAAAAAAAGTTCCTTACCAAGGCCATTTTGCAGAGGCACTGTTGCTCCATCCGGCCCTTAGCATCGCCCAAGACAATGATGATTGGTTTAAAGAAATGCAATTAAACCAGAGCACGTTTTCTCCCCTCCCGGAATGCTGTGTGGAATAGCCAGACCCTTATCCGCAGCACTGCAGACTTCTTAAATTAAAATTAAAATCAAATTTAAACAGTGTAGTTGGTCTAAACAATTTATGTTTAAAATAATAAATTGTCGGAGCATCGGAGCAGCCGGTGCGGTATTACATTCCGTTTATCGCACCGTTGTGACGAAAAGAGAACTGAGCCAGAAGGCAAAGCTCTCGATCTACCGGGCAATTTTCGTTCCTACCCTCACATATGGTCATGAAGGCCGGGTGATGACCGAAAGAACGAGATCCATGGTACAAGCGGCCGAAGTGGGTTTCCTCAGGAGGGTGGCTGGCGTCTCCCTTAGAGATAGGGTGAGAAGCTCAGTCATCTGAGAGGAGCTCGGAGTAGAGCCGCTGCTCCTTCGTGTTGAAAGGAGCCAGTTGAGGTGGTTCGGGCATCTGGTAAGGATGCCTCCTGGGCGCCTCCCTAGGGAGGTGTTCCAGGCACGTTCAGCTGGGAGGAGGCCTCGGGGAAGACCCAGGACTAGGTGGAGAGATTATATCTCCAACCTGGCCTGGGAACGCCTCGGGATCCCCCAGTCGGAGCTGGTTTATGTGGCTCGGGAAAGGGAAGTTCGGGGTCCCCTGCTGGAGCTGCTGCCCCCGCGACCCGATACCGGATAAGCGGATGAAGATGGATGGATGGATAAAATAACCCTGATTATGTCATCAAGGTTATCTTAGCTAGATGTTGATGATTTTTTAAATAAAGGAGTTTGAAAAAGTGGGCATTTTTGTTGCAGAGCTGTGTAATGACATTTTATTTTGTATTGTTATGGTTGTCTGTCTTTATGTCTTTGCAGTCCTGAAATGTTTTTTTCCTGTCCTATGTAATCCACTTTGTAATTTTGGTTTAAAAACAAGGAAAATGTACAGTACCAAACCTACGGAAGAGGATTAGGGCCACTGGTGAAACATGTTTTTGAGTTCTGACTTTATTGTCAGAATTCTGACTTTTATTCTCAGAATTATGACTTTTTTCTCAGAATTATGACTTTTTTCTCAGAATTATCACATTAATCTCAGAATTCTGAGCTCACATAATTTTTACACCAGTGGCCCTAATCCTCTTCCGTACAATCCATACCACATAGACAGAGGGAAAACTGCTTAAATCAGTTGATAGCATGCTTTCATAAGGGATTTATTGGTGTTTACTATGATAACACAGGGTGTCAAAAAGATTAATTAATTAACTGTGACTTAATGATAAAAAAGGAGTCCGCACAGGTGGAGTACTGTTTGATTATTATGCAATGATCAATGTGTTTATTGTGGTGTATGGAATGCTTTTTTAAAAGACTGTTGAGGAGAAACACATCTTTAATAAAAAACATTCAACATACTTACAAGAAATGAATACCTTGCATGCCACAAATGTATGCAAATATAATAAAAAGCTAAATGACCAAAATAAACTATGACTTAAATTGCATTTGTACGCCGATCTGCTTTTATGTGAGTAATCAGATCAGAGTAATATCAAACTTTAGCAACTGAAAGCATGCAACACTGCAGCTATTGATTACTACGGTTGCGCTGAGAACTCAACGCTCTGCAATTTACAGTAAGAACACACAAGCAAAAACAGAAAACTATATTGAAATTTGCAGTGCATTTCTGTATTTGGTTGTTTTCTCACTTTGCTGCGAACGGGTTGTCAAATACATGTTTTTTTCATTTGCTTGTGTTTTGTTGCAGTGCAATGAGCTCTCATGGCCATCATAGATTATTGTAATATTTTCACAGTGACATAGAGTGGAAATAGAGCAGCCTATTATAGCCTTTAAAGACAAAGTGTTGAAGGAGATGGTGACATAATGTAACACTGTGACAGGAGGCACCTAAACTCTTGGAAACTATTCATAAACCAGCTTGACACTCCTTTTTCATGCCATTTAAACAGAACAGAGAGTACAGTAAAAAGATTATTTTATGTGTGGATCATATTTTGGGTGCACCTCGACTTCCTAAAATTACAAATTCCTAAATATCCTAAATTGAGGATCCCTGTGTGGCCGGGTTAGCTCAGGCACACATATACTGAGAAGCTTTTGCCTCGACGCAGAGGGCCAACCTGAGACGATTTCCTGCATGTCTTCTCCCCTTTCTCACCTAAGCTGTCCTATCAATTAACGGCAGAATGGGCTGTAATACATCTTATGTTTGCACAATTTAAGTTATTAGGTGGAAGAGTCATGAGCCTCGCTACGGCTGCTGATGATCCACACTGATTATTACCATGGTAACAAAAGATACAGGGTAGAATAGTATACATGAATGTAACAAAGCCGGTTAGTAACAAAGCCGGTTAGTAATTCTTCCAAAGTGAATTACATAAGAATCAAAGTATTGTTCAACTTCGATTTGTCAAAGAAAACAAAAGCTAGAAGTGTGAACACAATTAAGGGCTTTGTAAGGTAAAGTAATAAAGCAGGATAAAGCATCTTCCCTTCAGCACAGCGAGTCTCTGACATGTACATGTTCAGCACTCTCAGATTTGTACTTTCCTCAAAAAACAAGCAAAAGGCCTGATATTTTGTACCACACATTCTTTCTTTCCTACCCATTGCAACAACTATGTGCCGTACACATCATGCTGCAGGCTAGTTTATATTCAGAAATGCTGTGGTAAAGTACAGCATAATGTAGGGAGAAGATGGGCAGCAGCCAGGTATCTTGTAACTGTCAAACAGAAGAGTTCCCCTTCTTGTCGGCTCTGAGTGGGAGAGAAGATAAAGGAAAAAAAAGCATTGTAGTATTTTTGTCATCAAGGCATTAGAATTAAACATTTACAGCAGGGGGATTTCCAATGATAAACGTGATTTGTGAGAAATAAAAACTGTGTCTCTCTGCAAAAGCTTAATAGACCTGTTGCAGGTAGCAAATACCCTGCAAATAGGATCTTCTGACACACACAGCAGTTAAGTGTAAACACTCTCTTTATCTCTGCAGTGTCCACATGCTGTTTGATTGGGCCAATACCTCTTTTTTCATATGGGCAATTTCTTTTGTTCATTGAATATTGGGGAAATATATATCAGTCATTTTCTTCTTTGTCTCTGTTAAAATCACTCACTGACAGAGAGCAATGGCCCATTACTTACTTAGCTGCTGTGTCTTGCAATTCTGTATCCAGTCTGGTTTAGCATTGGGTTGGAGGGCAGAGAGCAAAGATTAGTGAGGGAGGTAAACAAGTGTCAGGGGGAAACCATAGTGTCAGTACACATGCAGTTACTGGAGATTAGTAGCCTGTATTCACTCCGCACTAGGAGGGTAAATAGAAGGAGAGGAGAGCAAGCATCAGTGGTTAAAAGTGGGAGTGATCAAGGTCAAAGCAGAGACACTCAAGCCATGGCCCCTTAGATAATGGAGAGAGTTAAAGTTGGATTTAGATTAGCTTAGATTTTTCCAATGACTCTCTCATTTCCACCAAAGCATCAGCAAGTGTGTTAGTGAATGTTTTAGGCAGCCTGTGAGCTGAAAACAGCCATTTTTGACATATTAATAGAAATGGCTGAATAGTAAGTAATCTTAAAAATCATAAAGCACAAAATCTATTGTATCGTGCTTTTCATGGTATTCTATTTTACACAGTTTCTGTCCTCACCCGTAGCAGTGTATACGCCCTCTCAGTAGCAAAGAAGTGTGACATTATAGCACTGGAGGTTATAAATATCATCTTTCCTTAACCTTAAACAACCTTTCCTAAACCTTAACCTCATACCTTATAACCAGTATGTGTTTTTTTACTTTTTTTTAAACTTTGGGGCAATAATGTTACCTTGCATTCCCGCTGGACTGTTGCAATATAACAACAGCACAACATCACAATAGAAAAAAAAAAATTGCAATATCAAGAGAACAAACCAAAATCCATCTTTTTTGTTTTTTTTCAAACAATGCGTTTATGTCTGAGCCACCGTTACTTGGACCAATCAGCGTCCTGTGAGGAGCTACTGGCAGCTAGGTTGAGGTTTAGATGTTTGTGACGACACAGAGAGGTGGCTGCTCAAAACAACAATGTGGACTCTTAAAGAGGTTAGCTGGTAATGAAGACATCTGAATTGTCTGTCTGTACTGGACAGATGATTCATCCTAATAAGCTGCCAAGTACCTTCTAAAAGTGCATGCCCTATTTGAAAACCGTTTCCAATGAAGGCTTCTCAGATGGTTCTAAGTAACAAATCATCTGGTGGGTCAGGTCGGTGATTTAGTGGTGAGATCAATGAAGCAACATACAACAATACACTGCTACTTTGTTGTTGCTGCCAATTATGAGACAGTCTGATTTAAACTCTACAGAGAAATCAGTATTTTCCAGTTTGGAGTCTATGCATTATGCACTATGCATTGCACGTGAATTGCATAAGAAACCATCAGACCATCCTAGCTTGGTGAGTGACTATGTATTAACAGTTGTTAGTCAGCTATCTCAGGGTTTATACCGTTGGTTCATTAGATTTATATTAAAATGTCACAGATGAAATGTGAAATTAATCAATTTACAGGGATAGCCACATCCCAGACTGAGAGAAGTAAGAAAATCAATATCTGGCTCATTTTATGTTGGATAAGAAGAAAGCCAAAGAGCAGTCAAAGGTTAGTCCCAGCATGAGAAAATTCAAAAGTGTTGAAGGATTTTTCAGGGAGACTTCTACACAACTAACTGATCAAAACAGACAGGTTAGGTGATTTACCTCATGCATGCAAATTTGTGTATACCCCTCTCCTCGTCATACCTTGGGGCAGAGTGAGAGATTCTTTAGTCCACAAACAGTTGCTGGAAACAAACGATTACACGACTTGTCTAAGCTTCTACAGTTTTGACACACAGGTCAAGTTGACTGCCAAAACTGGAATGGAGGAGGGGAGGCATGGTAGTGGATGTTACAATGTTCACATTGTCACTCTATGCCGATAATGATGCCATTAAGTGGTATTCTGGTGACTTACAGGAGGTCAGCAACTATTGGCCTATCAGCATCCTTCCAGCCACCTCAATAGGTGATGGAAAAAAAATGGTGTCAGAACAATTACTTACTCACCTGGAATCCAATACTATTCTATATCCTATGTAATTTGGTTTCAGGAAAAAAACATTCTACTAAAACAGCCTGCTGCTACTTCCTTGAAGTAATCACAACGAGCCTAGATCAAGGAGGGAGTGGTGGAAGCAGTTTCCATTATTTAAGCAAAGGTTTCTGACACTGTCAATCATGAAATACTGTTAAACAAACTGGCCAGCTACAACCTCTTCAAAAACAAGAAAAACTGGATCAAATCATATCTGAGTGACCGACACCAGTGTGTGAGGGTGAATAACACTCTGTCACCACTTAAAGCATGCACACTTGGAGTACCACAAGGGTCGATCTTAGGACCGCTGCTATTCAATAAATATATTAATGACTTACAATCTGTATGTGGTGATGTTGAGATACTAAAGTATGCTGATGATACTATTTTATATACTCATGGGGTCTATAAAACTAACAAAGGCAATGCATAGGGTTGCTGACCGGCTGCACAATTCCTGTCTTAGAATGAACGTTGACAAGTCAGCTACAATATTGCAAACAACAAAATAAGTACAAACTTAGAGAATATCCTGACATCTATGTAAATGGGCAAGTATAAAAATTGTGCACCAATTCAAATATCTGGGTGTCACCCTTGATCCAACTCTCAGCTTTAAAATAATATCTCAAAAAGCTGGTCAACACACTGAAATTCAATCAAACACAAGAAATTCCCTTACCGTTGAGGCATAAAGTACATACCTATACGAATGATTATTCCACATTTTTATATTGTATTTGAAGTTGGTCTCAGGCATGTAAAACAGCCCTTAGGCCAATTTGAATCATTATATGAAAGTGCCCTCAGGATCCATGACAAAAAGCCATGTCAATACCATCACTGTCATATTCTTACTAAATATGACATGCTTGATCTTGAAAATTTTAAATTTCACTCAAATGTTTGCTTAATTTTTTTTAAATAACTTGTAATGCTTCTGCTCCTCTTCTGAAAAGATTTTTTCACTGCTCTGAAAAAGCAACACGGGTAACTAGATCACCCACAAGGGGCAAATGTAGTCTTCCACAATGCAAAACAACATTTGGGAGGACATCATTCTCCTTTGTGGCTATAAATCAGTGGAATACTCTTCCTACAGAGCTAATTAAGGCAATGCAAGGCATTGGTTGTTAACTAAGCAGCCTTGCAAGTAGTAAATTGATGTGCTGCATCACTGTAGCACATCTGTTTCTTGGGTGGGATAAGGGGACATTAATGTCTTAATTATGACTTAATTTAACTGTGTTGTATATGTTGAACTGTAAATACTTTGTATCCATCTACCTGCCCAGGGACTACGGGAGGAAATTAGCATTTGGCTACAACCTGGCTCAATACATCTAATAATGTTTTTTGGGGGGAACTGTCCCTGTTCAAATAAATAAATTACAATTTAAAATTACAATTGTAAGCTTTCAAGATAATCAAATAAATACAAACTGTTTTCACACATCGGTAAAATGTGTTTTTTTCTAACCCTAACCCTGACCATCAAAAAAATGAATGCTAACAAGCATACTCACTTAACAATGCTGGGTGGAATGTAGACAAACTCCATTGGGATGATTTCCCCAAGCTCCTGCAGACTGTTCACATACTTGATCTTACTGCTGAACTTGGAGCTGTAGAAAACAGAAACCAGAAACGTTTGCCTCAGTCAGTGTAGTAGTCGAGTCACCACTGTCGAGTCCGAGTCAATTTTGAATCTTCAGTGTTCGAGACAAATTCCAAATCCGTAAGTGTCGAGGCAGAGTCGACTCACCATTAACTGTGTTGGAGTCCTAATCAAGTCACGAGTCCAGAGAATTGTGACTCGAGTCCAAAACTCGAGTACTCCATCACTGACCCCAACATGAAACATTAACATTTATTTGTATTACCTTTACACAAAACAGTAGTCAGAAACTTCATCCAGCTTCCTAATCCTACTTCATGAATGCTCAAGTCCGATATCATAAATCCTTGACTCCAAGTTGTCAGTGCGTGAGTTCAAGTCTAGTCACAAGTCTAGAGAATAGCAACTAAATAGTTCTACGATACTGATCTCAATATGGTGCAATCTAATGAAGCTATAGCCTATAACCAAAAGTTCAGCCAGGAAGTCTATCCTTTTGCATGTTTGGGCCCGTCATTTTATTTTTTATGAATCCTGCCATTAGTTAGGGCCATAAAGGGTGATCTATGGTGGTTTCATGTAATAGATCACAAATAATTCCCATAGATAGTGAAATATTGTATCCCCAAAACTGACAAGAGTTATGAGAATTTATTTTCGTTACATACTGGTGGCATGAATATATATAGTTATTGGTAAAGTTAGGAGTGCACTGCCTGCACTTTTTGAAATAAAACATGTGATGTACATCCTGTCATGTGTGACGTGTGTGTCATCTATATGTTAAGTACAACAATGAGACCTTATAAAGGGTCTGGTGATTCCCAGCAAAGTCCGTATAAACCAGGAAGGATGGACAATGATGAACATCTTAAGGTTTTTCTTCAGTCTGTGGGACAGGAGGAGAAACAGAAGTAATGCAAAAGATTAGTAAAAGTTTCATTAATAACTATAACTCATAACCATTCCTGCTGGCTGGTATAAAGTATGTTTTAACGTATCCTTGATGTTATTTACTGTCTGCCAATTTATTTAAATTGAATTTTAGACATTGATAAAATGCCATCAAACCTAACCACAATGGAGTGAGTAAATGATTGTACACTAATTCTGTTAACAATCCCACAATGCAATGTGTTGCGTTCTATAGATTTGTCAAATACCTGTCAGTGCTGACTTAAAATTATGATTCATTCAGTCTCAGAAATCTCAATTTACTGCTAACTATAAAGTAAACTACTGTCTGTCTATTATATACGGAATAGCGAATGAGTGAATGAGGGAGTGATTTCTGACACAGCTTATAATCAGTGACATTATTGTTGCGGAGGCTCAATGATCTTAGGCTGGCTGCTAACCTGTCCTGCTGGATACTGTTCAGAACAGTTAGAGTCAAAGGTACAACTTAATTCATCACACATTTGTTTTTGAAGAATAGAAAAAAGGTTTATGTTTTTTCCAGTCAGAAACCTTTGATAAGTATGTCCCCTGCTGGTCTATTTATGAAACTATTTTGATGAAAAGTGATGGAACTAATGTCCAAATTAGAAAAACAATCTTTAAACATTGACTGAGTTAAAACTATGTCTTGCATCACAGTGAAAACCTACTCATACAAGCAAATAAACAAGTGAAAGTCATTATGTATTAATGTAAGTTAAGTTGAGCATGCATCATTGTATTCATATAAACTGTTATGTTTTAAAACGCTCTACATACATACACTCTGACATTGAGTGAGAAATATTTCTGAAGTCTCTCTTTTCTCAAGAGCATACTAACAAAAAGGTTTTACAAAGACAAAGGAGATTTTTTCACTTTTGCCATTTGAGGTTGCTTTTCTTTCTTTTAATCAAACAAATGTTATTTGAAATTATTCATTACAGTCTGCTTCAGACATGTTGCATAATATAAAAATGTTAGTTAATGTTCTTTAAACTCAATATAAATGTATGTAATACATAATGAAAAAGAATGGCCTCATGTAAAGGGTCCCAGTCCAAGAAAAAAAAAACACAAATACAATGTTTACGTCAGGGGTTAAAAGAAAGAAAGAGTGTGAGCCTATGATACTTTACAGTTTATGTGATTTTGTTTGTGTGAATGTTACCTTCTGTCTATCATTTGGTAGCACTTTTTCATCCAGGTAAAGCCAGGCATCCTCCTGCGGGGTGTGGCGCCATTCAGGTAAACAATCATGTAATCTTCTGCCACCATTAATTCCAACGTACTTATTACATACCTACACGGACAATAGAAAACACTGTGTAAGATGAGCATAACATAAGCACTGCAACAGAAGCAACACATTCAAAGGTCTTGTTAATGGGATGGTATGATATACACAATCAATTGCAAATGTTGCTATTGCAGCACATTAATGCACATTGTTCTGGTTTGTTTAAATGTCCACGGATATTTGATAATGTAGAGGCTTCACTTACAGAAAAAGGTTTTCCATTACATAATTGTAATTGTCACAGTCGCTGTCCGGTAGGAAGCATGCCGCAAACACGATGATGGCATTCTGTTCGGCGTAATAACCTTAAACATAAAAAGACAGTGAGTCTCACTTCCAGTGCATGTGCACAATCCTGTGCTTTTGTCCTGTAGAAAACTGTTTTCTCAAAAAGATTTGAAATTGCTAACAATTGGCCACTTCTCCCTCTTACGGCAAAAGAGGATTGGGGAAATGGAGGGCAGAGATTTCAAAACTGGCATGGCATACAGTAAGTGTCTTCAGTTTCCAAACAAGGACATTTCAAGATAAAATACTCAACCTTCCATCAAAGTAGTTTCTAACATCGAGCTGGACTTAATTTACTTCAAGTTTATTGATCCATTTCAAACAAGGGTAAAAACAGCAAGATACAACTGAATGGGGAGCATCGAGTAGAAGGGCATCAGCAGAGGCCAAATGGTCAAAAGCTATGAAACATACAACAATTACAGGCATGTATTTTAAGCATTTGTATTTGCATACCTCCATGAGAAATTACTCTTTTGTATGGCTCAATGCACTTCATATCAATGCGATGCTCCTGCTCTCCAATCATCACGCTCCTCCACAGCCTGTTTTCCCTGCTGTCCTCAGCTGATCTGTGTCCTGCCATGTCATCACTTGACGCTGCTCCTGCACCCAGATTAGACTCTTTTGAGTCCCCTGTTTATGCCATAGACATAGACAACATAACATTATTCCATTACAACATAATATTCTTCCATAACATTATATTTTGCTGTACTTTCGTTTGATAATATACAATATGAGTGTGTCTGTCTGCAAGTTTTTTATTTTTTATAATTATATATATATTTATAATATTTATTTATTATATATTTATTTATAATTGTGTAAAATATTTGCCTTCTCTGCTGGCCAAGGGTTATCATAAAATTATATATTTTTTATATTTATATTTTTTATATATACATATTTTTTAATAAATATATATATATAGATATATATGGTCTATCCCCACGAGTCTATTACCGTTATTTAATTGCTATTCTCTCCCTTGGTTGTGCAGCTTCCAGTGTATTTCATAAATTAGAGCTTTTATCCAATCAGATTTCCCCCCCTGTGCTGTGTCCAGGTAGAAAAAGAATTCTCTGAGGCCTTGTTGATTGTCAAATTTTGTATCCAATCATATTTTGAGTTTGTCCTGTTGGGCGTATTCTTTTACAGGAGTTTTAATTGGAGCCTATGGTTGGAGCCCTCCTATGGAGCCTTCTAGTTGGCCTTTCCACCATCTTACCACTTACTCCAGTTAGTATACGGTGGCCGAGAAGCAAAACTAGCTAGCATCACATAACCTTAGCAGTAGCGTTAGTTCAAGTTGTTTTCAAGTTTTAGATGCAATGTTAATAAAAGAAAGGAGGAGCTGCTTTTTCTTCAGATGATGAGCAGCTTTTGGTAAGTTTAATGTATTTTTCTGCATTTTAGAAAAAGGATTTTACTAGCTTTTACTACTTGCTTTAGATTGTTACTGCTGTCAGTGTTAAGGGTTGGAGCAGTGTCAGTGGCCGCTTTGCCCATGTGTGTGTGCGTCGAGTCATGTGTGTTGTTGAGCCCCAGCAGCTTGGCTGGAATTTGTGGGGAAGACTGTTGATGGATGACCTGTTGATTGTGTTATCTCTATTATTAATTGTTTTGTAGTCAATGTATGAGTAAATGTGACCGGTTTATTTTTGTTTATTTAGTAATTACATTCATTTGGACTATATAATGCAGCATGCCGCCATACTATGTAAAAGTGATGGCTTCAGTCACGAGTATTTATGTCTCTGCAAGGGTGTATTGAAACTCTAGGTATTGATTTTTGTGTTAAATCACTTTATTCCACACTACAACGTCCTAGTGTCATGGTGAGGTTATCCAAAGGTGGTTCAATTGCTTTAGGAAAGTACTGAAGGCCCAGGTGTTAAACACACAGCCCCCCAGGTGTGTGTGTCTGACCGTGTCTGTTGAACTCCAGTGGGTCAGCCTCATCAGGTGTGTCTTCATCTATGTTGACATCAAGGTCATCACCAGTATCCAAGGCTTCGTCCTCTGTGTCCAGGGCATCTTCTGAGAGAAGAGACCCCTCACTGCAGTCCAGTGACACGTTCATTGGTGGAGCTGCCAACTTTCTCCTTTGATTGGACCCACCTGACAGATCCGCAGAGGACGGTGGATCTGGTCAAAGAGAGATAGTTTAATTATTTGTCTTAGTTTCTTAATTAGCTTATGTTGTTTTCTGAGAAAGGTTGTTGATCCACTGTGACTGCTTTTTCCCCACATGTAACTATCTTGGAAGAAACATTATTGTTATTTCTGTAGATTAAGGTTTTATGGTGTTCTTAAAAAAATGTGTGGATCCCCTTGACTAATCCAGAAACAAGGGCATGTCTGGAAAGAATAACGTTTAAAGAAGGTCATTAATTTTTTGGGGTGTTAAAAGTTGACTTTTATAGATTATTATCTCACATGATTATCTGGCAACAGAAGACAGTATTCAGCGCAGCAGAAAGTTTTTAAATGCATTAGAGGAGTACATTCATCTTTGGTTGGTGTTAGTTAATCCAAGTAAGCCTCCTTAATCATGATAATAATTTCCTTTAGACTGCTAAAATATGTGTTAAACACATTCAACACAGTTTGTCAAATCTCCATAAACATTGAACATTGATATCTACCTTTTACCTGCCAACACTTTTAATCTTTAACCTATAATGTGCAACAAAAAATCATTAGCACTAAAATATCCAACATTTTTCAAAAACAGGAGCCATATAGGTTTAGTTTATCTCGTTGTATATTTACCTTCTTTGTTATCCCTCTCCTTAGCAACCTCCTCACTGGAGGCCATCATGCCTGCTGCACCGTCTCCCTGTTGGGATTGTCTGCTCAGAGGCACAGAAACGCAATAATGAGCCACAACATAAATTATCATTGCTATTACCGCTACCACCATAGGCACAGCTACGCATAGTATTGGGCCAAATAAGCCAAAGACAATCATCTACAAAGAAAAAATAATCAAAGTTTTCCCATGACATCGAATAAGAAAGAGTTGCAAATCTGTTCATTTCCATTTGGACATAAAATATTACAGAAGCAGACAGACAGAAAGCGACTCACTGCTTCATTCCCAGCCTGCACGTGTGGGCTGAGGAAACAATACTGAACAGTGTTGCTACCTCCCCCCAACCAAAGCCCCTCTAACAGACTCTAATTAACATAAGGCCTGCTAACAATGGAGGGAGGCAGTACAGAGAAACCATTACTCATGATCATAGAAGCAAAGACATAAAAACACACACATGCTTTTTCTTCTTTTTTCTTGTTTTCAATTTCTGTGTCAGGATGCCTACCTTTCCCTCACTCCGTCTTCTCCCTGCAGAGAGACTGAACCACTCTTTTCACAATCAAGTCACATGACCCCTTGATCATGAAAAGGTCTGCTGTGTATACACGCAAACACAGAGTGAAAGACAGGGGAGGGTTGTGCAGCCCAAAGAGGGGGCATTTAATCAGAATTACAAAGTGGGGCAAAACAAGTACCATGATGCAACAGCTTACAATGAACATTAAAACTGCAGTACACACACATACACACACAATTTCATTGAGAAAAATACATCTTGGGTAAGGATAATGTGAAAAGGGAAGCAGCATTTGGCCCCTCCTGTATTTCCCATAATACACCTGAATAGCAATTTTTGAAAGGCCTTCCCTGACTGATGCCCCAGGACTGTTATTGTACTGTAATTTAATTACGTTGGTCTATTCTGTCTATGCAACATCTATCGCATATCTGTCCGTCCAGGATAGGCATCCCTCCTCGGTTGCGATTCCTGAGGTTCCTGAGGGAGTCGTATGCTGGACAAATTGTAAAGCCCTTTGAGGCAAATTTGTGATGTGTGATATTGGGCTTTATAAATACAACTAATTTTACATGTCTTTCAAACTTCCCACCTGCAGATTGGAGTGAATTGTTTTTGCATTTATGTTTTAAATTTATTTATGTCCCCCAGCTTTTCAATTGAAAACTATGTCAGGAAGGAATCTGTTACTGGCTAGAATGGGCAGGAGACATATAGGCATGTGAGTATTGTTCTAAGACAGACTTGAAAACATTTGAACCAATCCTTTAAGATGGGGGTCCATACCAGGAAACAAATACAGCCAAAATGCTTTTACACACACTTATTTAAGCTAGACCCATCAAGTCTTGGCTGCTGTGATACAACGGGTAAACATGTTGTAAGAAATCTAAAGAATTGATCATTTTTAAAATGATCTGTGCTGCCTCTCTGTGGTAATAAACAGTAGTGCAGCTCTGGCCTGTGAAAAACCTATCTACGTCCACTGTTGATCTCCCTCTCTTTTACACATTTATAATGGACAGAAAATCCCAATAATCACGCTTTTAAGATAGACCAATGAACGAAAACCTCTATCTGAAATGATATTGTCGTCGGTTTAAGTCCCCGTACGGACATAAGTACAGAGTGTGGATTGGTAGCTGGAGAGATTCACCTTGACCACTTCCTTCTCCTTGAAGCAAGGCACCGTACCCCCCCACCCACTCAGGGCGCTGGTCCAGCTGGCAGCCACTCACTCTGACATCTCTCCACTTGTGCATGATTAGGTCCTGAGCCTGTGTGTATTTCAGGCCTGTGTGTAGTGAATACTAACAAACAGAGTGTAAATTATAATTTCCCCATTGGGGATCAATAAAAGTTTAAATTATAAAGATGCTAGCTTGCAAAGAAGATGGACCTTTCGCAGATACCAGTAGTACATTTTCAATCCCAGGAAGCAGAGTACTGGTCCTGTTGAACCTACTAAGGGGCATTAGTTATTGCTAAGTTTGTATGAGCAGACGCTCACCTTGAGCAAAAAAGTGAACACATCCCTCCGGCACATATTGCGCATGATCTTCACTCTTAGAGTGTACACATAATTGGTAGACTGGCTGTCTGTCAAACTGGTAATGAGCGTGGTCTGACTCATACTGACTCTGGCCATCAGCTTGATACAGAGAGCACTAAAGTTCAGAGGCGCATATGAGTCATCTTCATACTGGCTTTCAGCCATGTATTGAAACTGGGAACCTTGACTATCCAAACTGTACTCTGCATTATCTCCAGGTTCCTAATAGCTCTCAGCCTGCTCAGATCCTACTGTATAGCTGTGGCGTGAGTTGTAAATTTAGCATAGACAACTGTGGTGTTTTGCTGGCTGTTGGATTTAGTATACAGACAGGGTGGGCAATTTGGTTTTCAGTTTGTTGGTCAATGTGGTGTTAGTTGTAGCCATTTTGCCTTTCACCCTGAGTTACATTCTCACTTTCTGTCCTCTGGGATGCAGCATTGTCTTTGGTTGGTGTCATAGGCAAATAGGGGATTTGGGATCAGAGTAGAAACAAGGATAAATTCAGAAAAGAATTGAAAATACAAATATGCAGTGAACCTCATCCCTCTGTCTCTGGTATAGTATGGTCTATGTATTTTTTGTTTAAATGTGATTTTTGTTTTGTTTTTTTAAACGTACATACAGTATGTCAAACACACATTTAAAATACCCAGAATACTCAGATTAGGACAATTCAGTAGCCTTTGGGCAATTTATGTTCTTCAGCTTGTTAAATACACTGGTGATTTTATATCTTAGGTACACGTTAAAGCATGTGAGTGTTGTGATGTACTGTACATCATTGCCATTCTTGCCATTATTATACAGTTTTACAGGTAATGCATCAGGAAATGCAGCGATGCCCCAGCAAAGGTAGTGAAAAAGAGGACTGGTAGCCAGGAAAACATGGATGTAAACAATGTATGTTTTAACAGTTGAAAACAAATCTGCTTTGCAAATGTTTTCTGAGGTGGGAAATGCATTCAACAATGTTTGTTAGGCCTCAAAGACACACACATGTTGTAGGGGTGAGTAACAGTGAATGTAAACAGAAAGTTTGCAAGAAAACTCCAAACAATGTTTCAATCCACAAAGAAACTGAATAAAATAAGATTCTGCTTTACAACTAAACATCAAATGCCATTCATTGGTATAAAACCATATCTTGTAATAACAAACAGAGAGGGAAACAGTCTGCTTTACATACAGTATATTTAAAACAATTACACAAAACCAAACAAACCCATTTCAGCTACATGGGAAAACCTTTATTGGCTTGCACACATACACTCACACCCACACCTTGTACCCTAAGAGAGCTAGGGGAGTTGTTTCCATTAGCTGTGGTGGGGCTCCAGCTGTAATGAGGCAGGTAATGCATATTTAATGAGGCGTAAACCGATTTATAAACACACACACACACATACACACACACACACACACACACGCACACACACACAGAAGCACAGATCAAAGCTGGTTGCCGAACACATAAAATACACCCACATACAAGTGCACAGTTTGTTTCTTTTACACACACACACACACACACACACACACACACACACACACACACACACAGTCACACCACTGATATTAATTTCACATCCTCTCTGTTAGTCTTAGTCCGTCACTCACCCATGCTACACAAACACACACACACACTCACGCAGATCATCAGACTCAATTCCTCAGGAGGGCCTTCTAGCTCGATTTTGAAAGTCTGTTCAGCGTTGCTAATATTCCTCTGACATACAGTACAGACCATTGAGAAAGCTGTAGAGACAAATCCAACAGAGGTGTGTGTGTGTGTGTGTGTGTGTGTGTTCATTTGCAGAAAGTTGGTCATGAACAAAAGCAACAATGCTGCAAAGATACTTCTACATCTTTCCCTAGCCTATCAGCACAAACTGTATTAGTGTGAAGGTAGAAATCTCAAAGAGCATGGCTAGATATACAGTAGATAGAAATGAATATATATATATATATTTATATAATTTTCTTTTTATGATTTGGGTTAAACAACCTTTGAGTATACTGTCTAATAACTTTAATATTGTCTATTTTTGTGACAAATTCATTTGCATTTCTTTTTCATTTTAGTATAATTTTACTGAATTTTTAACAACTTTTAAATGTTGCAAAACTAAAAAAGCACAGAGCCTAAGACATTGGATTTGATGTGCATTGCTTACCTTGAAACAGGTGCATAGCCATCTTGAGAAGATTCATGGTCTCCAGTCTGTTCAGTCGACCAATTATCATGATCAACAGCCCTCATAGGTTGTCGATTATAGTAATCCACTGTATTCTGTAGGGATGTGTCCCTCTTTGATTCGAGTGATTGCAAATCTGTTTGTTGCCACGAAGAACCTCCAATCAGCTCCTCAGTGAAACTAAGCAGATCAGAAGATCCAAACTGTTGTTTTTCCTCACTTGCACTTTGTACTTCTGAAGTCCATGTTGGCAAGGTAGTGTGCTCCTTATCAGTTCCCTCCTCCTGCTCTTCCTCATCATTCTCCTCTTCCATCAAATCTCCAGAAAATGGTAATCCAAGTCCTCTGTCAGTAGAAATACCAGATTCACTTAATGGAGTGCCAATCAAAGAGCTGGTGTGGGAGACTGAACTGTTAGTGAGAAGAGGTGATTGTGGTTCAGATGTTTGCGGTGCGTCCTGTCTCGCAAACTGACTCCCCCAGACTTTAAAGTCTGGTGGAGGTGCAGAGGGTGACTGCCCACCCTCATCTGAATCTTCCATTGAGATCTGTGAATGGACATACACTTCCTCTCTGGTTTTCAGGAAGTGATCTGACGGATATCTTAAAGATGGAGACACACTTCTGGCCACAATGCTTAATTTATCATCATAGCTTCCTTCTTCTACCTGTGTTTGACTGCAACCTGTTGGTCTTGAATCTGATTGATGTAAAGCTTCAGAGACATTTTTGGATTGGCTGGGACTGACAATTTCTGGCATGTGATGCTCAGTGGCATCATCAAGACTTGCTTGGTAAGGAGCTAATGAGACTGCTTGACTTTGCTCTGTAACTTTGCTATGTGTACTGTCAGTATTTCTGGTCATTTGTTTTTGTCTACTTTGTTCTTTGTTCTCCTTATGGTCTCTACTTGCAGCTTGGGCATGGGTTTGCAGTACTGTGGCAGCGTAGGAAAGCATGCTAAATGTCTCCATGGACTTTTTTGTACCTTTTGATTGCCTGTTACCCTGTCTAGGCCTGTCATGGAACTCTCTCTCAGCTTCTTTTACTGTGCCAGACACAATGATGTAATCCATTTCTAGGCCTGATGACGAATCCCCATCAGAATTGGACCTGAGTTCGTCTTGACTACCTGGGTGAAGGCTGTCCGGGCTATACTTTAGTGTGTCTCTATCCCCCCCAGAGCTGGAACTTAGAGACATGGCTTCTGTTGTTTCACCCACCACATTTCCAATGCTCTTATTACCAGTGGCACATTGGATTTCAGTGGTAGGCTCATCTGTATTTTCGGCCATTGTAAATGACAGAACATGTTTCTTGGTAACAAATTTGTCCAACTCAAAAATGCTAGGGGATAATGATTGATCAGCCTGGATTTGAGTCTCCACAGCTTTTTTTGGACTTGCATGGTGATTGGCTGAAGTAGTCTGAGTGACAAGGGAGCAGTCCACCAGAACAAAGGGGGAATGATCACTGGGCTGCTCTAGCCAATCCGCTTCCTCTGAGCCTTCTCCACTTTTGTTGTCATACTTACTCTCACTGCTGATCATGTGACCCAACTCACTTGCTCCCTCAAATAGGAACACCTGGTTGGTTGGCTGTTCTTTGTCTAAAATGACTGCTCTGTAATCAGTCTGTCCCAGAGGATCAGTCTTCCCGTACTGAGTGTGCCTCTCATCTGCCTGTATAGGTTTTGTCACAGCTACAAAAGGGCTAGACTGCTGTTCTAGCTGTATCATGTGTACTACAGGGCTAGCATAGGTCTCAGGGGAGGATGTCAAGCTCCAAGTGCCAGCTCCTACATTGTCATATTCTGAAGTGGAGGTGACCATGCAAGGGACAGGTAAGTCACACATGTTAGTGCCTTGGTAAGGAAAAGTCTCATCTTCTGAATGTTCAGATGCCAAGTTCTGCAAGACAGACTGTTGTCTCTGAAAACTCTGGATGTCACTGTCACCTGTTTCTTCCCCCTGTGTTCTACCTTCTGCTGCCTCTATGACTATTTTCACATTGTGTTCGTAACCTCTCCACCCCAAGTCTTTAGGTGTCTGACAAAGTATTTTATTCACACCTCTCTCCCCCTCTACAGCTTTTTGTTCTTCTTCCTGTTTGCATGCATGTGTCTCGGGAGAATCGCTAGCATCCGATGATCCCATGTGACTCAGGTCCTTTCCATTTTCAGCTCCTTCTGGGGTTGTTATTGTGGAAGAGCTGTCTTCCTGTATGGTAGTGTTCCACATCACCATTCCACCGTCAGAGAATCCTAATGGACTTTCCACAGATGTGCCAACATTGGGGTTACCCCCACAAAAAGAACCAGAGTTTCCAGACAGGAAACTCTGGGGTTTCTCAGGGGTCGTGAGAGGTGATAGACTGTCATCCCAGATTGTCATATTCCACATATCTAGTGATTCAGGGTAAGACGTGGTGGTTCCACTATCTGATTTGAGAAATCCCTTCTGAGCTGAGTACGTCCAGAAGTCTAGGAGCTCCGTCTGTCTGTCTCCTTTTTTTTCTTGTACCCCTTCGTCGTCTTCTTTAGATGTGTCTGGAGTTAAAGTTAGGATTGATTTCTTTCTCGACAATGAGGATGTTTTTTCTTTAACTCCAATGATATCAGCTCTGCATTTTCCAGTTACTTCCGCTTCCGGGGGTGTCAATTGCAGATAAGCCAAAGTGACAGGATTCCATTGATCGTTACGTACACGATCTGGTTTCCAGGTGTCATAGTTTTCAGTCTGCTCCGTGATCAAACTAAGCTGGGGTTCAAGGCTCTTTCTCTTCTGGGGGGCATTCTCTGACTTTAAGATCTCTTCTCTGCTTTCTTGTTCTGTAACATAATCAACAGAGTCTTTCCCTCTAACTTCCTCCACAATATTCGGCAGGCTTTCAGATTCCTTGGTCCTATTCCAGGCATCATTGTCATTTGAGGACAATGCTCCTTGTGTGTCAAAGCCAAGTTCTTCCCAGGTCTCTGACAATGATGATGACACACTGTCCTTATGCTGCAGGCCATTGATCCTTTCAACTACATCTTCTGGAAAGAACCGGACCCCGCACCTGCTGGATGGGCGGCTACCTACCACGCTGTTGACTGGAGTTGGAGGAACCACAGTCTCAATCATGTCATTACCATGGATTTCACCATGGTGGTCAATAGAAGAATTTCTTCTTTCAAGCCCGCCAAATGAATTGGGAGCAGAGAAATCCAGCAAGCTCAGCTCTTCAAGTTCTGATAAGCTAGAGCTCCCTGCTCTTCTTTCTCCTTCATCTATTCCTACTCCAGAATTTGCCAACTCCCCTCTTCTTGGTGTAGACTGGTCACTACTATGTACTGGGTCAAAACTAAACCGATCAAAGTTTTCACTCTTATTTCTGCCAGAGTGGTTCTTCCTCCTCTCAGGTGGAACAGGTGGGGAGAGGGATGACAATCCAAGGGGAGAGGGGTTTCTCAGAAAGAGTCCTCCTGGCCCTGCAGCTTGCCCTCCTGCTGCTATAATTTCACCGACTGGGCTATCATCACTGAGGAACACTGAACTCTCCTTGGAAGACCGGCTGCTGCGAATGGTTGTCAAACCACTGTCAGGGCTCACAAGCTCCCCACCAGCACCAACTCCTATACTTCCTGTGTCTTCTTCACCATCTGCCATCACCCTACATACATAGATAAAAAAACACTGTCAAATAATTGTGACACTTTTTGCCTAAGGTCTATGAATAAATAATATTCAATCTTCAAATTTCATGTTTTGATGGCTTTCTCTGACACTGGAGGAAACAAAATCAAAGGGATGTATTTAATTACCTTGCTATTGGCACCACATCTCCAATGCCTCCTTCGGCTCTCTCTATGTCAGAGCCATCCATGTCATTGATACCAGATGATCCCTGGGAGAACTCCACGCTGCCTGCCACTCCCTCTGTGGAAGAGGTCCTACTGCTGGGGTGGCAGGCTAATACAGAGCTCCGCCGGTCAACTAAGTCCTTGAGGAGGCCCTGTATTTCTTCTACCAGCAGAGGTGAAGTACCAGAAGTTAAGGAGGTGTATATTGGAATGTGGTAGACCTGGAGACTCTCCCTGGCCTCCAGTTTACCAGAAAGTGACCAGGTGGAAGACTTTTCCAACTCACAGCAGATCTGCAATGAAAACCACCATGTTTTGATATTTTATGTTTTTTTATTTTTACTTGCAAACATTTTGACATTTTAGAAAATAGGCTTATTTGCTTTCTTGCTGAGAGTTGGATGAGCTGACCGGGTTGCCAACAACAACCTGTGTTGTAACTGACCGTCATTACCAGAGCAGCCTTCTAAATATTTCACTTTACCCAAACTACCAGCTCACACCTCTTAACACACCTGTCAATTTGCTGTTGCAATCCTCAATAATTTAGCAAAACTGAAATCATATCTAGGGATTTAGGAAATTTGATAATAAATAACAGACATCACAATGCCTATTTTCATTTCCCAAAGCTATTCATTGAGTTTTTTTATTTTGTTTAATTTTTTATCAGAGAAGGACTTATGTTTCACTCTTGACTTATACGTGGCTGTGTTGGTGGTCTCACATTTTGTTTACCTGGTTTAGGAGATCTGTGTTGTTTGAGTAGACAGCCATCTGCTGGCGTGGATGATGAACGGTATCATTGATGGATAAGAGAACCACCAGACCATCATAGCCATGGCGATGGCTGAATGATTTCATCCCGTCCACATAACCATGCCAGTCCTGGAAACGAGATGTAACAGAGAACAAATTGGCAGAAAGAAAACGGGAAATTGGGGAAGGAATCAAGATTTAAAAAGTGAAATGCAAACTACTTGACAGATTCAACTTCTTTGAAATTATATTATTAATGAACCAATAATGAAAAATTAATTAAATTTTATTGCAATAGTCTCAAAATGATTAATAAACATTTTGGTTACAGAAAACTTTTTTAGACCCCCGCCTTTTATTGCACATATGATTTAATTTTTTTGCTAAATTGAAGTGGTTTCATCTGTAGCTATGAGAGACGAAGCTGTCAAAACGCACAGAGGGGTAGAAAGACACTTTGTGATTTATTGTTTGGAAATTAACTATTTGCTCTTAAAAAAGCCACCATGCACAGATTATGGTAATTCAGTGACATGCACAATGATTGATGGATGAAAAGTTGCATTAATTAATTGTTTTGCTTGTCAAGGGAACTTGCTTTTTTTTCTTTCCAAAATGATTAACAACAATGTTATGGCAACAATAATTTGCAATGCAGGGTTACACATAAAGTGATACTTTAAAAAAACATATTTGCTTGATTAATCTAGATTTGTTGTACAACTGTTTGTATTGTGAAGTTGTCAAAATTGTTTGTGTGCTTATTTAAGTAGACTTTTTTTAACAAAAG
>NC_048411.1:11619213-11624900 GCF_013103735.1 Etheostoma cragini | reverse complement strand
TGTGTGTGTGTGTGTGTGTGTGTGTGTGTGTGTGTGTGTGTGTGTGTGTGTGTGTGTGTGGTCCTTCTCTCTGCTTGAGCCTGTGTGTGTGAGTGTATTTGTATGGGCCCACTGAAAGTGATTGATGAGCGCTGAAGGTGGTGTATCTGCCCAGGCTGTGTCAATATTAACCTGTGAGGATGAGAGGGCTACAATACTTCTCCCTCTGTTCCTGCCTCCATCCCTCCATCCTTCTCTCTTTCCACAATATGGTTGCTGTCAGACTCAGGCCCATCAATCCTAACGCACACACAACTGTCACTTCACTGACACTGCCATTTCTCAACACTGATATCCTGATGAGTGCAATGGAGCCTCCCAAGATTTGTTAAAACACACATATTCACTCACATAAGTACAAACACACAAGTACATTCTCATGTAACCCTGACACTTGCAGATACACACACACAAATCGCCTGCAGTCATCTACTAAAATCTCAGTATATGAACAAACATGTAGCAGTATGTACACTATGAGCTCTGGTAAAGCAGTAACGTCTTCATAATTTACAGTACAATAACAAAAATGCTCAAATGGTTCTGATACTCTAAAGCTACTACCCAACTGTGTGCATATGCACACAAAACTGCACACACACATTCTCTCACACAAAGGCAGAGAAATATAGTCAGAAAACGAGCAAATCTCTGAGATAACACGCAGGGCGACAGTCTGTCTGCCATTTGGCTCTTAACTGAGTAAATTACTACTCATATTGCCTCCCCCTCCTCTTTCGCCCTCTTTCTGCCACCCCCAGATACACAGATTGCCTTTTCTTATAAATTACCAACATGTTAGCTATAAAAATCCACTTGCTAACTGTCTCCAAGAACCTTGGGATCCGGACACAGAAACCTGTTTCTCATTTGTTAAGCTTTTGGTAAACTGAGATATCACAGAGAGATTCCCTATAAACCCTTCACTATACTTACTGTACTTACTTTATCAGTGGTGGGCCAGCAGGGCCTTCTCTGCTGGCCAAGAAATTGTCAGAATCAGAAAATTATATTTTTATAATTTTATATAAATACACACACACACACACTTCTGGTCAAACATTTAGGGAGTGCAATTTCCATTGCACTCCAATATAGACAGAATACCGTCTGATATCAATTGCATTGTTTTTTTTAACCAGGGCAGCAGTTTAGATTACATTATGTGCTTACATAATTGCAAAAGGGTTCTCGAAAGATTTCTTAGTTGTTTTTTTAAAATGATATCCGATTAGTAAACAGAATGTGCCTTTGAAAAATTGGATAATGGTGAAAATGGTTGCTGATAATGGGCACTAGATATTGCATTAAAGATCAGTCACCCTCTCAGATCAGCTGGTGTTCTGTATATGATGGAATGGAAATTTGTAAGTGTCCCCAAACCTTTGACCGTGTGTATGGGTGTGTGATTGTGTGTGTAAACTGTGTGTATGTGTATATATACATACATGGTCCGTTCCCACGAGTATATTTCCGCAATTTAAGTGCTACTTTCTCCCTAAGTTGTGCGGCTTCCAGTTCATTTAAAAAATGTGTTATTTTTTTTAAAGATTATTATTATTCAATTTTTTCTTTTCTTTATTAGACAGATATAGAGTGGATAGGTGTGGAAGGGGGAGATAGATGGGGGATGACATGCAGCAAAGGGCCACAGGCTGGATTCGAACCCCGGCCGCTGCAGGACTCAGCCAACACGGGGCGAGCGAACTAACTTAGTAAGCTGTAAGCCGCCCCATAAATTTGAGCTTTTATCCAATCAGATTTCCCCTCTGTGTTGTCTCCGGGTGAAAAATCTACTCTGAGGCCTGTTTAAGCAAAGACAATGTTAGATGTTATAGAATGTTGATTTCTATATTATTTAGCTCATCAAATTTCGTGTTTACCCTGTTGGGTGTATTCTTTGACAGGACAGAGCCTTCTAAGTGGCCTTGCAATCTACTTAGGCAATTTTTGGACCAGTTACTATACGGTGGCCGGAAAGCAAAACTAGTAGGGCTGTTGGAAAGAATTCCAAAGTCAATTATAATTTGAATAGTAAAAAAATCAATACCATTTGAATAGCGAAATTACACTTTTTTTTTTTATTTGAAAATAATAATGTTTGTTAAAGTTAGCTAATCTTCCCTCTTTTCACCCGCATGTTAAAACAAAATGCTTTTGTCATGTCACGTATGATGAACAAAAAGTAAGAGGGAGTGAGAAACATGAGGCATTGTGAGGTTTTTTTAGATCACAAAGCTAACGTTAATGTTGCGTACTGAGTAACAGCGGGAATAACGGAAGAAGGATGGGAAATAGTTTAAACATGACTTTTACATCATCATCCACCGAACCAAAATGCTTATGTTCTGGTTTCTTAACTGCGTTGCAAATATTACCAACTGTGCAGTAACTTTAGTTTGTTCGTTTTGAGTTTTAGATTTAAAGTTAATGAAGGTAAGATGTACTTTTCCCTCAAAAAGTGTGTTGTTGAGCCGCATCAGCTTGGCTGGAATTTGTGGGGAAGACTGATGATCGTTTGTGTTATTTGTGTTTTTGATAGCTTTGTGTTCGTTGTATGAGCAAATGTGACCGGTTTATTTTTGTTTATTTAGTAATTGCATTAATTTGGACTTTATCATGCAGCATGCTGCCATACTGCGTAAAAGTGATGACTTCAGTTACGTGTATTCATGTGTCTGCAAGAGTGTATTGAAACTCTAGGGGTTGAGTATTGTATAACTTTAATCCTCACGATAATGTCATAGTTTTTGGGTGAGGTTGTCCAAAGGTGGTTCAATTGCTGTAGGAAAGTACTAAAGGCCAAGGTGTAAAACACACGGCGCACCACTTCTCTAATGCAATTTATATCAGCTTTCATTTTTATTAAAGCCACAGCCACTGGAAACAGTTCTGCTACTACATATATTTACAATAAACCAGTGGTTTTGTCATGAGGTACTACAGATAAGCTACAGCTCAAAAAGTGAGCACAATTATGGCTTGTACCTGATAATTTAATGTTTATATTCAAGAAGACAGTTTTCAACGTAAATTGCAGCAACAACAACTAAATGAAAGAAATATTAAAATAATAAAAAAGAATATAGCTTATGTAACACAACACAAAGATAGTAATACAAGTATGTGAAAAATAAAATGTGAAACACTAAAGTCCTTTAGCAGCATATCAAGGTTTTAAAACAATTTTTACATACATGGTGGATGTAACAATAATCAGTGTAGCTACTGTTTGTGATGTTGATAGTTCGAAGTCAAGCTATGGCTTTTTTTTGCTGGTTTACTTGTGGTAATATCACAAATTTGACAATAGTACTCTAAGAAGAAAAAGCTTATTTACAAAGTAGACATTTTTCTCACCCTCTCAGAAAAGGTTTCAAATGATTGCCAAGTTACTTCACTGCAATTAAAACAAGTTTCTGCATCACGTGAAAGTGGAATGCAGATTGAAATAGTTGTAGAACAGCCTTTTGTGTGCAGCATTTCTCAGCGTAAGACAACTTTTTACTGATCACTTTTAATAACAGAAAATCCAACTTTGGACTTTGTGGAATTACAGTTTCTGACCAAGCTGTTTGAGGACTAAGTATTTACAGTACCAGTGACCAGTGGTTTGTGTGGTCAAAAGTAGGTTAAACCCATGTACATTATTGTATGGTATACAGAGACTTTTTGCACCAAAGGGGAATTATTCTCGCTTTAATCTAACTTTGGAACATCTCTTTTTTTTCCCTAATGGCCCTTTCTGTTTCCTTTAGCCAAATCTTTCCAGTTATCTAATTTTCCTTCCCTCACCTGTGTCTCTGTTTCCCTGTCACTCTTTGCCTCTTCATCTCTTGCTCTCACACATTTTGCAGCTTCATCTTTCTTTCATACTAGACCCCATCCCACACACACAAACCCTCACACACACACACACACACACACACACACAGACACACACACCCTCACACCCTCCCTTTCTCTTTGGTTGTCTTTGCTCCACAGGTAGCAAGTCTTTAACGGCTGCTTGCAGTTCTCCCAACCTGCCATCATTATGCACAATAGCCTTAGGTACAAAACTCAGGCCTCATAACTCACGCCCCGCGTGCGTAAATTCCCGTGCAAACACAGTCAAAGCAAAAACACATTTCCTGCTGTCGCTAACATCTCCGGCAAAGAATTAATCAAGCGTTCATCCATTTAGGCTCTTTGCATACCCTTTCCGTCAGAACACAGAACGCTAAGAGAGTTGCAAGTTCTTCTCAGGCGATCGTTTCGCCACCCTGATGAATCCATCAAGCGAGGTTTGATTTATACATCTGTCTGTGATCACAGCGGTACAGCTACAGCAAATGGGGTGGCAAGGAGCGAGCTGACACCACCCTGCTCAAATACACACATGCAAATGCACGCACACATGTGCCACACATACCACTTACCACACACACATGCACAGCCGAACTCACACATGCATGTGCTCACAAACCAGTCACACGCTCTTGTTTGTACTCCTGCGCACACACTCGTACACAAGAGTATTAGCCTACTGCTTAGGAAGTTTTTGGAGAGACAGAGGGAAAATGGGAGGGGGGTAAAAGTTTGCAGAAAAAGAAGCCCAAATGTCTTTCTGTCCGTCTTTCTCATATGGGCCTTCTCCACATGCTTCATTCGCTCAGCTCTAAGTGCAGGGACTTGGGGGCCAAGATGCAAGCACTGAGTCTATAAATGTTTTTGTTGTGTTTATTTGTTTGCCCTGAAAGCCCAAAGAAGCCACAGGGGGAGAAGGAAAATGTGGAATGAGAGAAAGAACAAGAGTTTCAGAGAAAATGATGAGGAAGAAACATCAGGGCAAGTTTTACTGAATGAATGATTGTCTTGTGTTAAAAAAAAATTATAGCAAAAATCTTTTTTAACACAGCAGATTAAAGTGATGCTTTTTGTGTACATTCGTCTGAATGTATTCCCATATAAAGAGCTACAACACTCAGCAGATTAAGGAATGCGCTTTCATGTCCAGATGGCAATTTCGGGCTGCTGTAAACAGGATGTTATGTTTATGTCTGTAGATTTTGAATAGAAATATTCTAAAGTGGCTACAGCAGTATGTATAAATGAATAATCTCACTAAGAAAATCACCTAGAAGCAAGAAAGAGAGAACCAGGAAGTTGGAGAGGAATTGAGAGATAGAGGGATGGAGAGGCGGGACACCCTGACTTCCTGGTCTTCAATCTTAGTCCCTGGGAGGCCCACCCTGCACCTGCTGTCTCCTAGTGCCTCTCATCAGAAAGGCATTTACTGAGTGCCGTGGCTGCGGGCCCCTTCATTAGTGAGCATAATTATTTGTGCAAGTGGCGTAGGGCAAAACTGGAACCCGCATAAACAAACAGAAGGGCCGGAGGACTGTGAACAAACAACATTAGAGACAATCAACGTTGCCAAAATGAAACCTAAAGCGTACCTCAGACGGAGAGATGGACACCCACACACAAACGCACATGCACAGAAAGAATTAAACAAACAAATCCGCCACATAAAACATAGCAAAGAAAACGGGAATATAGTAATCAGCCGTCCAAAATAATATTAGGTCGTATGCACATGCATTATCCCATAAGCAGATACGCAGATGTTCTCACACACACACACACACACACACACACACACA
>NC_048411.1:11605158-11619203 GCF_013103735.1 Etheostoma cragini | reverse complement strand
CACACACACACACACACACACACACACACACATACACACGTTATGATAGCCACACTTACAGAACAAAAGATAATTGATTTTGTTTACCAGGCCGAGAAAATAAAACATTATGATTATTTGGATATTTTGGTGTAAAACTGATGGATTAGCCTGTGTTCAAGATTTCAAGTTCAAACCAAAATTTTTATGACTTTCCCACCGCTCCCGTCTCTTGAGTCTCAAGAATGGAAATAGCTTTGAAAAGACAGAAAACAAAGAACTCTAAAACAGAATTGGAATACTTAGATGTCCATATTACCACATGCAAAAAGACAATATTATTCACATGATCATGACTGTGTGTGTGTGTGTGTGTGTGTGTGTGTGTGTATGCTTGTGACTGTAGGCTCCTGTCCTTCCTACAGTTCATCAACTCCACAGCATGACAACGCTTTATCCAACCCATGCTTCATCTACCAGCGCTAATTACTGAGCCATGAAAACCTGTGATACACAATCACGCACTGGCTGGCTAGAATTTGTGAATAATGTATCTTTAGTACGTTAATTAATTTGACCTTCATGTAAGTGTTACACAAAACATTACGTACAAGCAAGAAACCGCTTCCAACTTCTCGGTTTGGTACCAATTTAGCTACTAGCTGTCATGTTGCTCACATCTACAGGTGATGCTGCACAATGACTGTGTGCCCTTAAGCAAGGATCTTGACCCCTTTTGGCTCATGTGGTGACTACTCTGCTAGCTGACACAGGGCTGCACCAGTCCATTAGACAATGTAGCATCCTCTGTACACATGGACAAATTGGTGTGTTTTTTTTTTTTTTAAACAGAAAGGAAACAAATTCCATTTGGCTTGACCACATAAAAGTAAATACCACTTTGTGGGCTGATTACTATTAAGACTGAATGAATACTGAGGAACAACAGCAAATATAGAACATTTTATGATGCATGAGACACACTGTGTTTCTGCCATAACACAAAAACCTGCCACACAAATATAGATGTAAACAATACATTATAACTTGAAATGACCAAAGGCAACTGGTAATTTCTAATACAGAAATTTACCAAGTAGGCATACTTAAGTTTGCTAGAAATACTTTAAATACATAGAATATATGTTGACTGCGCAAGCTCCAATGGATGTCCGACCACTGCAAGGATTGACAGTGTCAATTGCTCTTGTTAACTAGTTTCCAAATGTCAGACAACAAGCCAAATTGTTTTGAGGCTACAATTACAGGTATGGGCTTTACAGGTTAAATTACTGTTGTGGGGTTTTAAGCATTCACAATAAAAACAGTTGTGTTTTTAATGCAGAAATTTTTGGAAGTGATGCACTCTGAGCTGTTTACTTTGTTTCCCTCAAAAGCAAAAATACTGCATGCAAAACCTAAAGAAAGTACATCTTACTTACAACATGCACGCACCGCAGCAATAAGTGATTATGATCGCATAACCTCACAGACAAATTCATATAGTTATTGCTCATGTGCAACAACATTGGAAAGTTTGCATGATATTTTTAATAGCAGTATGGCAAACATTGATGAGCAAAAAACAAATGACCTCCAGAAACATCGAGACAGGCGCAGTGATTTTGAATGAATAAAACTCCATTCATTCACTTTTCTCTTACATAATAAAGGAGCACACAGACTGACTAATGTATGTTTGTACAGTGCAAAAAAAGACATTAGTCAGTCTATACGATGTGTCCATATCGTTACACCAAACACACTCTGAAGCTTTTCTTCTGCTAACTAGGCAATCACAGCCTCAACTCTGTCTTCTTTTACTGCTAACACACACACACACACACACACGCACAGAGAGAGGGACAAAAATCACACTTTGACAAACACATAACACATAAACCATTAAAGACTAATTGAATCTAATTTATTTAGTTTTCTGGAAAAAATCATTTTAGGCAGAACTTCCCTAAGCCCCCTCAATAAATGACACTCTCATATCGTTTTACTCTCTTTTCAAACACAATTAAAAAATAATATATAAATATATACACACTGCAAATGACATGCATATAAGGAGTTCATTTTGGAGCCCGATCTCAGGTCATTAGTAACCCACCATGACGCTGTGGAGTTGGAGGGTCCGCTGGCGACGCAGGCCCCTGGCCATTTATTCTATATTAAGTCTCTAATGGGCTCGCTCTCTTCATTTCTTTATCCCCATATTTCTCTCTCTCTCTCTCTCTCTCTTTCTCTTTTGCTCTCTCTCTCTCGATCTCCCTCTTCTGACACACAGCATGCAGGCACAGCGCTGGTAAAATATGCACAGAAAGTCCGGTGCGCACACACACAGACAAAGCCATTCAAATGAATGGTTATTTATTCGCTAAACGAGGATCTGGGTGTTTAATGTTCCTTGGACGTTAGGTAGTTTTCTGGGGGAGGCAGAGCCATACCCCTACGGCTACAGACATCATTTATTTTACACATAGCCTAATACCGCACGCTAGGCAGCCGCTAAGAAAAATGGGCTTTGGAAGTGAAAAGGAGATATACAAGAAATAATGAATGATTTTTTTTGTTGTTGTTGGGGGGGTGATGATGATGATGGGAGGGGGGTGAACACATTAGAAGTTGCAGCAGGGAGAAAAGCAAGGGGTAGGCTTAAAGGCTGTAAGCATTGTGTGTGTGTGTGTGTGTGTGTGTGTGTGTGCGTGTGTGTGTGTGTGTGTGAACGCATTTGCATTTGCAAATGTGAATAGGAAGAATAAGAGAGCGACAGAGATAGAAAAGTCAACACAAACATTCCACAAATGTGTATAAAATTGTGTGTGCGTGTGTGTGGGTGTGTGTGTGTGTGTGTGTGTGTGTGTGTTGGATTTTAGGATATCAGTGGGGAGGTAGGTAATACCTGGTTGTGTCTGAGGCTCTCAGGCCTCCATTTGCATCTCATCCAAATGCAGAACATAACAACATCTCTACTTGCATAACAACACATCCCCAAAATGAAACTGCACCGGTGTGATGCATCCAAAACAAACAACAAACAAAGCCATAAAAAGCCTCTTCTTTTAAAACGAACCATGTTCTTGAAAAAGTTTTATACATTCATACATTTTTCTTTTAAAAGACTATCAAAGTCATCACAAGCTTCTGTTAAAACAATTGACAAAGCGAAGTGGACCACATTATATCTAAACGTATAATCACCCTGATGTATTAAAAGGAACCAGTGAGGCTAATGAGGCCATTAATGTAAGTAATACTTAGTATTAATTAGCTATTATTTCTATATCAGCACACAAGCTTTAAGAATCTCCATTTACATAGTTTTAATTGTTATCATGTAATATATACTTTTATAGATACTTGTATAGAGTTTGTAAGAGTTGTAAATTGTCTATAAATGCTATTGACATGACACGTGTCTAAACTCTTTCCCAGTGAACATAATTCACAATTAGTTTCAGATAACTAAACTAAATCATTCTTGGATTTTCTGCCCACACAGGTGGGTTTAATTTACCTTAAATTATAGGAGGCCAGTTTTCTTCTTTTTCAACATTCAAACAATAATCCGTGAATTTGGTATATTGGTATATATTTCTGTTATAATTGAATAACTGATATAATTGAATTGAAGAGAAACTAAATGGAATAAGGCATTTTAAGATTTTTTATGATATAAATTTACCTCCTTATATGTGGTCACTGAAGTGATTGCTATGGTCATCTGTCCATCAGAAAATTCCTTCAGCTCCAGAGTCATCAGCTGCTCCAAGTCTACATCCAGTCAGCACACACAAACAGACTAACAGTTATATAACACACACACACAAAAAAATACAAAACAATTTCACAACAGACAGAAAAAAACAAGCATGAAGGACCTCTCCAGAAGTGAGGGGTAAAGAAAGAATGTTGCAATACAACGGAAAATGTGCCATTGAGTAAAATAATACTACAGTAATCATACTGAACTTTAAGCAATGAAGTTACCTTGACAAAAGAAGCAGAGCACAGAGAGCGCCTCCAACTATGTTAAATTAGTCCACTTTTAGTTTAAAGTCCCTACATCTTGCTGGATTGTCAATTAAAATTGCATTGTTTGGCCTCCTGAAACTGTCATTTTTGGCAGTACCGTTACAGCTTGTGATGCTCATGGATGTACAGTATTAAGTGGATGGGATACGGCAGAGCCACTTAGCTTGGCTACCAATTTGCCCCAGTGTCCACTCATGTTACCGCAACTGAAAAGTCCCCTGTGGCCCAAAAGCAATTTTCCTGTTAACCACCATTATAAAGAGACTTATAAAACTTTGACAGGAGCTTAAAGGTTCAATATGTAATATATATACTTTAATAAATCCCCAAATGACCCCAATGCGTCATCAGATATTAAAGGTCCCATGACATGGTGCTATTTGGATGCTTTTATATAGACCCCATGATGGACAGATGATCAACAGTAACAGAATCAACCGTGTCACCAAAGAGCCGTTGGGTTGAATTTGTTTACAGCAAAGTTGGCTGCCGCTTAAGAATTGAGATTCCGCCATTGCGTCTGTTACAGAAGATATCAACAGGGCATTCATTTTAAAATCCTCAACCGGCCTGTCTCAGCTCGACTCAAACCACCTGATGGTGCCGCTGCAACTTAGCTGTTCAAGTTACAGCCGCTGGTTTTAGGATGTAAGAGCGGTCTCCTGTTTCAACAGAGAAGTTACCTGGTAAAATCAGCTACAAACTATAGAAATAAAATTATCAATAATCACTTTTATTTTTATGTTACAAACTGCTGTACAAAATGGCAGAGACGGAGCTTCATCAACCGCCTGAAAGCACGGTAACGTTATATGGGGGACAGAGAGAGAGACTGAAGAAAGGGATTGCCCAGCAGTGTTGGAACAAAGCTGTGAATCAGAAAAATAAAACGAGTTTTCGCAGATTCGTCAATAGAAATGTAGCAAGCATCTCACTATCACATCCACATTCATATTTACAGGAAACATATTATATATCCAGCTAAAAACAAGTATGTCTCGTCTTATTGTTGTTGAGTTCTGTTGACAGTTGGTCTACAGCGCTCACCCGCCATTGTGACAGTATGAACGTGTTGGATGGCCTTCTCTATCAACACAGCGACTTCAACACTGGCACATCTTCATAGACAAGGTTATAAACAGGTCTACTTCCATCCTACCTTCTGACCTATATCAGTGTAAATAGTATCGGGACTTGCAATTTTCATTCCCAGGATCTTTTCCTTCTGTCTCTTCCAAAGGTTACAACTGAACTGGGAAAAAAGGCATTTAAGTGTACTGCTCCCTTTACATGGAACAAGTTACAGAAATCCATGACCTTAATGACCTGGTCTCATTGGTCGCTTCAAAGAGGATGTTGATTGACTTGGAGGCAGCCACATCTGGCTGTAGATGTTTTGCCTTATGTGTTAAGGATTGTGGTTGCCTTTAAGGGATTTGCTGTTTCAGTTGTTTTATGTTTTAGTGTTTTTGTGTTTGTATGTCTGTGCAGTTGTACTGCTGCCTGTCTTGGCCAGGACACTTTTGAAACAGAGGTGTTTAATCTCAGTGAGTCTCTTCCTGGTTAAAAAAAGGTAAATAAAACAAATAATAAAACAATATGTACCTTGTAGCTTTGCCGCAACTTGTTGACCTCCAGTGACATCACTCCAACGTTCCAAGGATCTGATGAGCTCCTCCAGTTGTGCTGACCGACGGCCATGTTTGATCCACAAAGCTTCACTTCGTAGCTGTAAGGCCTCTGTAGACACATAAACACACAAACACATTTGGCTGTGTCAGGATGCACACTCTTGTTAATAAGTTCATGTGTGTTAAGTCTTGGTTCAATAACGGATAAAAAACAACCTTTTGTTTTGTTTTTGTGTGGAAAATCCGTTAAGGTCAGACTTTACACTGTACGTACACAGTGCCATCACTAAGGCACTGCAATAGGCCTATGTCACACTTCCTGCTTCTGGAACACGGAGTAGGCAAATCAGAACTTCTGGTGAACGCTTACAGAATTTGTCTGTATGAAATCCACCTTGTTTTAAGAAAAACATGTTTTATCTGTGATCTTATGTAGAAAAACTACACTACCCACAGTCCTACGCGTAACAGCAACGCCTCTGCTAGAGCGAGATTCTACCATTGTTTCTGTACCCGGTCTTGTACCTTTTGCCTTTTTTGCTATTTTCAAAATGTTTTTTTACTTTGAGTGTTCAAATCCAAACGACAGCGTCGTAGTTGACTTCAGGCAGGTTGCGCAGAGACTAGGTCCAGCAGTATCTATTGGGCTCGCCATTGTAAAAAGCTAACCAGAAGAGCTTTATCCCCACTCAGAGATGTTCTTCTGGTCTTTAATTGTTGCGCAACATAGCCCTATGGTTAGTAAATCATCACATTTAATGAAAGGCAACAGCAATATTTGGGACAATGGTCCTGCAAGCTATTTTTGGTTCAAGTCTTTACAATTTTGTGCTTTTTATGCTCCACCAAATATTTCCTATTGGTCTCATTTTAATCAAGACAACTCAAAAATATATACAATTTGTAGAAAATATACAGTACAACTATACATAGCACATTTACTGTAAAGAAAAGCTGAAATGCTAAAATAGCCGTTAATAGTTAATGGACAGTCAAAAGTTATATGTCCTCTAAATACATTTGATTTCAAACAGAGTTTATGAAGATCCGGAATAGAGCTGCGCTACTGAACTCGCCTGAAAACTGAAACTGGAATACACACATTACATCACTCTAGTACTCTAATCAGCTCTCTTTTTCTATATGTGCCTCTAGTCTTTCTGTAAATCACAGTGAGAGAAAGCAGAATAGAAAAGTAGCAGTGTTATTGAACCGAGATCAGTCATGCCTTCTGCCCAACCTCCACAGAGCTGCTGAACATTGGCAACTTGAGTACCTGTTTGGCAGGCAGTAACTGATTTAACACACACACACACACACACACACACACACACACACACACACACACACACACACACACACACACACACACACTGCAAAAGTACTACTCTGTCGATCAGACACAAGTATTTGTGAAGTCACCCTAAGTAGAGTTCAACTGATGTAATTTGAATTATCATCTAGTATAAAATGTATGTTATTACTTACAGTTGTGCTCAAAAGTTTGCATACCATTGAAGAATTGGTAATAAATATACCATGTGTAGAGAAAACATGAGTTAGCAGGCAAAACACAAGCCTTTCATCTGTTATGGGATTCACATTTAACTGTAGGTCCTAACAGAATGGCACAATCATAAAACAAAACATGGCAACAAAGAAAAAAAATGAAGCAACCACTGTTCAAAAGTCTACATACCCTTAGTTCTTAATTCTGTGTATTGTCAACTTAAGCATCAATGACAGAGTGTGCAGTCTTTTATAATAGTTGTCTATGAGGCCTCAAATTCTTGGTGGTATAGCTACCCATTGATCTTGGCAAAATGCCTCCAGTTCATGCAAAGTCTTTGGTTGTCTTGCATGAATCGCACGTTTGAGCTCTCCTCAGAGTGGCTCGATGACATTAAGGTCAAAAGACTGTGATGGCCGCTCCAGAACCTTCACTTTTTTTTTCTGCTGTAACCACTGGAGGGTCAACTTGGCCTTGTGCTTGGGCTCATTGTCATGCTGGAAAGTCCAAGAGTGTCCCATGCGCAGCTTCCATGCAGAAGAATGCAAATTGTCTGCCAGTATTTTCTGACAACATGCTGCATTCATCTTGCCATCAATCTTCACAACATTCCCAATGCCTTTAGAGCTCACACCCCCCCAAAACATCAGTGAGCCACCACCACGCTTCACGGTGGGGATGGTATTCTGTTCACTATAGGCCTTGTTGACCCTTCTCCAAACATATCGCTTATGGTTGTGACCATAAAGCTCTATTTTGGTTTTGTCGCTCCAAATTACAGTGTGCCAGAAGCTGTGAGGCGCATCAAGGTGTTTTTGGGCATATTGTAACCAGGCTTTTTTTGTGGCATTGACGCAGTAAAGGCTTCTTTTTGGCAACTTGACCATGCAGCTAATTTTTGTGCAAGTACTGTCGTTTTATGCTCCTTGCAAAACCACACCATCTTTTTCCAGAGCAGCCTAACATGACCTGTGGGTTGTTTGTTTGCATCCTGAACAACTATTTTTGCCGTTTTGGCTGAAATCTTTCTACCTGACCTCGGCTTGTTATTGAGAGATCCAAGAATTTTCCACTTCTTAATAAGTGATTGAACAGTACTGACTGGCCTTTGCAAGGCTTTGGATATCTTTTTATATCTTTTTCCATCTTTATAAAGATCCAATCCCTTGTTTGTTCCTCAGGTCTTTTGACCGTTCTTTTCTGCTCCCCATGGCTCAATATCTAGCCTGCTTAGTGCATCCACGTGAGAGCTCACAAACTCATGGACTATTTTTACACAGACACTAATTGCAATATACAGAGCCACAGGTGTGGGAAATAACCTTTAATTGCCAATTTCACCCGTGTGTGTCACTTTGTGTGCCTGTAACAAGGCCAAACATTCAAGGGTATGCAAAATCAGGCCATTTGGGTTATTTCTGTTGTAAATATTGTTTAAAAAGCAGCTAAACAGCCATGTAAAAAGATATGTCTTTATATGATCACTATGCTTGAATCAAAGACAGTTATTTTGCAAGGTGAGTCATATTTTCAAAATGTATGCTAAAATTTCAAAATTTGTGCCAGGGTATGCAAACTTATGAGCACAACTGTAATAATATTACTGTACCCAAGCTAACACAGATACACACATTCTGTTGTGAGACTCAGTATACACATAGACACACACGTTTTGTTTTTGGCCGCTGTCTACCTTTTACTATTTTCTCTATTATTGTCTTGCCTTTTATCAATTTAAAAAATGTTGTGATTTCTCTTTCAATTTGTGTAACAATTTTCTTATTTAAGTGGAAGAAATATGACCTGACAAAACGGAAACAACTCAACAGACTAAACTAACTTAAATAAAAAAGAGTCACATTACGGGACTCTGTGTGTCTTTCGGTACTCTTCCTTACTCACACTCACCACCCCTCATCTCTCTCTTTCTCCATCTCTCCTGGTGGGTGTTAAGCGAGTCATGTCAGGGGATTTGTGTGTGTCCTCCTTCATCGCCCCATTACACTCCCCTGGGGGGCCCCTGCGCCTCCCTCACCTCCGAGAGTCTCCCCCAGCGCTGCTCCGATGTGCTCTGCTGCTTCTTGAAGAATCTCCCCGGCGACTGTCGTCACCACGGACGATGCCCCATCATCCATTGCGTCCTGCTGCCTGTCATGATGGACCACTTGCAAGATGCTGGACTCCAAGGTGTGGTACTCAGAGCTAGGATAGGAGAAGGGGGTGAGGGAGATATGGATGGCTGCTGGGGAAGGAGCAATGATTGTGAGGCATTTGCATAAATACAACTCCCCTTTGGGTCATGAATGATGCACACGCGCAGGCCAGAAATACACACCCAAATATACGTTCAATTCAATCTTTTCATCAACAAATAATCTTCTGAGCCAAAACCCACTGTATCTAGATATTGTTGGTCTACAGACTCTACAAACTGACCTGGTGTTTGAGCTCTAAAATATGTTGCACATGTAAGTGTGTTTACCTATCTAGCAGTCCATCTCTCAACAGAGTGAGGGAGAGTTTTCCGTTGTGATGAAGCTTCAAGAGGTCTACATCTTCTCTCCACAGCAGCGAGCTCTCACAAATTTTTACCCTCCGCAGATACCTCACCGTCTCCCCGGGCAACTTGGCGTCACATTGCCGGCGGCACAGCACCGGCACACACACCCTACCTGACGTTTCCTTCTGGAGCACACAGAGACACAGTAAGTCAAAAATAGAAATCAAATCTGATAATCCCACAAAGTTAAGCAGTTAGTTGTATTTGAACAAATAAAATTGTTAAAGCTATAGTTCATAGTTCCTGCCTCCCCCATGAGGAATTGTAAGTAATGACAACAAATCTGTTGACGTAAACGTTCTTGACGTTCTTGACAAAACATGTCCTTGATTACATTTACATATTGTTAGAGGAGCAAGTGGCTTTCTGATTCACATGTCATTTAAAATTACATTGAAAAGCAGTTTGCTCAAAAGGTTAGGTGATACAGCATATCAAAGAACATCCAAAAGATTTTGGAGATACTAACTGTTAGAACAGTATTCTATTACAATCGTAAGTACAAAGGGCGGGGAGCACATAACAGTAGTATATGCTGCATAGACACAGCACAAGTTTCTAAAGTCAGGACTGATAAACTTCCAGGTGCTGCCAAGCACTGGTAGGACGTGTCTTGTTTGGTCTTTTGACCTCTGAAAACTTTGATCGTCTGAAAAACACAGAAACAGCACACTCACAGATAGAATTCATGTTACCTGGCTGAGATGTAGTGCTATGCAAAGAGTTGCTGCCACAGTGTCAACATCTGGCTCCGGTCCGCCTAAAACAGCATGGATGGGATCTTCTAATGCCTGGAAACACATACATAAACAATTGTTGGCTTCTTCCTTTGTAAATATGCTTGACATAATTTCTTTTTTCTACAACATCCAACAATGGAAGTAGGTGGCACTACTGTACATCACTGTTTGATTTGATATCTGATATAACACAGTTTCATTAGTTGATCAACATTAGTTGAGCTAATTCTTGAAAGAGAATACTATTCAATATGCACTTCACTAGAGGCAAAATAATTTGTAACATTGAAGCAAAGTTAGCAAAATTAGCGGGTAAAACGTTTTTACTGGAAACTCAGAGAAACACGCTGTATCAGAGAAGTGATGAGTCCCATCAATTTAACTAAACAATGCAGACAAACACTCCTCATTTAAGTTAAGTGGACATTAATGGCAGCTCCATTACAGAGATTAAGCATTCATCTCTGTGTGAAAAGGCAGAAAATTAGGTTTCTCCCTTCATTTATTGACTGGGACTCTTGGTATTAGAGTTTAATATGGCATTCCAGCATTTATATTTAATTAATTTATTTATTTACATAGTTACATGAGGGCACACACCCAAGGGTCAAGTCTTTGAATATTCAACATTAATCTTTGTGAAAATGTGTATAAAGATATTTTTAGGAATTCAAAACATGATAACAGAAATTAGCAAAGGCTTCCTCTTTAATTACATGCATCCTCATACATTACACTTACTGAAAGGGAGAGGGAGCACACAAAATCACCATTCCCATTCCCATCTTGCACTTGGTGTTATGTGTCAATCTGTAATGTTTTATCTAAAACAGATAAGTTGAGTCACCACTAGCACAAGCCGGCTCTGCAGCCTTCACCATTAATCAAGAAGCAAAATGTGGATGCAATAAATATCCCATCTATAGGGAGCTCATCTAAATGGGCTTGTAGAATCCTCTGGGAAGTAGCAAGTTTCCACAAAGAAAACGGCCGATAAGAAGCCTTGACCATTCATCTTTCCAAAACAGCTACAAGCTCAGTTGTGTATCCTCCAACTTAAGCTAACATACAATACACTGGCTTTGTGGTGTTGAAAAATAACTTTGATAGAACCCCATCAGGACTGTTAAGTGAGTAGTTGAAGTGGTATGAGTTTGACAATTTCATGCACTTTTTGGTATACCCTCTCAAAATTCTTTGGCAAAGTAATTCAGGAATCAGACATAGGGGGATAGTTTTGTGACCAGAAATATTTACCGAAATGTTCACACTTGCTAGTCACAAATTGCTTACTTTAAAATGTTCCTGTCCATTTAAAAAATACAACTTTTTTGAAAGAAGACTAGTTCCTCCTATCACAGTAAACAATTTGCCCTATAGTTACTTTTTCTTGTATAGATGAAAGCACAATTTTTGTGAGAAAAAGTCTGATGCATTCCCTGCATATCCCTGTCCTGTCCTAGCCAGCTATTGGAATGAAAGTGCATTGTGAGTAAGTTACAAATCAGCTCAATGCTGTCCATCTAAACACAAAGATGACCAAATGTTAAAAGTCCAATATAGAATATGTTTACTGTAATAAATCCCAAAATGACCCCAATGTGTCTTCAGATATTAAGGAGACATGCAAAGTTGAAATACTATCTTTTCTGACAACAGAAGGTGGAGACATCTTAGAGCCCAGAAGGACGTTGAGTTGGCTAATTTCCTCCTGAATAGTTAAGTCTTATCTTCAGGTTAATTTATCACGGCTACTAGGGACGGGCATGTTATGTCATTTCAACATTTGTGTACTCACATTGAATTATATAGCTATATTACCTGAGTTCTTTACATACAAAAACAATTGAGACACAGCCAGTAAAGTGATCCTGGCTAACGCCACCATGCTAACCCTGCTAACTGCTAATGTTACCGGAGGACCAGGCAAGCGGGCAACGGCTGTTTACACCGTGCAGCGCGTTCTAAGCCGATAAAGTGTGGATTTCAGTTGGCTGGAAAACGACGGCGAGGTTGTGGAATTTTTAGTGATTCCTACTGTAATTCTAAGCCAATGAAGTGGGTCTGTTAGTTGGTAACCTAGCTCGGCGTGAGCACGGGCTTTTATGACTGTCAATATAGCCTACATCTAACGATAGCTACTCCGCTGTGCTGAGAAATAATATATGTGAGACAAGCGTCTAGCAACATTGTTGTAGCTGCTGCGGTCTCAGCCTGGCAACCAATGTGAACTTCGGGTCTGGGGAGGAGGGGGACGGGGGAGACGACTCTCCAGTATTTTGAATTTACTGTTTTAAACACTCGCTGTCAGTATTACATATTGCACCTTTAACTGTGATTGATTGACCATTGACAAATTTGACTATTGACAGAACGGTTGCCTTGAATGTAGAAAAACAAACTTATGGTGGTTTTTCTGTCAAATATACAAGTAAGGCCGGTAATTTTAACGTTTTTTTTTATTTTTATTTTTTTATCCGCCCATAAAGACAAGATAGTAATGAATAAGTAAGCTAAGGCACTTAGCAATCATAGTATTATAACTTTCTGATGTATCCACATTCCACAATAACACAAGCTGCAGCTTTAGTTTAACTTAGACTTGTCACTTACTTACTATACAAGACATATTGATGACACCCAGGCTCTACTCTCAACCTTTAGCCATCTTGCCATCAGGACCCACGCAACCTTTTTGACTCAGTGAGTACATTACCACACTCTCTTATTTACCACTCAATTGAGTGAGAGTATTAGGGGATGGAATGCAGTTATGTTTTCTTTACCAGCCAAAGGGCTAGTTAACTTTAATATTTTACTTTTTTTAGGGCTGGTGAGTCAAGCAAATCTACCTTCCACTTGCATATTTTATCAGCATTTTGCTGGTAAATGGTGATAATATATGGTGCTAATATTAAAAGCCTGCTGGTATGTACATTTGGGGAAGGGAAGTGTCTGGACGGTTGGTGTCACACAGATTATTTTGGGCTGGTCTTGGTCTCAAAACTCCAAGGCTGATTTTTTTACCCCAGTCCAGTCCTGATAGGGCCTTACCAGATTTATAGAGCTAGACGGATACATGAAACGAGAGCCTAAAGCACCGAAATGGAGGCGAGGAGAGAGGGGAAAGGCTGTCTATTAGACTCAAAATGAGAGGAAGAAGTGGAGTAAGAATGGAGGAAAGAGGGCAATGAGTTTGAAGAGGTTTATGGAAAAAGGGGAGCTGAAATGTAGGTATGGGCAGCAGATTGATGAATCAGACATGTAAAGGAGTGTGGGGGAAATGAACAAGGGAAAAAATAGAGGAAAGACAGGTGAAAAAATGTGATAGGGAGAAGAAAGAAAAAGGAGGAAGAAATTAGTAAAAGAAGGAATGAAGATAAAGCAAAAGGTGAAAAGGGAGAGAACACTATGAAGAGGAAGGTGGTCAGTGGGAGAATGATAAGTCTGCAGCCAGTCCCTTCATTAGAGAAAGAGAGAGAGTGAGAGAGAGAGAAAATCAATACAACATAGCCAGAGAAAGGAAGCCATGCATTAGCGAGAGAGAAAAGGCCACCAGTGTGTGTGTGTGTGTGTGTGTG
>NC_048411.1:11584464-11605030 GCF_013103735.1 Etheostoma cragini | reverse complement strand
TCTCCTCTCCTCTCCTCTCCTCTCCTCTCCTCATCACAGGCCAGTATTTGAATATACGGTATTATGGATCTCATTTAGATGCCCTGCTGCCTCAATTTGAATATTCAGCAAAATATCTCTCCGAGATGAGATTTACCCGCTGACAGTAAATTTTCCATGCATAAAAGCTGGGAGGCCGTAAAACCTTTAAATGTACAGTATTCTGAAACAGTAAATGTTTACATATCTGGTGTTTGCAACCATTGGAGTAATTGGTGCCTGTCCAAGCACATTAGATTGAAGTCGAGGCAACGCTGTTAACAAGTCACCAGTCCATCACACACAGACATCTCAACTGATCTATGGAGTCTCTATTTCATCAGAACTGCATGTCTCTTGACACAAACTTGAAGCACACAGAGGAGAACCCCTCTTACTGTAACTCAGGCAAAGAGACAAAAACACACAGGAAGGACCTGAGCTGAGAATGAGAGGCAAGTTCTTCTTGCTGTGCAGTGAATAAGCCACAATTCTACTATTTACACAATATGCATACAAACATTTACACTTTTGTAATCTTTTTCATAACATCTAATGAATGACTTGCACTCTTTGTATTAGAAATTAATAAAACACTTAGTAATTTGTGTGTAAAATGCTCAGTAAACAAATCACCATGTTCTTTGCACAAATAAAAAAGTAAATGCTTTACGTAAGAAGATTTAGACTCCATCGCAGTAATTTATGAAAGATATCGGTATTCTGGTGAACATTTCAGGCCACGCTTTCTTATTTCCTTTTGGTTTGGTCATCCTAGTGAATGCTTTTAATATAATTGTACTTTCAATAGCCAAACTTTGTTTTCACCGCAGGAGTGCCTAGAAAGGCAGTTAAGGCAATTTGGACCTCCTTTATCTAGCAGTTTGTTTTACATCTCACCTATTATGTGTTGTAGTAAAGATTTATGGAATAAATTGTAACGTTGGCACACCTAATTTGGGTACAAAGTGCAACGTTAAAGCCCGAAGAGAGAGAAAGTGTGTGTGTGTGTGTGTGTGTGTGTGTGTGTGTGTACACTGAGAAAGACAGATGGTAGAAGTCCACTCAGCACATTGCTTCAGCTCTATGCCAAACAATGGGAGATTGAAGGAGGAGAACTGTTGAGCTATACAGAGAAAAACTGAGTATGAAAGAGTGATAGGTTCAGTAAGCTCTAAGAGCCGGGCCAATTAGAAGTATGGATGTTCTGGACGGTGGCCATACAGAATGCAGAGAGAGAGAGAGAGAGAGAGAGAGAGAGAGAGAGAGAGAGAGAGAGAGAGAGAGAGAGAGAGAGAGAGAGAGAGAGAGAGAGAGAGAGAGAGAGAGAGAGAGAGAGAGAGAGACAGAATGACAGAATGACAGAATGACAGAGAGAGGTCAGCAAAACAGGGAATCATCAAAGTTTATATTGGAGACCTGAGCGGGAGTGTTTGTGTGTCCGTCTGTGCACATCAATCATCAACACAATCATGACATGTACTACATTTTACCTGCAAATTTGAAGACACTCAGCAGTTGCCCCCCTTTATCACTCAATTACCCTGCTGTTCTCTGATCTGCAGATTTGCTTCTTTGATCTCCTCTCCTCCTCAGCTTCCCCCTACGTTTACGTGAAGTAAATCTCACATAAAATCTCTAATCCTCTTTAAATTCAATTCCAGACAGGATGTTCATATGCATATTTGTATTGTGCCGACAGACACCTGTTTACATGAATAAACTGAATTTTCTGAATACTGTAGAATGGCTGAAAATATCATTAATTGAGAGCATTAAGCAATTACAAGGCTGTATGTATTTTTGTGTGCTTCCACTCCTTTTTAATGCTTGAGAAACTGCTGCACCAAGTTGACTTAATAACCAAAACAGCTAAATCATTACTATTAATTAGTCACTGAACAATATTGTTATGCTCTTCAATGGCCGGCAGAGTTTTTTCCGGATCAATTCCTGACATTGACACCGGTCCTTGGGAATGTTCTATACTCATCAGAGAAATTAAACAACTCAAACAAAATATAAATGCCTCAAGTGTAACAGTGACAATGTCAACTGGGCCCTGAGTCATCACAAATAATCTTTGTAGCAGGTGAGAATATTTGTTTACAGCTCAAAACCTTTGAAAGATACCGTAATGGCTGTGCACTCTAACTGATAATCTGGTCATGCCATTCAAACAAGCACATATAGAAAGAGCTGTTTTCATGACCCTACAGACCATGGCCCAAAGGCATGCAGGCTACATCACCCATGAAAGGCTTCCTGATGTGAACACCTCTGTAAGTGTTGCAAGGCACTCCTGGCAGACTAAATGTACACAGACCAAGACTGTAAACAAAAATGTGAAATGAATTGAACCACATATCCATGATCTATAACAATGTGCAAATGTTTGTGCCCCAAAGGTTCCATAGTCATTAAGTCTATATAAATGAGGTTGTTTGGTATTTACTGAGGCTTTCTTCATGTGTGAACCAATATTCAATCCTGGATTAAATGCAAATCATGAGTCAGTATCTGCAGAGCAATCAGATAGAAGGGATGACAGCCTCTGGCTAAACTTGTTGATGTCATGCCTTCCCCTTATCAGAAATCAGCTCCTCATTAAAATTCACACACTGATGTTCCTGTAAACATAACGAGCTCATCGTATGGGGCCAAACACGCCTTCCTTTCTCCTATACTGTCATATTGTCGATCTACAGGTGCTTGGGGGACCGGAGAAACGTGAGAGGCTTTTGCCGTGCGCATTTTCAGAAACAGTTACGCAGCCTGTAGCACAGCCGTATCTGCCTTCCTGTCATGGTCTCATTCATTACACCCACAACCTGGTGTTAACGCCGTTGAAGGCTCTCAACTCACCCCGAGTCTGCTCTGGACCCTCCGCAAATACTCTTCCATGTCGGCCTGTGTCGCTACGACGTCGCTGCAGATCTCTCCTTAGACCAAGTTTCGGCAATAAGGAAGCTGATGATGATGATGTGTGTGTGCGTGTGTATGTGTGTGTTTTTTTCCCCTCCGCTTCCGAGTACCCCGCTGCGCTCGCACTGCAGCACTCTCTGCTGCTGTGTGTATCGTCGGTCCTCCCCTTCTCTACGGGGCGAACCCACAACACCGAGCAGTGGGTGTGACGGCAAGAAGAGGCGATCCGACGGAGGCGCGCTTGGTGATTCAACCGCGCTCCCTGCGGTAGGGAGCCCCCCCAACCGTCCACCAGATAGCCTAGACACACACACACACACACACACACACACGACGTATCCTATACCGTAGCGTAGCCTATGCCTCAGCGTCTACCTGTAAGAAAACGTGAAGGATTAATTGTAGTGCTCCAGCACCACGGACAGCACCCTTTCATTGCCAGTGGCTTGAATGTTTATTTCAGTACTCACACACTCCCGTAATTTTCACTTTTCACGATTGTTTTTCCATTTTGCCGCAATAAGATCAAAACAATGCCAGAATTAAAGTACACTGCAATGCCTTTCTTGTGTGTGTGTGTGTGTGTGTGTGTGTGTGTGTGTGTGTGTGGGTGTGTGTGTGGGTGTGTGTGTGTGTGTGTGTGTGTGTGTGTGTGTGTGTCAGGAAGCACTTTAATTAATGTGAAAGATGACCATTTCAGTTATAAACAGAGAAAAGTCAGCCATGAAACTTTAATATTTAAAATGGACAAGGTATTGTCAGGATGCCACTTGATTTCCCCCTCTTTCACACACACACATGTATGTGTGTATATATATATACTGTATGTCAATGCCAAAGCTTATCCTTCACTGTTAAGGGTTTGGTACTAACTACCTAAACTTTTAGCACTGGAACCAATGTTAATACATTACACATGCAGTAATACTAAAACACATATGAATAATTGTGTGTTTGTATCTGTCAGTCTGCGTGTGCTTTTTTCACTGTTACTGTCAATAGCTTTTAGTTCCATATTCATTCGCATCAACAGTGAACTCAAGTAGGCAATATTAGCATCTATAAAATATGTCATGGTTTCCTATGTGGTGAAGGTAGTGATACTCTAGACACTCTCTCCACTAATGGAGGCATTAATGTGTGTTGTACTCTCAGTCCAGAGCCAAACACAATCAATATGATTTCCGGCCATATATGACTTCCGGTCACAATCTTTAAAATAATACCCTTATATAGATATAAATATAATTCACCTTGCCGGATCCTTGTGCAAGCCAGTCTGTTCTCGGGGCTTGGTACCCAACCTCGGATGATGGCATCCCTCGACTGACCTTCCTTACTGGCTCCCCCTTGAAAGAGCATCTTTGTTGCACCTCGTCAATCTCTTGTTGTGATATCAGTCTGCAACTGTGGATGTTGGAGCACTAAGCTAGTTGTTTCTTGGTTAGCTTAGATGTTTGTTATTGAAGTATGTGCTAGTAATTTTGAGAAAGACCGAGAGGAAGAAGTACCAATCACTGTCCGGCCTAAATGTTTATAAAGATACTCTGCTCAGGGCCAAAAAAAATTCATCTGCACTGTCATCAGTTTTTTATACTACTAGATACCTAAATGGCTATAAAAACTTAAATTAAAAATACCAAAATTCCTTTTCAGATCTTTCCTTTATCACCAACAATTCAATTTGCACGTGCTTTTCATACTGCACATTTTAATTCCAGTTAATCTCTTTTTTTTAACCATTTTTTAGCAACTGTCCACAGTTAGGAAAACACTATTATCCCTCTAAAATTAAAATTTTGATTAACATAATTATTTAAAAATGTAGGCACTGTGTTTGAGCCTGTTTTTTTTTTTCTCAGTACGAAACATATTCAGACCCTCCATGTTTTGACACTTGACAGAGTTGTATTAAACAGTCTACGTTCACAAGGTTCCACCTTCGGGATTTCTCCGTTTGTGTTGGAATTTTAAACTCTGGTGTATTTATGAATACTGTGGTTAACTGCTACTCAGATCTCTGCAGGGTAAATTCAGACAGCTAGCTGCACAACTAAAAGAACTTTTGAACATACACCTGTTCCACCAAACAAGTTTTGCAGCTGCACCGGGACTCCATCCGGCGCTAAGCACCACCCATGACGATTGAGGTTGGTGTAAAGAAATGCAGATGAACCAGAGCATGATTTTCTCTCATCCCGGAATTCCATGTGGACTAGCTAGACCCTCCTTTGCGGAGCTGTGGAGTAAGGTCTGGCAAAGGGAGGTTATATTAAACATACATGATGTAATTTTTTGCTGCTCGGGGTCTCTCAATCCAAACAATGGATGAAAATCCAGACTTTTGATGAAGTTGTGAAGTTGAATGGGATAATGGGAGTTGCTGTCTTCATTGTTAACCACTATTGCTGATTAAAATATGTCTTACTCACATTGCCAGCCTATTTTCACAACAGCTAAAACCACTAAATCAAAATAAATTGCACGTGTCTGTGTCCCCTCTTGGATGTGTTTTTAGCACCAGGGGGAAAAGGGGTTTGTTGTCGCTAGGAGACTCACTTTGCCGTTGGAGGGTGGCGTCTCCAAATTGGACCTGAAACCACCAGATAACTATTGTTGTGGCTAAATTTCGGCCTGGCACTGGTGCCTGTGCTAGAGGGCATACACGTTTTTTGCAGGTAAACGCTTCTTGCAAAGTTTAGTTCTGCTCACCCAAATTCAACTGAGCTTTGACATTTTGGAAGTGGAAACCAAGGAGGCACTGGCCCTCCCATGATTGGTCACTTGTTGAGGCAATCTCACCGATGGACCTCCATAGTTTACCTTGATTGACAGCTATCATTCAGGAAGTCTGGAGTTGGTGTCCTGGCCAAAGAACTGTCTTTATTAACGATGTAGAACAAGATAGCACCGGAATATATAAGTGTGTCTCATCCGTTCTGTTGCTGGGATATGTGCAATGCTTTTGAAATGTCCATAAATCCTCAACATGTTCTGGTACGGTTTGGCCACCAAGCATTAGCATGAGCCAATATTCAATGTAGCACGTTGTGGTAAGCTGGATCGATATTAAAACATCACAACAATAAATTAGGTCTCTACTGTATTCCTGTGTTGCGGAGTAGCATGTAATCAGTGAAAAATAGGGCTTTATCACTGCTGCGTATAATTGTTTTACATTGTATGATTTAAAAGTACTTTCTGAGCATGTGGTGTTTCCACGGACGTTAGAGTAACTAGAGGGGTCAAAGGTTGTATTTTGCCGCTGACAGGAAACCAAACGACCCATCCTGTGTCATTAATTAAAATCAAATTTATCTGGGTCTGAACATTGTTGGAAACATATGGTATAATGTACACACAACGTAAACTATGTACTGTAATACAGGTATAATTGTTTTTAGACTTGCAGAAATACTACATAATATATACACCTCCCTGGCACAGTCACAATATGAGCTCAAAAAAGCATTGCTGATGTCTAGTGATTTGGATTCCATAGTTTTCTTCCCCCTGCAGACACTAGTGGGCAATATGAACCTACAACTTGAAAGGGGAGGGAGAGGGGGAATAAAATGCAGTAAATGGCCGTAGGTTGGAGTCTATATACTGTGTGTGCGCCCGCTCTACCTAACCTGGCCACCTGGTGACAGTTTTCTTATTGTTGTTCTTGAGGTATATGAGGATATAGAGGTTAGGAAGAGTACAAGACTGAAAGCTTTATATTCAGTACACCAAGTTTGCCACTGTCATGAATAATGATGGTATAGCTCTACCTTAGCTGACTGAGATAACTCATGAAGGCAACAGGCAGACACACTGCAGCTTTGTTAATGCTCCTGCATGCTCGCTCTTTTATGGGGAAATGGAAAGAACTGTCGTATTTTCCCTCTAAATAATTTCCCATAACACAACAGCTTCTGCACCACAGTTCTAAACTGGTTTAATTTTCCATTGAAAACAATAGGCCTCGCTAATTGATTTGAATGGCTCTCTTCGCGACGATGAGTCCCTTATGACTTGGAGAGAGGTCTTTAAGATTATTATTAGTAGTATAATTGCCATTACCCACACACTTTCCCTTTGCGAATGGCATACAGAGAAAGAATATCTTTGCCCTTAAGCTGAACAAATAATTATTAAAGACAGGAAACAAACAGACGACCGTCACTCTCACACAAACACACACAGACACACACACACACACACACACACACACACACACACACACACACACACACACACACACATACACATTAAACGCTCCACCTTAGAGTAGACCCCCTCCTGACGACCCTCATTCCCTCTGCCGCCCTCTTCGTGCAGCGTGCCGCTTGTAATTTATGCAAAATTAATTGATACATCTTTTATAATTGATGTGCTGTAAACTTAATGAGTAATTTATGTAATTAGTCAATTAAGGATAATTTCAGCATATGTTCCGTATGCCCAGAAGGTGTGCTTTACAACTAGTTATTTGTCCAGGAGTTGGGTGCAGGCAAAGACTGCCATAGACTACCTAATTAATTTTGTTATGCAGATCAGCCACGGTGTCTATTTAACGGCCCCCTTTGTGAAAACAGATTTAATATTGATCTTTCCCAGGCGTTTAAAGAGGATGCTTTTACCCGGGTTGGCCTCTGAGGGCCTTAGAGTTTCAAAACTCATTTTTCAGGCACCAGGAAAACAATTATGCAAAGAAAACAAAAACACAAGCACAACAACGACTTTCTTTATTTAGCATGAATATTTAAATGTTCACTCTTTGTAAAGTGAGGTGGCACTAAAAGTGATTTTCCTTGCAATTACATGATCTCTTTAAAATATGCTCTCCGTCGACACAGTTGACCTTTTGAGTGGGCTGAAGGACTGAGACATAACGGGAGAGATACACCGGCTAATTAATTGACACAGTTTTGAATATTCATACCTAATACACCGAGCTTGCCCTTAATTACATTGTTGGACTTTTCTCCTAGGAGGCTAAATCACGAAAGGCTTAATTATTGTAATGTATTCGGGGCCCCACCGGGGCACCAGGGAAGACAGGAGCCTTCAAGGACCCAGTCATGACACCTGGCTGGAGAAAAAATATACGTAAGGGGAGCAGCTTTTGTTGTTCTCCACTGAACAGAATTCAGTACAGGGAATAAAGTTTGTTTACATCCTTGTAGGATTCACTGGAGAGTGTTTGAACAGACAGACAGCCGCCGGACTCCCCTTTCAGCAATTAATCAACAACAACCGCTCCCCCCCTCTCTTCTCTCTCTCTTTCCCTCTCTCTTTCTTTCAGTGCTTGTGTGTCTGTGTGCACGCTTGTGTAATTTAGAGCAAAGGAGTAGCGCAGTGATGATTGTGCGCAAAGGAAGACATGATTTATGGTTTGCTAAGTCTCAAAGTGCAGTCGAGCAAATTTAACCAAGAGGTTGTGTTTATATATTCCATTCTTTACTATTTATTTATCTCAAGTGAAATGTGCTAAGTTGGCAATTCAAATCCACATTCTCCGTCATGGTTATTTCAGTCATTTTATCTGAACACAAGACATCTTGATTTTAAAAATAGGCAATATATGCTTTCTTTCTGAAATGTTTGACATTATCATCTATGTATGCAAATCAATGGAGCCCAACATGTAGCGTGTTCCATTCAAACAGATGGACTGCTTTTTTGTACCAGAGAGGTCAAAGGTCAGGGTCAGCCACAGAGGAGAAGTCAGGTCAGTTGCTAGCTACTTGCTGGAAGACATTGAGAAGAGTGGTCCCTTTAAACACAGTGGCTTAGTTCTTAAAATCAGTCATTCTGGCAGGACTCTTTGATTGGCAAACAGAGAATAAGAAGCAAACGTGTGTCTTAAAACCACCCACCCCTCATTTTTATTCATTTCATTATCCCCATCTCTCTCTCTCTCTCTCTCTCTCTCTCTCTCTCTCTCGTACACACGCGCGCGCGCTTACACACACACACACACACACACACACACACACACACTCACACACACACCCTAGGCGTGTCCCATAAGTGTCTGGATAACAGATAATAGAGCCAGCGACCTGCGGGGGTCTTACAAAAACGGCACTTGCGAGTGGGAGCATCGCACACGAGGAGAGGAGCACACACCACACACAGACAGCGAACAGACAGTGAGCTGGCCCGCACATCCTTCAACCACCGCGGACCGGGGGAAACTGAAAGAGCCTCTTAACTTTTACGCACAGACTGACTTTTACGCACAACTCCAAGAACTTAAATAGACAGAGAAAAGTCTTCAGAAGAAACTTTCTTGAGATGCAGGAGCCTCTCACGGATCTTACCTGACAGCAGTGGGCCTCAAGGCTACACTGTATTAATCGATACAACGAAAATTGACCAGCTTCTAATCTCATGGCTCAGAACTTTGGAACAGATCCGTCAGATGGAGACTGATTTGAAAACTGTGAAATTAGCTCCTTAAATGATATAATTTTAAATATAACTTTAAAGGCTGTTTTATTTAACAATTTAACCTTCTAGTAAACAGCAACCAGTCATGCCTCGTCCTGGGAAGAACTCTTATAGCGACCAGAAGCCCCCATATTCCTACATATCACTGACAGCGATGGCTATCCAGAACTCATCCGAAAAGATGCTGCCTCTGAGTGACATTTATAAATTCATCATGGACCGGTTTCCATATTATCGAGAGAATACCCAACGGTGGCAGAATTCCCTGAGACATAACCTCTCCTTTAACGACTGCTTCATCAAGATCCCTCGGCGGCCTGATCAACCCGGGAAAGGAAGCTTCTGGGCGCTGCACCCGGACTGCGGTGACATGTTTGAGAACGGCAGCTTCCTGAGGAGAAGGAAGCGCTTCAAGGTGCTGCGCGCTGAGCATATGGCCTGCAAGAGCTCACCGATGATGCATTACTTTCACCATCACCACCACCATCCGGGCAGCAAAGTGGGCACGGCATCCGGCCCGCATGACCATGCAGCCGGCCCGGGAAGCACAATGACTCGGGTCCCTCACTTTCAGGGTTACGGGGGCATTACTTGCGCACAGTCTGGCGGGTTTAAACACCCATTCGCAATCGAGAACATTATAGGACGGGACTACAAGGGTGTGATGGCCAGCGGGCTCCCCCTCACCTCTGTCATGCACCACCTGGGTTACCCGGTGCCCCCGCAGCTCAGCAGCGTGGTCAACTCCATGTGGCCACACGTCGGGATGCTGTCGGAGTCCATGGGTTGCGTGCACGTACCCCCATCATCCGAGTACGCGCCCTTCAGTGTGTCAGCAAAGGGCCTGTACCATAATGCCAACGGGCAAACCCTGCCCGCCGTTCCCGTGCCAATAAAACCCACCCCATCCATGGGTCCCGTGCCCAGCCTGACGGGGCTGCAGTCCGGACCGGCCCAGCTCTGCTCACCGGTCTCAGTGATGGAGAAAAGAGATCTGCTGGAAGGGAAAGGCAACCCTCTACACCCGGCTCTCCTGCTGTCCTAACCGGGTAAATTGCGGGTCATTTTTGAAAAGTAACGCAAACAAGAAATACATTGTTATTCAGCAACAACATTGTTATTTTGTTGTGCATCTGTAGGAGAGTTGTAAAAATAAGGTTAACATTGTGCTGTGTTATGAGTTTTTCATTAGAACCATGTTGCTTGAAATCATAATTTATTTGCACAATTTGTGAGGGCATTTGCCACATACAGGAATGTGGCACTGATAAATACAATCAGAAAAGTAGATATGCTTAACCCAAAGAAAGCTTCTATTTAGGAGACAACCAGTCTACAATTATTTTCAAATGTAAACCAACAACTCTGTATGTTTGCTCTTATTCTATTTGTTATATTTTAATCTATGGCAGGCCTGTCGGCTAAAGTTAAATAGGCCTTCATGCTTTCTAAATTAGGCCTGTTGCACTTTTTTTGTGTGTTACTTAGCATTGAATTGAAAATGTTATGCTTGTATTATAACACTATTTATCTGAGAATATTCATAAAGAACTTAAAACTGAATTCTTTGGTGTTGTAGTTATTTAAATTCTCATTTTGTTTAAACAGTTTTTGTATATCACTCTTTGGACACCACAATTGAAGCAAAAATGAGATGCATTTCATTAAACTCTGCATTCCTTTATATTAAATTACAGTGAGATTAGGCTAATGTGATGCAAAAAAAAAACTTACAGTTTCAATTACATTCATTTAAGATTTATTTAAGATTAAGATTGACTTAAATTTTCCTGATTTTAGCATGTAAATATTTGCTTATAAACACACAATGAATTGTGTAGTGTTCATGTCCCTGTCTACGAGAAGAAATAATAACAGCACAAGTTACTGTACATATTGCCACAAGTTGATCTCTCAAATATGTGTCAGATGTGTAATTGATGACTAAGTTTATTATTCTATGGCAGCAGTTTTCAGGTGCAACAGATCCTCATTTTTAATATTAAATTAAAACACACATTCTTTTTAATTTCCACTATATGTTGTAGAGGGGACATACAGTTATAATGGTAAGAATAAAACGTAACTTGGCCATTGTTACTGATTCAAAACATAATGACATAAAAGTCCCTTGAGCTTTTGACTATGGGCTCACCCAAACAGAGCCCTCTTAAACACCTAACTCTGATTGATCACAGGGGAAGTCTATGTTAAATATCAAAACAATTTAGCAGGAGGATCATTGAATTTTCATGATTTTAACATGACACACGAGTCCCCCAAATTCAAGAGATGTATCTGAAGAAAAGAAAATATCTAAAAAAAAACCTTCTTAAAAACTTAGCCTGAGCCAAACTTGAAATGTTTTAGGTTAAAGTCAATCTTTCATCTTCCATAATTCATCGTTATGTGTACACATTCATGACAGTGAGGGCATCCTCACATCTAGAATGGGTATATGTGCTGATGCACATTGTGTGTATGATCTTCATAAGATGGATATGAGCAGCCGACAATCTGGCCTGCAGCTTCACAACTTCAAAAGCAGACCGGGCAATTGGATCAAGTTTTGCTCTTTTGTTTGCTCTGTTTAACCGTAGCTTTGAAGCTTGTCCTCTCCAGCAGCACAAAGCTCCAGGTTTAGCCCACTGAAAATGACTTATATTCAACCTCTTGTCCCCTGTTTAGCATCCCAAAGGCTCCCAAAGCCGACACTATTGTCACACCAGTCTCTGAACAAATAATTGAGATCCACCAGTGAAGAGGCGTGCGTGAAGAATTAATACCTATTTTGGCATCATTGCTAACGAGCAGAATACATATAATAATGATTACCCATATCTTCCTTCTCCCTCACCCTATCATCTTCTTATTTTATCCGGTTTTCTTTATCTTCCCAGGTTTATTTTTGCTGGCTCTCTAGTTTTTTCTCTATTGCACCTACATGTATGTTGATCTCCAAAGTTTATATTTTCTCATCTATCACTTTCTCTTATCCCCATTCACACATTTTCACGCACACTTTCACTGCAGGGTGTCTGTGATTTCTAGTTAAAGGGAACGGAAATTTCAGTGGAATGACAAAAGTGTCTATGTGAAAAGTGTGTGCCTCTGCCTGTAGGTGTGTGCGTGTGTTGCTTTAATTCCCTGATCAGCAGGCCTCAATGTCTTTAATAGCCCTCACTGCATTAGTGCATAATTAAACGTCACTAATTAAGACAAAATAAGAGGAGTAATAATGCAGCCATTATTACCCTCCATGATCCTCTGTCCTCACAACACTGCAGTTAGATGCCGCTGGAATCATAATATCACATGAGGTCTCCTAATGTGCACATGTGTTTATGCACAGGCTAATAGGAGGTATATGTGCAATTTATTTTTATATAAGGGTAGACACTGTGCTGGTTGTGTCAAAGCATTTAACAGCATATGTTAATTATTTTTAGTACAAGTCTCCAGAGCCAGTTGGAACATAGAGAGATGCTCTTATTTTTGTAGGCATGTTGGTGATGCAGACTCCATTACCATGTTAGATCTAATCCTGTATCTGGTTTCTGGTGTGTCAATATCAACATTTTGCTGGCATGCACATTCCGAACAATTTTTTGTTAAAATATCCAACTCAAAGGTCATCACTAGATATTATTGATTGATTAATTCACAAAAAACACATTTCTTTCTTTACTCAGAACAAATAAGCCAGCTCACTAAAACTTCTCTTCACTATGTAAAACCTGCAGCTCAGTTGACAGAGCGGTCATCTACAACTTGGAAGGTCAGAGGTTCAATTCCTGGCCCATGTTGAAGTCTCCTTGAGCAAGACCCCCCAAATTTCCATTAGTTATCTTACATCAGGAGCAGGTGTATGGCAGTGTATCAATGTGTGTGTGTAGGAATGGTGAATGGTTACTGTACTAAATGCTTTGGGTAGTCACTAAGAATAGAACAAACTCTATATAAAAAATGTAGTCTATTTGAGATTTAAAAACGGTCAGTTTTCTATGTATTTAACTGATTTATTCTTAAAACAATGATAGCATAGACTAATTATAAAAAATAGAAAAATATAATGACGTTTTCTCTTTCGATTTTCTGGCAACTCTTCTCTAAAGATATAAAACCAATATTAGAATGAGTTGTTATAGCAGAATGCACCCAAACACTGAGTCAGAAGTGAAGGCAATTTGAAATGATGGGGTTACTTAATCATTTTTATGCATGTATGCATGCATGCATGTATGCAATATACAAATCTTCCTAAACAACAATGAAAACATTGATGACTTGGACAATGTTCAGTAACTTAGTGGTGTGTGCAACAGTCTGTAATATTAGATTGTGTTTGTAAGTAAGGTGAAATACAAATTTCAACTAACTTATAGTTTTGTATTACAAGCTTTGTCTACTAATGCTTCCATAACAACAGCCCTATAGGTTTAGAAGGGCTGACAGTGATACAATGATATTTCGTTGAACAACACAAATACATTATTACACCATTTAACAGACAGCAATGATAAAAGTGTATCTACATTAATATGAAAAAAGGTTAACTGTTAATTATGGGAAATATAAGCCTAAAATGAATTATAAGAGTCTTATGAATGAATAAAACATTTGGGTCAGAGGTGTTTGACTGTCAGCCCTCAGAAACAAAACGTTACAGTCTTGAATAGACGATGATACATTAGTGGTAATTACCCACACTTCATAGGGGTCAGGGTGGCAAATTCTACATGCGTTTTTCTTAATGACCAGCAAGAGCAGGCCATCATAATGAGCAGCTTAATTTATTGATCTGATCTGTTGTCTCACTTACTCAAGCACACTGGCACATACACATTCACACACACGAACAACCTTAAATATTATTCTTTGTTTCAGACCACAGTCTTTTGTTCAATGTATTGGTAACATCAGGCATACCCTAACCCTATGATTTAATTTCTTTGTTGTAGAGATTCCTTGTTTAGTGGATCCATTTAACCCTTTAAACAATACATGGAGGCGGACAACTTAAATTACAGCAACAGTTAACTTTGTTGTTAATTTTACCAGAGAACAAAAATCTGTAACAAATGACCTTCAAAAAAGCTAATGTTATTAAAAGGTAAAATGCATTCAGTTGGTTCATTATTTGCAGAATCAAAATACAGTGAAGGGAGTATATTAAAAAAATAACTCTCACGTCTGGAAATTGGTTTAGGCTTCATCACTTTTCTAACCACCACCATGAGGAATGAAAACAAAAAGGAGGATGGAAAAAAGCAGTACGAAAAAGTAAAGTGTGTGACAAAGAAAAGGAATACAAAAAAGGCAAGAAGAGAAAGAAAAGTGGAAGCGATGTACAGCTATACAAGGCCAATAGGTCTTCACCCTCTTACAGAACTAATGAAACTGCAATATTCTTAAGAGGTTCTTTTTGTCACAGATTCCAGGATGACTGCTGACCTCCTAATGCAGTCTGACGAGATTTGTACATGAGGACCTTGAAACAGAAAGACAGACAGACAGAAACTTAAGAGAGACAATTAACCAAATTATGTAAATTGACTTTAATTTAAAGTGACAGTGACAATAAATACAACAAGACATGGGGTTGAAATTCTTCTCAGTCCAGCAGTTCAAATTTTATGGACTGGCTATCTAATTTAGTTTTAATAAGGAAATTGTAAGGTTATTAAAATTTGAAAAGATTTCTAATTTTTATATTTTATAACTTTCATAGTCACGTCTGTGATTCATATTCAGTCTCGCAAATCATTTGATAACTTTTGTATTAACAAATACCACATTTAGTTTCATCCAACGTTTAATGAATACCCCTACTGTATATTTAATTGATAGACATGTAGTCTGCCACACTCTGAATATTATAGGTCCAACCCTCTTACCAGCAATGGGAACTGTCATTAATTGGCTAGGGAGAGCTTTTTCTTGCTCACTGGAAATTATGGATTCTAACATTATTTACTTTCCTAAATCTACTCTCTTACAAAATGTGTAATCCCAGCACTGCTGCCATCTATTAGGGTAAATACAAAAAAACTAAATTCCTCTAAAATATGCTGTATTCATTTGGCTTATATAGTCCATTAATACACAGCATCAATAAAATACCATCGATCCATCTTCGACCGCTTATCCGGTATCGGGTATAAAATATCAATATTTTACAAATCATTTTTTTTCTTTCTTTCATTTATTCACAAGTGACCAGTTCTGATTAGCTGGCCACTGAGCGTTTGGTGGTAATGAGGGGTGGCTACTTTTTCACTTTCCCCATCCAGATTTATTCATTGGCAAGCCCACTACTCACAATAGTCATTGAGTCATGTATTTACTCTATTAGTATTTACCATGTGCACAAACACCATGTGCTTAAATATAGTTTGTCCACTTACTGCAATAGTACATGGTACAGTTGTGGTGCATGTGATAACTTATTTTAAGAGTATATGTGATTCAGTGCAAGCAGGCAGCCGGCATACGGTTACATCTGCTCTTATCTTGGTAATGGTCACCTTGCCATATTCAATGCCGTGGTTAATAGTGGGAAGAGGGGTCACCTGGGACGTGTCGACAGGAGTCAGCATCAGCCAATGAAAAGGCCATCTGCGGGGGATTAGCATATTGGCATTGGGCCTGGAGACAGAGAGAAGTTGTCAGGGGAGAGATTCAAGACGAACTACTGCACATTACTGTACAGTAACTCTTCTTCTCTGCTTTTTTTTCTCCATAATGTACTTAATTCTCTTTCTCTGATTACACTTTTACTTTGTTTCTCTCACTCTCTCTCTTACCTCTGTTAGGTGAAAGGGCAGTTGACCTGATCCTCTCAGCCATGTGAGATGTGAATGTGTCGGTTTTGTTTTTGTTTGTTTTGTTACACTCTTTTCCCCTCTTCTCCAAAACAGTGTCCCCTCTCTCCTTACCTTCCTTCCCCATATTCTCTGTGGCACTCTCCGTCCTCTTTCTGTCTCTTTCTTTGTCCTTAATAATTAGACAATGATTCACTGATCTGGGGTCAAATTTAATCACCCCCCCCCTGACTGAAGTGTATTGTCTCTGCACTGTCCTCAAAGTAAGGTCTTCTGTCAAAGCTCATATCATCTTCGATCTGCCATCTTTCTTTATTGGCCCAAATTATTGCACCTTATTAGCCATTACTACATTTTATTATCTCTTCAAAACAGGTCAATGGTTCAGCCATTCTGGCCTCCTTCCCAATGTGTCTCCTCCCTGACTTCCCTACTTTCTCCCTTTCTCTTCTGAGTACAGGCAAAGAAGTTCTCTGGCCAAAAAACTTCAGCAATTTTTTAAGAGGTTAAGTGCTTTGCTGGAGACCATAGATGTAGACTCATTTGACTCCTCAATAATAGAGATTAAAGTGAAATGGAAATTAACAAAATGTGTCATCAGCTTTTACCCTGCTCAGAGTTTGTACTTAGAATATTAAATCTCATTTCACAATGTCAAAACATAATAATTGGCAGGGTTACAGAGACAACCTTATAACAAAGGTTTGGCTTACTAACATTTTTTTATTGTATTGTATTGTATTTTATTGCTTTTTATTGCAATTGATTTTGATCAATTTTATTTATGCACCCAAACATTTCAAACAATCTAAAATACTTGGTTTTAATACTTAAAATCACGTATGAAAGAGTTTGTTTACAGTTTGTTAATGCTTTACAAATTCAGGTCTGAAATTACTACTGTAATTTTTTACCCTGTATATTCTTTAGTTTTATCCTTTTGTCCGTCGTTATTGCAGATACTAGTAATAATAGTGAGTAATAATAGTAGATAACAAACATTTTCTTTGCGGAGGCACATAAAAAATATTATCTTGCATGTGACACAGTTTTGAGTTTTTCTTGTCTGTTTTGGCTACTTATTCACAAGAGTTTATTCCACATAATCTCTGTACGGGTTTAAGGCGTTTTTTTTATCATACTAATTTCTAAAAATGACACTTACTTAATTGTACTGTTTATGTATACCATATCTTTGAAAGAGTCTTTGAAAGTTAATTTTACAACATGCATGATTTTGTTATTGTGTTTTTATTATTGCAGGTATGGTTTCACAATATGGATATAAGGCTTTGCTCATCAACTTGCAAATAGATTATTTAATAAATCAGTAGGAGTTTCAAATGGTAAAATGACAATTCAGCAGCAGATTGCAAGCATGCAACTGATTTAACATTTAAATTGGAGCCCAAGATGCTTTAAACAAAATCCAACCTCATAATAACAAAGACTTCCTTGACTGATCTTGAATTATCAGGCCCCAGAGGTCTTTCCTGTCCCGTTCACTACACCAAACTGAATCCCCACCAATGCAGGAGTTATTCCTACTGAGCAACCTTTAAAAGATCAACTTCCATGACAACCATTGTTTCCATTGTACCTTCTTTGTGTTGAGGGAAGACTAAAAGGTCACTTTTAGCTCCGGGCGTGCGGTTAGTGAGATAAAGTTACAGTTTGTAATACATCAATTTAAAATGTACACAAATGCAGAGGTAAAGTGTGCTTTTTTAAAAAGAAAACTGTCTGGCTTTGGGTCCTTATTGATGTAATTCTCAGATAATTACCAGAAGCTGCTGGTTAGACTTGTAAATGTACTTGTTTTGGACAAGTCATGGAGAAGTACAGCTTTGCTGCCTGAATGTGAGTAGCATAAAATGGAAATTGTTTAGAGTGTACTGAGCCCAATTAGGTGCATCAAAAACCTATCAAAATCTTTCTGTTTGCACTGGTTTCTTTAATGTTGCATTTTGTACAATAGCCTCTTTCTATTTCTTTCTTTCTTTGTTCCTAAATACTGTTTTTGTGTTATTTAATTATAATTTTTTCTAAAAAGAATACTTTAGAAAAGAAGATACTACACACTGCTCTTGTTCAGCATTAACAGTCATTCATTGTGCAAATGTGCTGCAATAGCAGCAATCAGCAAAATGTCTATTATCCGCCATATGTATTTCGCCACGTTTTTGTCCCGCCACTAATCACGGAGCATTGCCAACACATGCACACAAAATACATCAAAATGTATGTAATGCCAAGGAATGGTGTGCTCTCAGTTGAATAAGAGATTGTCCCATAGACTTTAATGAGAAATCTTTGGGAAATTGCTTAATATCGCTCAAAACAACCCCTTTTTGGGACCATACTGTATCGCCGTACTTTAACGTAGAAATGTAATTAAAAGTTTGAAGCGAAGACAATAATTTGCCTTTTATCTGGGTGAGTGGGCATTCTGATATCAAGCATGGTTTCTACCAAATCACAGTTTATGCATCGCCCAGTTTTCAGACCGTTTCAGATTTTCCAATGTGTGTGTATGGAACGTTGACAGCTGGGTGGGCTGCAGTACCATTCTTCCAAAAAATTATACTTTTCCAAACAAATTACTCTCCCCCACCGTTTTCGTTCTATATACATCATGGTTAGTCAAAATTTAGGAAATGTTGTGCCGGTCCTCCAAACTTAAACTTTTGGCTCTGTTCATACCAACTGCTGATAGAAAAAGGAAGGATGCAGGCGGTTCCCTGTTTACCAAACTGTGTACCTCCTCCGTGTCGTGTATATTTGACACCACAAACAGAAAAAACACATCAATGTGTTCGGCTCTTCTGGGATGATGATATTTTGCCGTTTGGACCCATGGTTTTTCTAATTACAGCACAAACTGGAGAGGTATAATTATTATTAAATGGACATGGTGGACACATGGTCTCCCCCTCCCTCCTCTACTACTTCACTGAAGAAATCGCCATAGCGACAAGTTTTGATACACACACCTCCTATCATGGAGACTCTTTACAGTGAAGTGTTGTCCTCTCTTTTCAGGACATATCAAACAGCAGATTGACTGTCAGCCAGTGCTATTCGGATTTGCACCAAGTCGTAGGCACACTGTAAAAATTTCTTGTTGAGTTTTCTAGTTGATATTAATATTTAGTTTTGGTCCCGCCTTATTCCCGTACAGAGTGTTTTGTTATGTTTCTAAAATAAAATCAACCTCAAAGACATTAAGTTGTGCTGTTTCTGTGTGAGTGTGTGAATTGGTGATTGGTGGTGGGATTGGATGTGATTTATCGGGCACTAGCTGAAATCTTGCCTTAAATTGGTCAGAGTCTGAGAGTGTAGTTCTTTGAGAGGGTAAATTACAGAGCACAGATTGACTCAACTGTAGCTAATATTTAACCCGTATATTTGTGTTTTTCGAAAGCTGAGTATTGAATTAAATATGCTTCAATTAAAGATATTTTCTATTGCGAAGAAGAAACCCCTTCTGAGATTCTGAGTTTGAGTTCTACAAAAGTCTTCATAATTAACTCAAAAATAAAAATACAAAGGGTACATTCCATAAGACCCTCAAAGCATTTTGGTTGACTTGACTACTCTTTTTGTACCAAATTAATTAACAAAATGAAGCCCACCAAATAATAATTTATACATTTTTATTTAAAAAATTTAGAGCTCTGGAAGAAAAGGGTTTAACACTAAAGCCCTTGACAGTGGTAGAAGATTTTGCAACAATGCACATTGCTCTCGTTAGTGTTAATTTCTGTGAGACAGCCATTAAAGGCAAAGGTCCTCCTTTGACTTCTAATCATTTATCTATCCATTACACAGAGCACTCTAGATTTTTATTGGTGTAATAAAGTGGATCTTCACTATGACAAAAAGACTCCTCCTGTCCATCGGTGCTCTGGAGGCCCCTAACTCCTCCAGAACATAGTCATCATTGTCATATTCATTCTGTGTTACCAACACACACACACACACACACACACGCAAACACACACACACACACACACACACACGCACACACACACACACACACACACACACACACTGCACGCAAACAGGCAGGCACACAGGCAACTATGTTGCTACTCACTTACTTACTATTGAATAATAACAATAAGAGGGACAAGTACAGTGGATGTTATGTTTTTATGTTTGCTGACTTTAAACAAATTTCACAGACCCGTCAACTTCAATTTCTTTTGTAATATTTTTTATAGATGTTATAATGTTAAAAATGTAGACAAAGATAATAAGTATCGGTCCCACTGATTACAGTTTTTTCTGAATGCTTAAGCGCTAATCGTGATTCTTGTAGCACAATTTCTAAAACTATTAATACGTATAGC
>NC_048411.1:11549157-11584364 GCF_013103735.1 Etheostoma cragini | reverse complement strand
TCTTATTTGTGTGTAGAGTTTTGCAAAAATAGCCAATAGTTACAAAAAATGTGCTTAAGCAATCAGAAAAAACTGTAACTGAGACAAAGGTTGCCAGAAAAGGAAATCTTATCCCTTTATGCCCTCTTGTGGCGGAGGAGCTCACATTGTTCACAGAGCCTTCAAGTTCCGCAAACAGGCTTCGTCTGTGTACGGAGGACAAGGTCCGGTGTTTGATAACATGAAATTCATTCAGTCTCTTCACATGGGGAAGTTTAGAAAAATCATTCTAACATGCGTTCAGTGTTCTTAGATTAGATTAGATCATTTTCCATAGAGGCATGAGGAATGAAGAGTCTATAAGAACAGAATAATCTGGACTAGATAAAATAGATGTGGTACTAATTATTACAAACCCACTATCATAATTCAATTCCATTCAAAATTTGGACATAAACCAAAGAGAAAAAAGTCATTTTATGGTAGAAAGGCTGCAGTAAACAAGATAAATATGTGTTTTACAATGTAAAAAACTTTCATTTTAATACACGGAATTCCATTAATTTCATTAATGGCAATACAAATATATAGAAAAGAATTAATGTGCACCTTGGAAATGTCTGAGCTTAAATGACTGAGGAGGACATATTCATCCTGCAGATACAGAATACCCTCTATGTTCAGTAATTCATCTGCTAAGCTGGCAATCATGATCACAATTTTATGAAAAATCAACAAGGGCAGTCAAACTAATATATTCTGTATGTTACGAAAGCCTACAATTACAGAACCTTTCCTTCTGTTGAGTGAAGAGGAAATGTCTTAATTCACAAGTAAATTTGTTGGGTTTGAAATAATAGAAAATGACATTTGATAAAGTAAACATTATTGATCTTATTGCTATGAAGTTCTTTTCCTTTCAAGGATCAATGCAAAATTACCAAATATAAATGTAAGATTCGGTAGTATTGTGTTGCCTCAAACACGTCAGAGCACTTGTTTGTCTGGACCTGTTTAAAGGTCAGTAGGTCTTTGAGGTGGTGGGTGCTCTCTGTAGGCCTGGGGTGCTTCTTTCTTTGAAGCCTTTGAACAAGAGGTCAGCTTTCTCAAAAGCAGATTGTACTTACATCATTTAGCCCCACAACAATATTTACAACACGTCAATGTGTTACTTAATTTAATGAGTAGAGTACTGTGTCATACATAATATAATAGTATGTATTTATTTATATTTGACCTCAGATACCAAAATGTATCAGTAGTGTAGCCTTAAATTTATATACTGCATGTTTAAGGGGCATTTAGAGCATCCCACATAATGCTTTGTGACATTAGCTTCCTTTATTTACATTAATACAGGAATGATTTAGTGCTAATGTAAATCGCAACATAACACATGCTTACATACTAAATGCTCACAGATGCACCTGATTCTGATAGCCATCCACCCAGTTTCCAAAAGACACTCAGTAACTACTGTGTGCTGTGGTGTGTATGTTCGTGGACAGCCCGTTTTCTGACGCAGGCAGGGGCGGCGGACCAATGATGCCGCACCTCGCGCTCACCTTTAAAATCTGTCATTGTAACACCCCTCACACTCATACAGATCTTTCTTCAGATGTGGACACATCAAGACGTCAGCAGGTGAGAAGAAGAGATTTGTCACTTCACCATATGGAATAAACTTTGACTTTGTCTCTTTCTACTTCTGAAAAAGAGTGTTCTGTTTTGTGCATGGTTTGTTTGATTGACCAAATTTTTTTACCGTTATTATTCTTGTTGTCAAAGGAAAAAAAGTTTGGATTCTATAAAGATTTCACATCCTACTCAATCATCAGAAAATAACTATGTGGGTCTTTGGGAAGATCAGGGAGAGCATGGAGAACATTCCTCTAGAGCTGAATCGTTACATGGGGAAGAGTGAGGAGGATGTCTTTCTGTCTTCTAAGGTCAGTCTTTCTCACAATCTGCACATCAACATCCTTACACCAGACAAGATCCCGGAGTTCTGCCTGCCCCCGAAGCTTTGCAAAAGAAGCCTTCTGCTGGAAGCCAAGACAATGGTCCCTTACCTAGGCCACCATAACCAGATGGCCGAGATCAGCACTTCTTTGAACACTACACATGTAAAGACGAAGGATGTGAAGATGATGAAAAGTGATGTATCAATGGCTTGGAAGGCTACAAAGAAACCTTTGCCATTCTCTGCAGAGGGGTATGGTCTGGCTGGGATACACGAGAGCCCCAACACTCGAAGGAAAGAGTCTTTGTTCCACTCAACGGGCTCTGTTTACATGTTAGATAGAAGCTTTACTGCAGCACCCAGGCTGGCAAAAGTCACAAACCTGCCAAAAAAATCACTGTCAGGGTTTCTCTCACTGTTTTCATCCAAGGACCTCTCAAAGACAGGCAGCACAGGAAGTGAAACACCTTCTTCAAGTGACTCATCTCCCCTCAGTTCCCCTCATAGTGCGAAATCCTCTCTCTGCTTCCCATCAGGCAATGGCCGTCTTAAAGGAGCAATCTCCTGTCCCTCGTTAATTGACAGCAGAGAGGACAGAGGGAGTTGGAAGAGCGGGCATTTAAGTTTAACAAACTCACCCAGTAGCCCTTCAAGCTTAAAGGGAAGCTCACTCACGTTAGCCCCACCTGTCCTCTTCCCGTTGGATTTTCTGCAGTGCCAGAAGAGACTTCAGCATGAGCAAGTCCTCCCTTTACAAGGCCGTGGTAAAGTGCGCCTCTTTGCTGAGCACATCACCTGCTCCACTAACACGTTCTCATCCCTTTCCACAGTCAGAGTCCATGTTGTGTCTGTAGAAGGCCCATGGGATGATACTGACCAACAAACCCTGAACTGTGCATTGTATCTGTGCCTGACCCCGGGGAAGCTGCAGCAACAGGAGAGCTCCACCATCAGGAACTGTCGCAGCCCTGTGTTTAAAGAAGACTTCTTCTTTACAGAGCTCAGGAGAGAGGATCTGCAGGAACTGCAGCTCAGGTTAAAAGTGGTGGATAAACCTGCAGCTGGAACACTGAGGAGAGGGACAGTGGTTGGAGTAATCACCAAACCACTGTTTCAATTACTCCCTCCTAAAAAAACAGTAAAAGAATAACTCATTTTGTGTAATTGTGTGGCAAAACAGCACATGATATGTGATAAACATAACAATATTTGGTAAAGACAAAGGTTAAAGAGAGGTACATAATAAACAATATAGTTTGTACAAGCATTTTAGAGCTGCTATGTAAAAGACAATTCCCAGATGGTTAGGCATATATTAAGCAAAAAGAAACCAGTAGCATGTGTCAATAAGTACACATGCAGTATGCAATTGTAGGTACTAAAAATGTGATTCTACTTTTGGAATCCAACCACCAACCAAACTGCAATGTGATTTGTAGCATGTTTATATTTGTTATGTTCTCAGACAAAACCATACAGACAATAACAGTTTGGGATCTGCAAGTTCAAATATAGATGTTTTATTTTTCGTGTCTACCTTCTGTAAAGCACATTTTAAGTAGGTCTACTGATTGAAAAGTGCTTTAAAGATAGTTTACTTACATTATTTTTCTATTTACTTATTATTTTACTTATCAAATTATTTTATGGAAAATTGTTAATAACAAACAAATTCAATTACTAGTACTTGATTTTAGTCACTGATGAGACCAGAGGACAGTCTTTACGTAAAAACATGAAAAAAAAAGCAAATTGAACAGCTTTCATACTGTTTGGACCTTCAGTTTGGTGTCAATGTACGGTTTGTTTTCATTAATGAAATAAATGAAATTTATAAAAATAAATGTGGTGAGTGTGTTGTTATGGTATATTTGCCAATACATTTACATAAAAAGCCTGCATAAAAATGGCCACTCATCTATCTCATATGACATAGACTATGATAATAATAATAATAATAATAATAATAATAATAATAATAATAATAATACAATATGTGCATCTACTTACCCTTAGTTTCCTTCTTTCCCCCTTCTTTTCCTATTTTAAACCAACTTTTTTATTTTATTAAGAATAGCACAAATTCAGACATGGATTTCACACCTAACGTCAAAAAGATAAATGACAGGCTAATATTAAACAATATTGAGATGACGAAAAGGGTAGGAAAAAAAAACTGTGCTGTAAAACTAAAAAATAGACGATTTTTTTTTATAATTATATAAAAGATAGATCACCAAATAATTGGTTATAATGATGTATGGTGGATGGATGGATGTTTTTTGTTTTGTTTTGTTATCTATTTATTTTTTGTAATTGACAAAATGCAGGATACACAGAATCAGGTAAACAGTAACAGCCCATAAACCTACATCAAGTGTACAAATGTATGAAGATATAAAGAAAAAACATACGAAGTTATTCAAACGATGAAATAACAGAATCAAGAACAAAGAAAATGAATGACAAAATAAAAAGGTACATGTAAATATAAACAACAGAGGTTTCAAGAAGAAAAAAAGGTTCTACAATTTGCACAATTGTAATACTTTTTTGTTATTCAACAATCTAAGTGAAATAAACAGACATTTACGTCTTACCGCAGTGGGTGAAGTACGGCATGACGTCAAAGCACTGCCCTCCGAGGACGTCCTAATCTGACGTTGAGGTTGTGTCAAACCCTGGGCAAACGAAACTAGACCTCAGAATGTAAACATGGTGATAGGTAGCGTTAGATGAGAGAAACGCGAAAATGGTCTTCGAAAGCTTGGTGGTAGATGTCCTCAACCGATTTTTAGGGGACTACGTTGTCAACCTTGACACCTCACAGCTAAAGCTTGGCATATGGGGAGGTAGCTAACTGAACTTGTGTTTCTCATTTTAGTGGACTGACATAACGCTTGCTCGCTCGACAAGCTAGCTAGCTAATGCTAACAGACTATACCAGTTGTGTTACAGAGGCGCCCTCAACTGTTTGTGTCAGTTTATCTGTTTCAACGTAAGCTATCCAGTGTGAGCAAGATAAGTGCAGCCTAATAGTAGTTAATGGATAGACCAGTCGGCATTGTTAATGTCGGACAGCTACAATTACCTCATGTTAACGTGCCTTATTTGCTACTGCAAGGCTATTTGCTTAGTGCTTAGTGAGTTTCTAAGAAGCGAGGAGTTCGAGGTCACACCCTTTCACACAGCCGGGTCAGACTAGCTAGTTCCTTTCACAAACATAACCAGAAAGTTATAGCTCTGTACACTATGGGAGGGTTAGAATAGGGTTTCTAGAGCCACTGCTAAACGTGTACTAATGTGTAGCAACTGCTAGCTAGTTAACTCACGTTAGCTCAACCACAGAGTGAATCCCCTCGTGTTACCAAACCTGTCATGAAATGCCTTAATGAGATATGTTTTCCGTTGCCTGAGTGTTGCATTAAATAAATTGACAAAGACCAAATACCTAATTTGTAGATTTGACTGTTTCTCTGAGCCTTATAATACTAAGCCTTACACAATACTAAGTACTTTGTATAGTCTATTAGAATGGACATATAAACTATCAGTAAACAAATACTCTGATCACAGGTGACGCTATTCTTACAAATCTTGAAATAAAGGAAAATGCCTTGGTAAGTTGCTACATAAGTAACTAAGCTCATTTCATTTTGGCATTCATTATGGATTTGTGTTACAATAATTGACTTTCCTTTTGTTGCAGAGTCAACTTGACATTCCTTTTAAAGTGAGAGCTGGCCATATAGGTGAGATTGTACAGTAGTTACTGTCCCTTTTTGCCACTTTCCCTTTGGTACAAAAGAAAATATTCTTACTTTTTGTTTCTGTCAAAAGGACGGCTGCAACTAAAGATACCATGGAAAAACCTCTACACCCAGTCAGTAGAGGCGACACTGGATGGCGTCTATCTGCTCATAGTCCCCACAGCAAGTAAGATCATCATCTATGTCCAGCTAAATACTTAAAAAAGGTTTTAAGGACTTATCATACAGCACATATGCTTAATTTCAGTAGACATATACAGTGCCTGAAGGACATCAACCTGCTGCATGTCAATGTTAAGATGATTAGGCTCCTCTGTTTACATAGTCACATTTTAAAAATTGAAAAACATTTTAATATCTTTGCATTTGAATGGCTTGTTTTGTTGTGAAAAATCTCAAAGCATGCATTTAAAATAGCAGTAATCTCAAATTCAGTCAAATGAATAACCTTTAAGATTAGCAGAGAAAACAATGTATAGCACAGTAGTAAGACAAAGAAGGTATCTCACTTATTAATGACCCTAAAGTACATGTAAAGTTAACCTTCTGCATATTTAATTAGTTCCAGAGATGTACAGACAAATAGTATTTTTTATTGACCCCATTCTTTTTAGGTATAAAGTATGATGCAGAAAAGGAGGAGAAGCAGCTGCAGGAGGCTCGTCAGAGAGAACTACAGCGCATAGAGGAGACGAAGCTAAAGGCTGCCGAGCAAGGTCAGGGTTCAGCGTGTGTTTGTGTGTGTGTGTGTGTGTGTGTGTGTGTGTGTGTGTGTGTGTGTGTGCATTACCCTTTGTTATCAGGGAGCAATCCGTGAAATCTTTGTTCTTAAAGTAAAGATTTATGCAGCAGGACCAAATCAAGCCACATTTATCATATTTGTTTATATTTGACAGAGAACCCTGATCTGGAAAAACAGGACACTTTTGTGGAGAAGCTTGTCACTCAGGTCATCAAAAACCTGCAGGTCAAGATCTCTAACATCCATGTACGCTATGAAGATAATGTGAGTATTCAAACTGATTTACCTAATGAATACGGCATTACTCAACTCTGTGTTTGTAACTTGAGCAGTAAGGGATAAACGCAGAGCACAAGAGGTTCATTTTTAAATCTACCAACAAGACAGCAAGGATCACGCAGAGTAAATAAATTCGTAACCAATCCTTATTCAGGCGTAGCTCTTATTTTTCTTGTTTGTTTTCCACAGGTCACCAATCCAAACTGCCCTTTGTCATTTGGAGTGTCACTTAAAAACCTCAGTCTTCAGGTAATTTGTAATCTCCCTCCTGTCATATTAGATCCTATATTACATTCAGCATTTAAGGTGTTCTTAATTAAGAATAATACATGTCACTTAAACATAATTATATGTCCAATTTTAAAGTAATCGCATGAAGACCCCTGTATGTCATTGCTTGTTTGGCCTTACAGACATCTGATAAGAACTGGAATCCCAGACTTTTGGATGAAAATTCCAGGCTTTTCTTCAAGGTAAGAAATTCTACCACTTAATCTGCACTCTATAAATTGTTATTTTGTCAATGCATTTAATTAATTTATCTCTTTGAGGAAACTGAAATTGAAACCTTTGGGAAAATTTTTTGGCAAGTTGAACCAGTTGGTTCGGTTTGTCAGCAGTTAGTTCAGGAGACAATTATTTCTTCTCATAACTAAACGTATATAGCATTGTACATCGTCATCTGTTTTGTCCTCATTGTAAGCATCTGCACTATTTTAATTGCTTTGTGTTTTCTTTCTTCTCAGTTGGTTAAATTAGACAGCTTGTTTGCCTACTGGAATGTCAACTCTTTGCTCTTCTCCAATCACAGTGCAGATGAGGCCTTGGTGAGTTTCCCTTTTATTTTACGGTGTTGTCCCTTGTCTTCCCCAGCTTAGATATGGTCAATGGTCTTATTCTGCTTTATTTAGGCTGAACACCCAAACTTATTATTGTCGGCTCGCAGAACACAACTTTATCAGGGTTTCTCCCTCAACAGAACCCTTTCCAATTATCATAGTCACAATATGAAAGGCCTTTTTCTCAAATCCTTTTAAAGCCTTTGTTATTAAATGATCTCAGCTGAATACTGGAACACGGCTTCCACATATTTCTCTGAGATCAATGCCGGTTTAATTAACCATCTATTACAAAGTCTCTTTCTAGGATAAGCCCAATGGGTAGAATGTTTATAAATGTGGGGTTGTGATGGTTAACTTCTGCATGTTGGTAAAGCAGTAACAAAAATAGCTGAACAATGTTAAGAGGTTAAGGAAATATTCAATAAAGAAAGCCGGTAAAATTTAGATAACTCTCCTCTCTTTTTGTCTTTGTGTAGCAATGTCTCCAGAGAAGCGTGGATACCAAAAACTCTCTTTCTGTCAGCCATGACTTCAGTGAGTCTCTCGCTGTCATCCTTCATTCACAGTTTTGTGCTATCATCTAATAAGCTTACTATAAGACCCATCTAAAGTTACTTACGTACTTGACATGCATGAAACAGTAATGTGTGAATTTCACTTAGAATATAATGTTTTGCAATGGCACAGCTGTGCCTGAAAGAAATGTGTGAATTAAATAGCTTGAATCACCATCATCACTAACACATTTTAGCAGATTATCAGGGTTATCTTTGCTACACAAAACCCTAGTCACAATTTTCGAATCCAACAAAAATACATGTCCATTTTGCCCATACAAACTTTAATCCATGTACTGCAAAACCAGCGTTTATAAAAACATCATTAAGATCAACAATTTGCTTTAAATAATCTATTTGTTGTTGCTGGTCCACAGTTTTCCGTCCAATCTCAGCGGACGCTAAACTGAGGATGAATCCCAGGTCAGATGTGGACTTCTCCTCTCCCAAAGTGGACCTAATGGTCAATCTCAGTGAGGTGGCCATTGAACTCAACAGACCACAGGTGTGTGTGTGTACGTGTGTGTACGTGTACGTGTGTGTACGTGTCTATTAAAAAGACTGGTTAAAACCAAGTTTTTTATGGGGAGAAACTTGTTAATATGATGTTCAGTGATGATAACTGCATTTCTGGCAGTACTCTTTGCTATTGTGTAATTGCTTCTTTCATCTCTTTTCAGTACATTAGCATCCTGGAGCTGCTGGGCTCAATAGATTTGATGTCGCGGAATCTGCCATACAGGAAGTACAGACCTATGGTCCACGTTCACAAGAATGCCCGCATATGGTCAGATAACACTTTTACTATTTGACTTTGATTATTGAATGCCAAATGATCATATGAATCATTATTTAGTTTTTTACAACCCCTGCTTTTGCCAATACTTAAAATGTATTGTGAAGTTGACTGTATGCTTCTCTGTTCTTAAATTGCAGGTGGTTTTATGTGATCACAAGCATCCTGGAGGTGGATGTGAAGCCTCGTCTCCAAATGTGGTCATGGCAACACATTTGTACTCACCGGAAAATGGTAAAAAGCTACCGAGACCTCTACAAGACCAAAATCACCAGCAAGAAACCCAGCGAGGAGCTGCTCAAGGCACTAGAGGTGGGACAGGGCTGAATTGAGCACAAGGAGGGGAAGAATATGTCTAGTTTCTAACTTACTTCTTACCTCTTAGATCATCAGATTAGAATCACTGACACCGCCATATGATGTTATTCAAAGGGTAAACACTACATGTTAAAAGTCTCCAAGTTCCGGATACATTTAAGCCTTTGAATATTAGTCCCTTCATCCAAGTTCTTTTCCTATATTATGATGCATTGATTTCAAATAGATACAAATATTACATTGTTTCCCTATACCAATTTTATTTAGAATTGTTGATGTCTTTACTACACATCTATTATTTTTGTATTAGATTTTTTTTACATGCCAGTAAGGTGTATTTGAATTTTACGATATTGAAATCCGTATTTGTGAGTGCAAAGGCCAAATTATGTAGAAGGGAAAGCAAGGTTAATAGCGGAAGAAAGTTAATAGGGGGGATTAACTTTCTTCCGGCGGTCACATCTCAGCCAAGCTGTTTATTTTATTGTTGTTTAACTATAAGGATTTTTATTGTGGCTTTGAGTTCTGAACATTTTTGGCTAACTATTGCCTCACTCAATGCATTTCTAGTGGGACATTACTGCTTGTGAAAGCTCAGCCCTGCTTTTTCTGCTTAATTGTACACCAGTATACAAATACCGACCTGACCACAGTGACCACAATTCATTGGCTATATTTAATGTAAATGTAATATAAAATGCAATAAGTTAAAGATGGTTCCTTTCAATATCATTTCAATGATGCTTTGTTCTAGCCATAATAAGCCACTTATTCAGCCTTTAACCGTATTAAAGGATTGATTAAAGTGCATTTGAGATTGATTATGTACCTCAGAGAGATAGAACATTAAATCTAAATGTATTTTCTTCTTTCTCTTCTCTGCTCTGTAAGCATACACTTTTCCAGATTTGATTAATAATGGACATTTAGTAATTGAGACAGTCCTGCATGGAGTAGCAAGAAGCTGCTAAAAGTTTTGATCAGCTTGTCTTTTATCTATTCTCAGAAGCCTGAGAAGACCTTGGATATTTTTAACATCACATTGGCCAGACAACAGGCTGAGGTGGAGGTAAGCTCTGTCTCACCTACTTTATAGTGGGCATCTTCACTTTGTATCCTTACTATGTACTGTGTCTGTAGCATTAAATCATAAGGACTGTAGCATTTTAGTTCACAAATTCTGTGCTCAACCGGTAATGACCTTTTAATCCTTATTTCTCAGTTATTCTTCTTTTCACGGACACAGAAAAACAAGCTAATACTTTTCCGTTCATGCCAATGACACTAAAATGATACACAGTACAATTCCTTTTCAGAAATTTCTGTATGTTTTCACCAGCATACCGCATATGACCAAAGTGAAACAAGACTAAGCACAAAAACAGACAGTGGTAACAGTTATCAGCAGTTGCATCCAGTGGTTGAGGTTTTGGGTGAAATGTGTTACTCAAGGGTGCCCGGATAGCTCAATACTTGAAGCGGACGCCTGTAGATAGAGGTTTACTCCTCAAGGCAGCAGGACCCGGTTTAACTCCTACCTTATGCCCTTTGCTTCATGTCATTCCCCCTCTCTCTCCCCTTTCATGTCTTCAACTGTCGAATAAAGGCCTAAAAATGCCCCCCAAAAATAATCTTAAAAACAAAATGTCTTACACAATGTTATTTTTACATAATCTTGGCTTTCTTTCACAGTGCTTTGTTATAGACTGCAATTCTACAACAGAATATTTCTCATACTATTTATTGCAAAAAATGTTATGAATGTTTAAGCTAAAAAATTAAAATAAAATATCTTTCAACTGTCTTTTTTACTTCCTCAGGCGAGCAAAGCAGGTCTACGGATTTACCGTCCAGGGCTTAAAATGGAGGAAGAGGAGTCTCAGGGTTGGTTGGGCTGGATGTGGAATTGGGGAGCAGAGGCCAATAAAGGAACAAAAGAGGTCAAGACTGGAGGTAGGATGATGAAAACAGACATTAGAAAACAGATATTAACAAAAAAAACAAATGTACATGCAAGTGCATTAAAGACATTATGCACATTTGGCTAACAGGACAAAGCAAGAACTCCAGTGTATTTTTGTATTAACAGTTTATGGTGTTAGTTAATGCTTTTCTTACTCCTCACATTCCATTTATTCCCTCTTGCCCTGGCTCAGGTTTTGATGAGCTCTTAACCCCCGCCGAAAAAGCCAAACTCTACACTGCCATTGGATACAGTGAAAACGCTGCTAATCCCAACCTGCCAAAGAAGGTGACTCCTCCCCGACATCCACCTGTCAACTAATGTTACACTCACGTTTGGCTCTCCATTCCACTTAAGCAATATTACTAAGATCAAAATGCAAATACCGTGTCAGATACTTTGATTATGTACTATGTTGTCATTTCTTTATAGTTTGAGGACATGAAGGTCAATTTCCAAATGGAAAGGCTGTCTGTGTCTATCAAAGACAACAAGGACAAAAACGAGATCATCAGGCTGACTGTGGGAGAACTGAAATCCACACTCACACAGAGATCAGGAGCACAAGCCATCAAGTTTGTCATGAACTTTTTTTTTTGGCGGGGGGGGTTGATAGAATCCTTTTGTATCGTATGTTTGATACGATCTCCATTGCAAATGCCAGTTTTTTTTCTTTTGGGATATTGTTTAATTTGACAAAAAGAAGAAGCACTTTGTGGTTCTACTTTTGGTCAATTAAAAAACAACATTCCTGTAGGAGATTTTGTAGTTGGCCTTTTATTAATTCAGCAGGATGGAGAACATAGGGTCATCCCTTTTTCGCTCAGTATTTACAGTATACCTTATCATTAGGATCCTTGCATGGGTGGCACTGACATAGTTTTTTTGTTCTCTTTTTGTCAGAATCACAGCCCAGCTTAGTTTGTTTGAAGTCACTGGTCTGGCCAGTAACCGCCCTGCACCAACCCTCCTGTCATCAAGGAAGGCGGCCACAGGAGCCGGGACCCCACTGCTCTGCATCCTGTTTGAGACCAATCCGCTTGATGAAAGTGCAAACCAACGGCTTCATGTGGAATCACAACCCTTGGAAATCATCTATGATGCTGTGAGTGGTGTCTGTGTGCAACGTATGAACATGAATAAAACATGAAAGGGGTGTGTATCAAATGTAGTATTTTTTCTGTGTCTGTGTAGATAACAGTGAACAGCATGGCAACGTTCTTCATGCCTCCTGACGACCTGGAGTTGGATGAGCTCACCAATGCAACCCTAATGAAACTAGAGCAGTTCAGAGACCGCACAGCCACCGGTCAGTTGCGCTTACATGTACAACATCTACTGTATATTGGTGTTAAATCCAAGCCTGGTATCAACTCTCTGATGGGCAAATGTTTTCATTTCTCAGTTCTTGTTTTTACTTTGTCATTTTCTAATGTGCTTACACGCAACCTGCACATCTCAGCCACTGCGTCAGTGAGATTGTGGTGTTCCTGTATTTTCTTAAGACTGATTGTTTCCTGAGTTTGTTTGCTTGGGTACATTCAACGAGGCTCTATGATATTGATAACATCATACTGCAATTTAGGGATGACAGTGTTTCTCATTGGTTTACTGCTAAACCCTGGCCCATGGGGGGGGCGGGGCGTGTTGTTCTCTACCAAGCCTGTTTTTAATCGGTAGGCTACTGACAACGTTATCTTTGCTTCACCTGTTCAACTGACTTTAAAAGCTTTGCTAACACACTCAACAGTCCTGCTGTTAGAGACGTGAACTAAATGTAAATGTAAATGTGCTGTATTTATATAGCGCTTTTCCAGTCTTAACGACTGCTCAAAGCGCTTTTACATCTACAGGAAACATTCACCATTCACACACATTCATACACTGTGGCCGGGGCTGCCGTACAAGGTGCCACCTGCTCATCAGATAAACATTCACACACATTCACACTCCGATGCGCAGCACCGGGGGAAATTTGGGGTTCAGTGTCTTGCCCAAGGACACTTCGACAATGACTGCAGGGGCGGGGATCGAACAACCAACCTTTCAATTGGCAGGCAACCGCTCTACCACTGAGCCACAGCCGCCTAAGCACTAATGGCCGCCTAATCACACCAGTGCGACGCTGCAAAATGGATATAGAAGAAACACAATAGATATTTGCGGTTATTAATGGCTTAAAAACTATTCTAGCCTAGAAGCCTGCCAGGCCTGTACAATTATGGGAGCAAGCACTGGGTGAAAAACTTTCAACGTTTCAGTGTGTGAGATGTTTCAGTGTTCACTGGACCCACACTTTAAATAAAAGGAGCAAATTACTGAATTAAATGTATTCAATCCAGTCTATGATTCTATGAACTAAATTCAGCCCATAACTAATAATACTAATCAATATTATAGATCTGATATGATCATAATCTGCATATTGCAAACATGATGTTTAGTGTAGTGCGTGATTTTGAACTTGTCTCTATCATCGTCATCATTAATGAATTAAATAAATAAATCATGTTATGTTATGAAAGTCTACTGTATTCAGTCACAAAGCCGATTTGTTCTTGCAAAAAATGATACGTTAATGAGATATTTTTGTTTTTAGGTCTGATGTATGTGATCGAAACACAGAAAGTTCTCGACCTGAAGGTGAACCTGATGGCCTCCTACGTCATCATTCCACAGACTGGCTTTTACAACGGCACTCAGAATATATTACTGTTGGATCTTGGACATTTTAAGGTCTGAGATGGCAAAGCTTGACACTGGGCTGAAAATCCGACCCACACAAAATTGTGTTGTTTTTCAAAGGTTTATTGAAGGATTTAAAGTAATAGTTTGATCGTTTTCATTTTGATGTCTTTTCAGATGTCCAGTAAAAGCAAGAAGCATCTGCCACAGCTGTCGGCATGCTCCAGCAACATTGAAGACATAATGTCCAGAGCATACGACAGCTTTGACATACAACTTAGCAGCCTGCAGTTCCTTTATAGCAAACCAGGTAGCATGCCCTTTCACATTTGAAAGGTTTTTTTTTAGTTGTATTTTTGAGAGTTTATTCAAGATGCTCAGGAAGCTCAGAATTTTTACATGTTGTTAATACGGTTTACAGTTTTTCACAATATTGCATAGAAAACTGTATTTGCTGTAGTCAGTGGTTAACTGTTGGAGCCCTGCCAAGAAAATAATGAAGATGTTTGGTGTTGAGGGATCATACATACAGTACATAGATAGATACATAGATAGATACATACATACATACATACATACATACATACATACATACATACAGGGAAAAATGAATGGAAAAAGGAAATTCATAAATACTTCAAAAAAAAAATTTGTGTGGAGAAAAAAAGAAACGTAAATATTTTCTGTTAAAGATGGTGACTGGAAAATGGCCCGTAAGCAGAAACAGTCACCCCTCCACATTCTAGAGCCAGTGGATCTAAAAGTGGTTTTCTGCAGGGCGATGGTGATCAAAGACTCGCGCATGGCAAAGTAAGTTCAGTAGTTTTATTTCCATACACACGTATTTTGTTTCCCATGCTGTAAAGATTAAAAGTTAAAGATCATACGTTTGCGTGTGTATCTTTGTTTTCATGTTTGCATGTCTTCCAGGTATAAATTGTCTGGAGAGCTCCCTCGGCTGTCTCTTCGTATTTCTGATGTTAAATTTCGAAATGTTCTGGGGCTGGTAGAAAGTATCCCACTGCCTGAAACCAAAGCTGCTGCACACGGCACTGCTTCCTCCACATCAAGGGTAAGAACAGGAGGATGGTCCCTAGATGGACCTTTTCACATTGTGTTAGGATCAGATAAAATAGCCAGAGGAAATAATAAATTTACATTTTTGGGCAAAATTGAGTAAGATTTTTTTTTTTCTACAGTTTACTGCGGTTTAGTGTTGTTCTTGGTAGAAATGTGAGGAGAAATAAAACAAGATGGGTATCAAGTGATATATTGAATACCGTGTACTTTAAAAATAACAGGTTTTAAACAGTTCAGTGTGTTAATATGTTTGTTTCTAGTATGGCTAATGATTTGGTGTTATTTTCACTTTAGCCAAAGTCGTTCACCCCACAGCTCACTCCCAGAAAACCTCTGAACTTAGCTGACCAGCGCTCCTCTCTCATGTTTGAGTCATGTGAGACCATTAGCATCACCTCATTGGGTAAGACCCGCTGCACATTCTATTGCCATATCCTCCTTTTTCTGCACCACTCACACAGCCCAACATGCATAATTAGCGCACTACATACCTTGTAACACCGTGTATGTGTACCTACAGTATAACAGATTGGTGCTTGTCTGTGTTTTGGGTTTTGTCACCCCTCAGGGTCAGAGGAAGATTTGTTCTACGATGCTCCCAGTTCTCCTGTCGGTGATCGGCCATTCTTTCCAGATAATCCCATGCCGCTGCGCTATGCAAGTAAAATGAAAAGTTCAGAAGCTCAGAAGAACATGACTGACCTCATCATGAAGTTTGAAATCAGTGAGGTACAAATAGGTCTTGTTGAACTAGGTGGCAAACATAGTCGATGATGCCGTTTTAATTCTCCAATTGTCTTTTTCCATTATTCTAATCATTTTTTTCTTTGTCCCTTTACATGTTCTCTACCTCTATGTACTCTTTGTTCATCTAGTTTTCCGTTCAGTTGTGTCGTCTGTCTGGGGATCAGGAGATCACAGTACTCCACTTGGACGTAGAGGGTCTGGGCACTGAACTGAAACTGCGCACCTTTGACATGACGTCTAACACCTACCTGCGAGAGATCTGCCTCAAGTGTCCTGAATACGTGGGTCAGTAGATGTTTGCAGGACTGTATGTTACCGAAGACAAGTTCAGGAGACATTCTTCATAACTCACTGTTGGCTAATAGTTGGTGATCACAAACATTCCAACAAGTATTTGCGAAATAGAGTCAGGCAAGTCTTGGCTACATTTTTTATTTGTCATGTTTTACTTTTTTCCTCCTTGTGTAGATTCTGAAGAGAAGCAGGTTCAGCTGATCACTACTCTAGACAACACAGAGGTTGATCTGCTCACCCTGGACTATATTAAAGTATGTGTGATACCGTAGGTTAAAACACACCTCTTTCAGATCCATTTGTTTACAGTAGTGCCACAAATTGTCAGTATCCTAAATGATTATTTTCCAAATGGAGGTATGTGGCTTTCTCATTGAGGATTGTATGTCCTTTCTAGGCTGATAAGAATGGTCCTGAGTTCAAGTCTCAACACAACAATACAGAGCAGCTCATCAAGGTAAGGGAAATGTCAATGTACCAGTAACTAACATATAGATGCTGTAGATGGACACATACTGTACATACTTTTTTCAGGATAGATGTAAGTGTATAATGATAATAATAATAATAATAATAATAATAATAATAATAATAATAATAATGATGATAATAATATAAAGAAGTTACCGGACAGTTTTACAGGATCCCACTTTAGAAAAAAACAACCTCTTAGTCAGATTTATTGTTCACCTTTGTGTAATCCCAGAACCTGACCAAATGGTCTCCCTTCCCCCCCCAGTTATCACAGATCTACTCAGCATACATTCACAAGATGCAGTCTCAATGCACTGACCCATTCTTTCACCTGTCTGGCTTTTGAAGTCTTCCAGTGTCTTAGAATAATTCAACAGGCCTTTATTGTACCCACAGAAATTACAAAGAACTAACACTTGGATATGTTTGGTTTTTGAGATTTATCCCCCAGTAAACATAGCTTTGGACTTGAAGGGATTTCTAAGCCAAACCAATAGCTTAAAATATTTTAAAATCTGAGTTCAGATGGATTTAACCAAAGCAAATTCCCAAATACACTGAAATAAAGTTCCAATTTCACTTTTATATTTCCAACATAAGTCATCATTCACAGTTTCATTCCATACAGTCTGGATTGCTGCTTTTATGTTGTTATTTCTGCTGTTTTGGACTTTATTTGTTTAATGTATTAATAGCATGCTTATGTAGGTTCAAAATCAATCTTATCTCTATTTTCTTGACAGTACAAGATAAGTAAGTAGGAGAACAAAAGATGCCAACATGCCAATTTATTGTTCTTCTCTGCTAATATTTTATTATTTTGACTTTGCATTCCCCATCAGGTGACCTTCTCATCCCTGGATGTCCATCTCCATACAGAGGCTCTACTCAACACCATGAACTTCCTCACCAACCTCCTTCCTCCATCCACTAAGAAGGAAGGAGGGCAGGAGGAGCTCCCCACCATTCCTGAGGAGGACGAGGCAGAGGCAGAGAGGGAGGGAGAGAAGAAGGAAGAAGCTACTGTAACCAGGAAAAAAAGTAACTGGTCCTAATAAACCCTTTTAAGAGTTTCAGTCGAGTTCACATTCCAAAGCAATCATTCTCCTGGTGTCATTTCCACTATATCTCTTTTATTACTCACATTTTCTTTCTCGTCATCTTTTCCTTACAGGTACAAAGAGATCAAAGTTTGCAGATGTGGTGAATCTACATATTAGAGCTGATCTCCGCTGTCTGAAGGTTTTCATCCGAGGACAGAAAGCCAGCATCTCTGAGATTAGGATCGAAGGTATGGAAGGGTTATGACATCTCCTGTTCCATGACCCAGAAGATATTAAATTCATTCCCTCTCCATTGCATTTTTGTGGATATTGTTTGTGTTGTTAGTGTTTCATCAATCCAAAATGGTGTTGCATGTCCACTGTGTCCCACTGGTTGCCCCAGCAACAAACCTGTTGCCACCTAAAGTTTTTAATTTGTCTTATGAAGCAACTTTTCTGATTTGGTCCTCTATGCATGTAAATAAGCCATTAGCTGTGAAATGCAAAGAAATGCTTTCTCATCGTCTAACCTTGTCAACCATCCAGGTCTGGTCTCTGAGGTTCTGATGAGGAAAAAGGACATGGAGGTTCAGGCCCACCTGAAGAACATTGTGATCCTAGACTGCGACAAAGATGCGCTGTACAAGAAGGTACAATCAGCAAGTGGTCTTTTTTGACTATGCTAATCTATCTTTACTTCTCTCTTTGTTCTATAATAATCAGATTCTATGTCTTTAAGGCTATATTCATACATTGTCTCTTCTTCAGTTGTTAACTACCTTGTACTTGTGTTTCTGGCTTCATAAGTGTTGACTTGTAAGCTTAAGTTGCTCTGGTTAAGAAAAGTAGCTGACTGCTTTCAGATTTGTGTTATAACTCTTCAGTTCTTCTTGTCTCTCATTTATTCCTTAGGCTGTGTCAATAGCAGATAAGGAAGTGTTTGCCTTCCGCATGGTAAACTATACAGACGCAACAGAAGGAGACGCCTATCTGGACATGTCCCAAGTTGACACCTCTGTCACACTGACTGTGGGATGCATCCAGGTCATCTTCCTCAACAAGTTTGTCTCCTCCATACTGGTGAGATGATCACATAACCTTGTCACAATCCAAGACTTCTCACAGTTAATCTTGTCCCTTTCAGTTCATCTGTGAGAGATAATGATGGCTGAGCCCCATGTGTCAGTTTTATTGGGCAAGATTAGCATTTCATTTCCATGTAAATTTTATAAGGTAATCATTATAAATTAGTATGAAGTACTTACTAACTCACTTAAAACCGTTCTTTTCTCATGATATACTTGAAGATTTTTCCTTATACCTAATTTTCTTCTGCGTTCCAAGCCCAATTCTTTTAAATTTTTCTCCAACATTTTTAATTGTTTTCCATTTTTCTTCCCTCAGGCATTCATCAATAACTTCCAGGAGGCTAAAGAGGCCTTGGCTGAGGTGACAGTCCATGCTGCAGAAAAGGCAGCGTCAGGTGTGAAGGAGCTGGCCGAGCGGAGCACTCGTATCGCTCTGAACGTCCACTTCAATGCACCTGTCATCTTCCTACCCCAGTCCTCCTCTTCCTCTAATGTCATTGTAGCTGACCTTGGTCTGCTGTCTGTCAAGAACCACTTTTCCAAGCAGCCCTTTAAAAGTAATGCTAAGATCCCGCCTGTTGTGGATATAATGACCGTGAGACTGACTGACCTCAAGATGTACAGGTCAGACCCCAGCCATATTTAGGGTTAAATATTTACTTGCGGAAAGTATGATTATTTGCAGAGCAGTAAAAAATGTGATTGATAAAATCACAATAATTGCATATTCTCTGGATAACTTCTCTCATTACGTGTGTGTTGTTGCTGTTTCCAGGACCACATACAAAGATGAAGGTTTTCATGGAGAGACCCAGCTGTTGATGCCTGTCAGTCTGGACTTGGAAATCAATAGAAATCTTTCATCCAACTGGTACCACAGCATACCTGACATAGAGATCACTGCTCATCTTAAACCCCTGAGTGTAAGTAGTGCTGTATGGTGATATATGAATAATTTAAAATTAATTTTTATAGATTGTTTACTTCTATCTGGACATATTATGTGATTCCATCTCTTTTTTGTTTTGTTTGAAGTTTGTTAAATGATTCCTATTGGATTAATAGTTAAATAGGCCTACAGTTAAGATAGAGGCTTATGGTAAAAATCTAAATCAAAAAACATTATAATCAAATTCTTTCTCTGTTCCCCAACAGCTGCTCTTCAGCCAGGATGACATGACAGTGGTCTTAAGGACTCTGAGTGAGAATCTGTCTGAGAAGTCTGATGCTGTTCCACCTCCAGCGTCTCCGATTACTACTAATAACTTCTCTGACTCCGTATCCAACAAAGGGTCCCAGAGCTCTGGAACCACTGGACCAGCCAGCAGTAAGTGCTGTTATTATGTTTGTTTGTGTTCACATAAGACATTAAAACTTAATGGGCAGATAAGTATGTTGGTGTTTTTTCACAAAAGTGAAAATTTTAACTCAGAGTTTAAAAGGTTGAGGTGAGTAATCTACAGGGTTTCCAAAACGATGATACTCCTCGAAAGCTTAAAAAATCTGAAAATACATTTTTGTCAAATGGAAATCTAAGGAACCTTTTTTAACATATGGTTTGTGCTGTGTACCTTTGTAGGTAACATAGTGGTGACAGCTGCTGTTGTGGAGCCCCACAAAAGCAGCAGGCTGAAGAGCACACTGAAAGTTGACTTCAAGTTCGACTCAATGACACTGGTCTTGTATAGCCCTAATGGGAATGAGGTAATACACACACACACACACACACACACACACACACACACACACACACACACACACACACACACACACACACACACACACACACACACACACACACACACACACACACACACACAAGGCTACACTCAAGTGATGTGTAAAATTAGGCTTGTCCATCATCATTTTACACACTGTATATGTAATTGTCTAGATACAGCTGTTGGATTCACACGATGATCAGCTAAAGTTGGCAGAGTTTACTCTGGGCAGCATCTCCACCTCCATCCACATGTTCTCCGACAGCTCCATGAAGGCCTCAGTCCGACTGGCTGCCTGCCTTCTAGATGACAAGAGACCCAGAATCAAGATGGTCACCCCGAGGTACTTGGGGGGGACACACACAGACACATGCACATACACATATTTAGCAGTATAAATTAGCATTAGCATATTGCTAACTTAAATTACAATATATCTGATCAATCAGATATTTCTGTTGTCTGTCCTCAGTTTTTTCTTTTGTAGCGTTTGTAAACAGCGTGAATGTGATCTTACAGACAGATGTAGAAAACTGGTAAAGGCAGATTCTCTAAAAAAAAAAAAAAAAATAGAATGAGCTGTCCCAGCCTGTAACATATAATTCGTGTCTAAAAATATGATAAGGACCAAAAATGTTTTGTACATATTCTCCAGGATGATTGCAATGCATCCTGGTGCAGAACAGAACATGATGGTGGAGGTGAACTACCGTCAGGGCCGTGATGGAATCACTTTGGACACAGTGGTGCAGGATGTTTACCTGTGTGCCAGCATGGAGTTCCTTCTCACTGTGGCAGATGTCTTTCTCAAGGCCACCCAGCAGGGTTTTGCTCAAGTGCCACAGCCCAAGATCAGTACTGGAGTGGGAGAGAAAAAGAATATGAACTCCTCTGTCACGTCTAAAGAGTCTAGTAAGTTGACCATATCAGTTTTAATTTAGTTGAAAGCAATTTTTGATTCAGCAAAAGAAAAGTACTGTATATGAGAGTTCTTTTAATCAGGTGGAGTGCAAGTGGAAGAATTACAACTATGATTATTATTTTTTGAATCGTTTTTGTTTTTCTGTGGTAACATAATGCGTCATAAATTGTGTGTTATAACTAAGTTGAGAAGAATTGAATTCATCTGACCTAATGGGGACCCTATGGCCTTATGACCTGACATGATGTTTTCCTTTGATGCACTCTGCTGCTGTCAGCTGTAGCTCCAGCCGTGGTGTCGAAGACAGAAATGAATGTTCATGTCCGTAACCCGGAGATTGTGTTTGTGGCTGACCTGACACGTGCTGATGCCCCGGCCCTGGTGATGACCACAGAGTGTGAACTAGTGATGAAAAGTGATGCAGAGGGATCATTGATGACTGCTGTTATCAAGGATCTCAAGGTTTGTATTGTCATTGCAATGTAACCCTGCATAATCAGATTATCAAACAATTTAAAAAGTAACCAATATATATTTTTTGTTACGGTTGTTCTTCAGGTAATGGCGTGTCCCTTCTTGAAAGAGAAGAGGAGAAACAATGTGACCACAGTTCTGCAGCCGTGTCAGGTGTTCTTCCAGAGTACTCAGTCCACAACCTCCCCCCAGGCTATGGAGGTCTCCATCAATGCTCTCACACTGAAGGTAGTTATTTTATTATTATCATCACACATTCTGAATACAGGAATAAAATCAATGAAAGAATTAAGGTTGTTTTATGTAGACTTGGAGGTTAGTAAATGCTTTGTTAGCAAATAAATTGCTTTTTTTCCCCCATCTTGAACCAACAATAGTGTAATAGTGACAATTGTACTACAATCCTTTAATGGGAGATCCGCCATGTCTCTTTTTTAAAAAACTGCCTAAGATATATCCATTTCTTACTTTCAAGTTACTTTCAAGTACATTTTTAAATGCCCAAATGTACAGTGGCTTGAGAAAGTTTACACATCCATGCTAAAGTTGATTAAAAAGAGGAATAAAAAAACATCTTTTGGAAATTAATCCTAATTAATTAAAAAAAGATAGGAAAATGCATCCTTTTAAGGACACCAATTTTCTTTGTGAATGAATAATGTACATAAATAAAGTTTTTCATAAATAAGTTTTTCTAACAAAGTCAGATGTTGAAACAGCATGTGAAAAAAAACTACTAAATTTGCTAGGCCAAAAAGAACGTTAATCTCGCAAGATTTGTATTTTACCCCGTCAAACTGGGTTTGCGCTTTTCAGGGTGGCATATTTTGTAATAATGTCAGAGCTAGGCAACACATATCATCTTAACTCATATAGTTTTGGATCAGCCTTCGGCGATGGAAATTGTGGCATCAAGTACAAACAAATGTTGAAACAAAGAAAGTTCATCATTTGTAGGATTAGAAACATTAAAATGTCGCTTTGAAGAATGTAAAAGGTATAAAACAGTTGTATATCTCTGCTATCTGACTCTCTGCCCAGGTATCTCCGATCATCATCAAAACGGTGATGACCATCCAGTCTGCACTGACTCCCACAGCAGAGACCCCTGAGCAGCTGGAAAGTCCTGTTCCTATGGACCTATGGCAGAAGAGGGCCTGGAAGGAGCTCAAACTCTGGTTCCTAGAAGAGGAGGGGGATGAAGATACAGCGTCACTGGCTCCACTAATACCACAGGGAGAGTCGTTAAAAGTATGTGGCTGCATTGTGACTCAACTGATAATCCTGTGTCGTGGATTGTATGCTATATGGTCTGGATTTTTTGTAGTTATTAATTTGGTCACATTTCTAGCACAAAACACTTTTATCCTGTACAGATAAAAAGTATTCCAGTTTTGATGCATAAGAAGAGGTTGCGTCATTTAGTTGGCTATCCATCTCTGCAGGTTACCATCAAATCGATCTGTCTGACTCTGGAGGCTGGAGTGGGACACCACACTATCCCCATGCTTCTGGCCAAGTCCTCCTTCCAGGGAGATGTCGCAAACTGGTCCACACTCATTAACTTACACAGCGAGCTCAACCTGGAGGTAACACACACACACACACACACACACACACACACACACACACACACACACACACACACACACTCTATATTTATTTCCTAAACTTTATCATAGGACCTTTTTCGAATTCTGACATTAACATTTTACTGTAAAAAAGCCCTAAATAATGTTTGACTCTTACAGTTGTTTTCTGTGTTTTTTATATTGTTTGGTCCATTTAACTTATAATTTACATAAACCTATTGATGGTAATTAACCACAATATTTCAAACATATTCCAGCTTGTTATAGCCAGAACACATGTGGCTGTAAAGTTTACTGAAGTGTTCTTGTGTTTTTGTTTGTGTCTTATCTTTAGGTTCACTATTACAATGAGGTGATGGGAGTGTGGGAACCGCTGCTGGAGCCTTTAGAAGATGAGACAAGAGATGGTTTCAAACCATGGAGACTGAAACTGAAGGTACTGATGTACATCACACACACACACACACGTGTGTGTAGATATATATGTACTCACACATGCGTACATAGTACATAAACACAGGGTTTTTAACGTTTCACTATCATATAACCAGATGAAGAAGAAGCCAGTGAAGTACACAGGTTTGTCAGATGAAGTGGATTGCAATGTCCCAGATTATAAAACGGCCATCGTCATCAGCAGTGAAGACCAGCTTAACATCACCCTTTCCAAGTGTGGTCTGGCCATGCTGAGTAACCTGGGCACGGTGAGAGAAAGGCTGTACTGATTTTATTGGAAAGGATTAAGGATAGGCAGCCATATATAATGTTCATGTTTTTGCCTTTCCCCAGGCCTTTGCAGAGGCTGCAAAACAGACAGCTGACTCTTTCCAAAAGGATGAAGCTCCGTTTGTAGTAAAAAACCGCCTGGGCCTGCAAGTGTCTGTCCACCACAGTGCAATGTTTTGTCCAGTCGGCCAGCAGAGCACCAACGGCATGGTGAAGCTGCAGCATGGGGAAACCCTGGAGATGAACTATTCCGCCACAACTGACTCCGACCAGTTCTTAGCCATGATCTCCTTGAGTGAAAAGGACTACTACATACAGCCAAGTAAGTGTATGCACATGCAGTCAACTTGACTTTCAATTAAGGTAAAGCACAACGTGATCCACAATGATAAAAGGAAATTTATTTCTTAAGTGATGACTTAATTGTTAATGTATGCTTTTAATATTTGAAGAAAAGTAATTATCTTCTCTGATGAATGTTGTAATCCATCCCCTCTCCCTCCCCTGTATTTAGGGTTCAAACCGTAAAGTAGTAGAACCCTTCTATGTTTGTTTGGTTTAGTTATTTGTTGTCGGCCGCGCCGGCTCAAATTCCTGGGAGCTGGAATGAGCTAGAAACATGAAACGTGGGGGAATAACTGGAAATAGTTAGCATGTGCTTCTATAGAAATATGAACCCACATTGTGGTGCTGTATTTAAAGCTTCAAAATGCCAACTTTGAAAGGCCACACCCCCCACACCGTAAGCCTGATTTACTAGAAATTTCTCACACAGGTGCAGCTCAATGTGTTCTACAAAATAGTCTCAAGGACCATTAAGTTCTGCCTAGGAAATGTTTCTGCCATTTGGAATTTTTTGAAAAACACATTTTTGAGCTCTCCTCCTACACCGTAGCCCGGATTGCCATCTTATTTTCAGTGAATCATCAATGGATCAAGCTTATTACAAGTTAGGGTTAAAAAAGCATGTCCATATCTCAATTACTTTTTAAGTTATTGACCAATGAACTTTGAAAGGGGCATGGCTCTGGACATAAATGAACACAAATCAGAAACTGTAAGGCCAATCATCACAATACTCACAGGGTATGTTCAGATAGGTGCCCCAGATATACCCAGCCAGTTTAATGTACATACAGTACTAGGGGGTGCTACAAGTGCAAAATAGGTGAGTGGCATTAAACACATTTTACTGTAAATCACATATTCATTGTCCAATCATCACAAATCTCTCAGGATATGTCCTCATGAGTACCTGAACCACGCCATGAAAGTTTCATTCAAATTGAACACAAGGGGTAGTATAAATGCAAACAAACTGCAGGTCCTATAGCACAAATCTGGCTATAAATGACTAAATGTCTGCCAGGAAATGTCTACATAATGACCTCACACATACACTGCAAGTCTCATTCAAATCAACCTCTAGGGGGTGCTTTAAATGCACAATAACTGGACGTGGAATGACGCAAATCAAGATTTGAGCTTGGAATCACAGCTTGCGGCTTTATTTGCAATTGTTTTTGTGTTGATCATCTGCTTTTCTCAAATTTCCGTGAGCTGGACAGAGCTACATATCACACTGAATTGAAAATAAATGTTTTTGACAAATCAGCTGTAAGCATTTTAAACCAAGTGCACTGTTTTTCCAGTCTTCCATATACTTCTTGTTTTTTTTTGTTAATCAAACTAATATGACAAATGTCCAAATAAAATACCTAGCCAAATGCATACAAACTGCTCTTGTTTCTTTTGCCCCCTCCAGCTCCAATGGGCCACACCTCAACCAGTGTGATCCCCCTGATCAAGGTTGGCAGGGGAATGTACAGTGTAATGCACACAGACTCAGGAGTCACTCGTTTCTTGGTCTGTCAGATTTACTCTGTGGAGGGCAGCAAGTACATCAAGATCCGCTCTCCTTTCCAGGTATTACACTGATTTTGTTAGACATGTTTACTCATTTTTAAACTTCTGTAAAACTTCTGTATCTGTAAAAATATGTCATGGTGTGTTTTGATATAATAAATTACAGCTTACCTTTAAGATGCATTGATCTGCTACTGGATCTTTTGCAAACTTAATTTTATAATAGTATATCAAGTTTTTTTCCAGATTACACCACAATCACTCATAAGGTTTTAATTATTTTCAATATAAATGATAATGCAGTCCCAGCAAAGGTAGAATATTATGGATTGAAATAGAATAGGATTAGAGATCAAACTGGAATACAATAACAACCACAAAAATCTTGATTTTGTCTCTCTCCTTTTATGCAGATCATCAATCATTTCTCAATCCCATTCAAAGTTTTTGAAGGTTCAACATGTCTGGGTACAGCTCTCCCTACAGAAGAGTTCTGTGTGCCTCTGGACTCCTATAGGTGACGGCAAACACATTACCAAGCCTATACATCTATACTTACATTTTCATACTGGCTCGTTTTTGACTCCCTTTTCCTCTGTCTGTCTCTCTTAAACTCACTCTCACTGATATGTCTTTCACACCAATAACCAGGGTCCTACCAGGGTTTTCTGACCCATGTTCAGCCCTTTTTTTGTCAATTCAAACCAAACCAGTCAACACAGGTTGATCCCTGGTTATGATAATTCAGATGCAACCTCAGACACAACCCGGGTGCGATGCATACAAATTACCTTACGTACTAGAAATGTGCAGGGGCTGTAAAGATCATATTGAGTTAACAACTAACATCACATACTTCCATCCAGCTGTACACCATCAGAACTGATCATCATCGGTAAACAAGGAATTAGGCTACACTATTAGTTTAGGACCATTTTATGAGGACGGGAGAAGATTTGTCTTTATTTGATAACATAAACCTTTTGCCACTGTCGGCAGTCTTTGCTCATACCGCTGTTCTCATAGGGAATTAATTGAAATCTGCAGTTATTAAATCTGCCTGTGAAAACCCAGTGTAAAGTTGAATATGTTGTTAATTTTAATCTCTCTCTCTCTCACACACACACACACACACACACACACACACACACACACACACACGTTGTGAAGTTGAGTCAATCAATTTGGGTTAACCCGTATAAACACAAAGTCACTGTACATACTACCTAATCCACATCTGCTCTCTGCTGCCCCCTTTAGGTCTGAACTGAGCCTACAGCCAATAACAGCAGACGACTTAGGAGACCAGGGTGAGGAGGAGTTTGAGTGCTCAGAGGGTTTCAGCTACGAAGACGTCAGCAACCAGCAGCCTGAGACATGTCTCAAGCAGACCTGCCGTCACCGTGGAGATCAGGGGGTTGTGCTGATGGTCAACATGGTTCCATTAAAAGATGCTGTGACATTCAAACATACGGGTGGTGTTGGGGAGAACTTTGATGTGCCCTTTGTGCTTCACTTGTGGCCTTCCATGCTGCTACGCAACCTGCTGCCTTACCCCATCTCTTACAAACTAAAGGTATGAATTGTCATATTGACAGAAGATCATTCATGTTATCTTATTGTTTATCTTTTGGGTTATATTTTTAACCCCCCAGCTTGTGAATGCGTTGCTTTCTATAAGATACACGGTATGTCAGATCACCGATGTTTAAGCTTTAAGTCTCTGCTTGCAACTGTATTGCTGGCTGGAAGATAGAAAACCTAGAAGTAAAAAAAAAAAAAAAATGCCATGCTTAAGAAAATTGTCAGTATGTGTACACAATTTGAAGGTAAGACGTGCAGGTTCACCGTCATGGTCCCTTCAATATAAAGGGTGCACATGGTTTCACATGATTAATATTAAGTACAGTAAATATTGCTCTTCCTTATTTATCACTATGCCATCATGTGGTGCAAGCTCCAAATTGAGTTAGGAAAGTCCTTTCTTCTGTTTTTTTTTTTTACACATGGCTGTGCTTTTTTGGCCAAAAACATAAAATCTGTTACTTAAGAATCACTGTTGAACTCAGTTTCCCTCTCTGCCTGCTACTCAACAGGACAGTGGACTTTCTGCCCCTGAGGCCACTCTGAACCCAGGCCACTCTGCTCAGCTTCACACTGCAGTCATCAACCAATCAAGTCTTGATCTCTGCCTACTCAACTACTTGGATCAGAACTGGTCTTCTAAGTACAGGTTTGACTTGAGTTTCATTCATTGTTGATGTTTTAATTTTCCATTGTTATTGATATCTTGTTGGCTACATATTTTGAGCATATTGGTCATAACTCAAGGTAATTATATGTAACGTAGGTCGACAGTTCCCAGATAGCATGTTTTTAAGCCTACAATACAGGATGAGATATCAATATTAATCGTCATCCTCATTGTATAAAGGCCAAATTTAAAACCACTTGCTTGCTGCAAAAGCAGTTCCCATAAGAATAAACAAAGCATCCTGTCATACAGTCTCCACAGTGACCAGGAAGAGATCACCTTCATAGTGTTCCAGTCTCTACAAGAGAATGACGAAAACAATGGTGAAGGGACGGAGAGTAAGAGGGCTGAGTTGGATATAGCAGTGCATGTCAAATATGACTTGGGACAAATGGTGGTTGCTATCCACTCACCATATTGGATGGTCAACAAGACGGGCAGGTTGCTGCAGTACAAGGCTGATGATATCCACCGAAAACACCCTCTGGACTATGACATGCCCCTGCTCTTCTCCTTTAAGCCTCGTTACTTCCTGAAAAACAATAAGGTAAGGGGGTTTTAAAGTTAGTTGAAAGAACAAAGTTTATTTAATGTCTTCAACTTGATATCTCGGAAAAATATGAAATGATTTGTATTATGCAGCTTCATGGTGAGAGTTTAAGTGTCTGAATTAGTTAAAGAAATCCTTTTATCTAACTTAAATTTGAAGAATCTCTGTGAGTGTGTGTGTGTCTCCCACATTCGCAGTACAACAGCGGGGCTGGGGATTTGCTACCTCCCTACAGCTCCTTGTTTGTGGTTCACCGGCTACCGCTTTTGTGTCAAAAAGTGGCCATCCGCTAAACACAGATTGGAGTCTAAACTACATGAAAATGATAAAATAAATTGTATACAAACACTTGTTAAAAGAACACCTGGACCCTCCAGCACATTGTTTTGTTGTTGAGCCACGTTCCCTGCTTCCCCCGCCCGGACCACATCACCCTAAACAACCCTGATATGTGACTGCTACACAGAGAACAAAAAGGGGACATTCAAAATCTCCCGATTATCTGCAGCCGAACAGTCTGATTGAACTTCTCTTCAACATGTGTTGCAGGTTGAGTTTTATAAACAAAAAACACACATTCACAAGTTGCTTTACCTATGCTATAAGGTAAAACTGCCTGTAACTGCACAATACAAGTTCAGCTATCAAGTGTATAGTTAAGGTAAAAAGAGAGGCATTATCAGCACAATAATGTCGACTAATATATAATATTGCATAATATTGTGATATTTTGTGAGTAGAATCTGATTCTGCAACGTTCTCTATCAGGTAAATGTTCTAGTACAATGTTTTCCTATGAAGTAGAAGTACACAAGAAGTTGTTAGCATTCAGTTAAGTTGCATATTAAGTGCTTTGAGGTCCTTCTGTAAGTTATTTCTGGTTTTGGAGAAAGCTGTAATCAACTCGTACCAACCAGCCATATTTTGAACAATCGTGCAGTAGTTATTATTAAACCAAGAAACGTATCTAATCATGGACAACCCTTAAATAATACTGTAGCTTTAAGGCCAACTTAAAGTCAATGTTTCTTTGCTTAGACTGGAACATTAAGATGATCCAAATGGCCTTATACATAACCTTTTGCTGTAATTTCTTTAAGCATTTGAATGTGATGTGTTCCCCTCAGGTCCGTCTTATGATCTCAGACAGTGAACTCTCTGACGATTTCTCCCTGGATACAGTTGGTAGCCATGGAGATGTCAAATGTAAAGGCCGATTCAAAGATTACTTGGTAAGATTTTCCCAGAAAGTTTGATATATTCAGACAAACATTTATTCAGGCATAATGTCACATTAATTTTACAAAAAGCCAGATATTGACTGTTATTTTATGCCTTTTGTATCTAACTAAGGCAGTTTTTGTTATTTAGGAAGTACATAATCGTCATCTGTATATTTGTGTAACATCTGAATGACCTCAGGTTGGTGTGAAGATTGACGCGAGCAGTTTTAGTCTGACCCGAATCGTGACCTTCGTGCCATTTTACATGCTAGTCAACAGAACCAAGCACAGCGTCTTCATATGTGAAGAGGGGCAGGACAACTGGACCGAGGCTAAGCCAGAACAGGTCAGAGCCAAACCCATTACTGTTTGCATCTGTGTTTCCTTGCAGATGTATTTTTTTGGAATGCTGCTGTTTTTACAGGCAGTGAATTATAATGTACTTAATTACTGTACACATTCACTATATTGGCAGCAACAAATGACTACCATGCAATCAGAGTTTGACAAGTCATGTAGTTTTGACTCTTGCTAATATCAAATACAGTAATACTGTTTGTACTATCAATTCTAATCATGTTAAACATTTAAATTCATTTTTTAACTTTTAAAACAAATGTCTGGATTAGGAAGATACATTACTTATAAGAAATGTAAAGGTTGGGTTTTTCTAACACTGAATATGTGTAACAATTTTTAAATGAAACCCTTACGGCAAAGTGTTGAACTTTTCTGTCTCATTCCACATACAGTCAGCCATTCCGTTCTGGCCTGAGAATGCCACAAAGCGGCTAAGAATCAAAGTACAGGGTTGCTTATTGCCTCCTCGGACTATTGACTTCACACGACCAGAAAACTGCCTATTGTTGCATCTGGACAGCTCTGTAAGTACAAGATAGGTGTTGTCCCTTCATGTTAAGTAATATATAACAAGATGCGTTGTATTGAGAATTTTGATCTGTGATTGTTGATGTTTGGGTATGTTTAGTTCTGATACCATTGGCTTCCAGAACATTTAAGAAGCCCTTATACTTTATATACTACTGTTATACTGTATGTAGACTGTTCTTTTTTTCTGCAGGTGGGTGGGATCACTGTAGACGTGAACTTGTCAGAGCACTCAGCCACAATCCGATTCTCTGAGTATCACAACGGCGCAGCGCCTTTCCTCATTATCAACGGCACAAAAAACCAGACTCTGCAGTTCCATCAGAGGTGAGGGGGCAAAAAGCCAGTTAGAAGAAAATAATCATGCAGTTTTGTGTTAGCACTAAATACTTTATGCGAGTATTTGCTGAGGATGGATTGGAACCACATACTTCATTTTGATTAATCTGTATTCAAGACTTAAACAAACCTTTGTAGGAAATTCTGTTTGCTTGAAACCCGTTGTGTTCCATTAACAAGTTCCTTACGTTTCCCCCTGTTGTATTTCATTATATTTCATAGCTTTTCTGGTGGAAGTGTTTTTGGAAATGTGTTTTCAATGTTCTCCAAGTTTCATTTGAATTATGTTGTCTTTTCATATTACTCACTTTGTAAACAGCAGGTTTTAATTCTACCAACAATTCTTTGCACAACATTCATTTTTGCATTTCATTGATATGTATTTTGCTTAATTGCTGAATGACGGTACTCTTTTTGTCTTGCAGCAGCCTTATACGGTTTAGTTGATGACAAGTAGCAATGTTTGTTTTTTCTGATACTAGCGATTTATGTTTTTGTGTTGTGGGTCATGCAGCGCCCAGGCAGAATCCTCGTGGTTGGCTGACGAGCTACACAACCTCTCCTTCTCAGTGGAGGAGGACAGGTAGAAAAATATAAAAGGGGAAACTCTTATGACACACTCTGAACTCAGAAAAAAGCAGATAATTAAGAATATCAATATGAATGGCTTCAGATAGCTATTATAACGGCTAGTTTATGCAAAATGAGGGAGGCAGGAGGATGACAACAGGTTGAAGAATTAAGTAAAGCATGAAAACACTTCCAAATCAATTAAGATCCAAATACTTTTTAACAATGTGTGGAACAGGCATGAGGACAGAAATTCATAAATGCTGCAGCACATAAATATGAGTTGTTGGAACATTAAAGGGCTAATGTCAAAATGGCTTAAATGTGACATCACACTTGAGTGCAGAGTGTAGTCAGATCAAGAGTGCAGGTAAAGATAAGTAGAAGAAGACGTGTGATATGTGCTTTAGTTCTGATTCTGGTTTGTCTGTGTAATCTGCTCCTCACCCTTACCAATGAGAATAAACACTGTATCAGCCTTGTCAAAAATTATATCATAAGACATTATTGTTCTGTAATCGTAGTTTTTTTTATTTTATTGATTTGCTAGAAATGTTTAATGTTTAAGGACCATTTGGGGGAGAGTAAAAGGAGCAGGTTAGACATCTAAACCCATTTACTTATGTATTACCATTTTTACCAAGTTTTAAATCAACTTTACTAGCGCTGAATGCTGCTGAATGGGTGGGATTCTGTCAGTGGAATCACACCTCCTGCTACTTCCAGTAGTTCTGTGGCTTCGACTACTCTTATTTTCCATTTCTATCAGTAAATTATGACTTATTTCAATTTCTTCTGTCTGCTTTGTCTTGCCCAAATCAAGATCAGTATCAGGGTAACATTCATTTCTACAGTGGAAGTTTTGTGAACTTTTAGGTGTTTGATCGTCATATTGTAATATGCTGTCTTATTTCTGTATGCGAATGCAAATTGTTTGTGGATACTGTTGGACAGGTTCTTTAGATATGATGGTTGTAATGATGAATGAATGTCATGGTGGCTGGGCTCATTTAAATTGTCCTCTGTTTTACTCTACAGTGGTCTTGCATTATTTGCTTATTGTCATCTTAAATCAGTTCAATATTATTCCTTGATTTTAGTAGTTCTAACTAATGTTACGGATATATACAACATGTGTGTGTCTGGGTGGGTGCAGTTCTCAGAAGGAGGCGCAGCAGGATGAGCTGGAGGCTGAGAAAGCTGTGTACTACACTTGGACTGAACCCACTGGGTCCCGAGAGCTTTGCTGGAAGTGTGGTACTTACAGTGGGAAGCTAAAGAGTGAGGAGGTACTGTGCTGTACCTGAGACACAATAATGTTTTTGGTTGAGGAATAATGCAATAATTATCAATGTATTAGTTTACTCAACAGACCACAACAAACAACCTTGACTTCTCAACTTGTCAAAAGTAAAAGTAATGGTGCTGCTAACTTTGTCTTTCCACTAGATTGCAGGAAACAGTCTGTTTTTAGCGTTAAAAGAATATATATAAGTTTGTCACTTTGCACATGGACCTTGTAGACATCACACTTAATACTTTTAACAACATTAGAGTGGCAGTGGATACTTTTGCTGACTAAATGTCAAAACATACATTACATGTTTGGTGATGATGTATACTTAAAGGGAGGAATCTGTAGAAATAGGGTTAGTTTTTCACTTCTTTTTTAGGACCGATCAATAACTTTTTGTATGTAATATTAAATGTAAGCTCAATTTAACCTTTGCCGGACATAATTGTTTGATGAGACACTATGATGTTTGTTTAAACAGTATGTGTGTTTTACTGCTCTTGCATCTTTAGGACCTGCGTGAGGACATGCAAAATGATGGAAAACTGTTTGTGATCTCCTTTTATGAAGGTGAAGTACAAGCAGCTTAAAATGAAATGCCCAGACCACCTAAATGCATTCTGTCATTTTGTTTTACAGTCTTATATTCACTTAAAAATAATCTTGACAATTGGCAGTTTATTGTCACTGCATGAATGTTGCCATGTACTAAGAACACACATGCTTTAAAAATAAAAATAATATAGTTTACAGGACATATAGAAAACAAGTTGGCGTATTGATCACCTTGTTCGTGTTCAACCTTGATTAATTAAATAATGAATTACTAAATTCCTACCAGCTTTAGGGGCACAATGCTGTAAATGATCCTGAAGGTGGGAAGTGATAACATGAATTTGTCTTTGGGGTGTTATATCATTTTGGTTTGGTTTTGTTGTTGATCCAAAGGTCTGCAGCGCGTCGTGCTGTTCACTGAGGAGCAACGAATCTATAAGCTGCTCTGTGAGAGCGAAAAGGCACAGCTGGCCGAACAGGAAATCATCCTGTCGCTACAGAACGTGGGCATCTCTCTTGTTAACAACAGCAGCGGCCAGGAGATCTCATTTATCGGCATTACAAGGTAGATAACAAGCAACGTACACATGTGTACACAATGATAAAAAGCGAATAACCTGGCCAGGTTCATGCTATGAGTATGGCTCAGTGCCAAGTCAAGATATCCAAATGTGTATGGGCTGTGGCATAAATAGTGATATTGTGCTATTCTGCGTGTTTTGTAATTGGTATTACAGTTCAGAATACTGTTCTCTGATATGCAGATGAGATTATCCCAAAACCTCCAGACTCTGACATTATTGGCTCATACAAAATATAATTATTGGTGAACCTATAAATCATGTAGTCTACACAACATAATACTGCAAAAAGGTGCATTATGTATTTGCATAATGTTTGGCCACTCCTGGTTGATCCTGAAGCTCTGTTCCATGTAATGATTTTACACTCGCTGGTGTGTCTTTTCTTGTCCCAGCTCTGATGTGGTGTGGGAAATAAAGCCTAAGAAGAAGAATCGGTGGAAGACTCTAACTACTAAAGAAGCTGAGATGCTGGAGAACAGCTTTAAAAAGTACATTGAAGCTGGACCCGTAGACCACGGCATTGTCAACCTGGAAAACAATTTCCAGGTTAGAGACTAAATACTATATATTCTGCTTTCCCGATTTGATCTAGTAACAAGTGATTGATTAAATTTACAAATGGTACAAAATGAAATCTGTCCATTTCACATTACCCATGTAGGCTATGTAGTCATAAAATTGACTTTAAAACATTGCAGCACCAGATGGATAATTGTTGAAAATAATTATTATCTGCAGGCCAATGTGATCAATCATGTAGTGTTTGAACTTGTCTTCCAGGTGTCCTTTACACCCAATGGCATGGATATGCGGATGCTGCAGCCGTCTGAGGGATATCTCAGGAGACACTTCCTGCCTGGGGTGAAGGTTGAGTATAGCGTCTCACCACGGCAGAGTGCCTACCGAGTCCAAATCCACCGCATTCAGGTGAAAAGAAGTCAAGTATATATATATTAAAAAATGTTACTAAGATTGAATATATATATATATATATATATATGTGTGTGTGTGTGTGTGTGTGTGTGTGTG
>NC_048411.1:11496316-11549057 GCF_013103735.1 Etheostoma cragini | reverse complement strand
TCAGCTGGTATCCTGTCTATAATGGAGTGAAATGGAAATTTGTAAGTGACCCCAAACTTTTGACCGGTAGTGTATGTGTGTGTATACATGTGTGTCAGTATTACAGTACAACAAGTCAACATTGTCTTCTTCAGCGTTTGTTCATCAATGCATCTTGAATCCTTAATTCTTTTTTTTCTATTTACTTTAAGTATACATGCTTTCCTCTTACAGATCCAGAATCAGCTTTCAGGAGCCATCTTCCCCTATGTTTTCTACCCTGTAAAACTGCCAAAATCTATCACCATGGATGCAGGTCTGTTAATTCCCTTTGTATGTCCTGTTTAATTTAGAGTTTTGTGCTGCTTGTATGCAGTATTTCAGTCTATAATATGATTTTTATTTTAATTACAGAACCCAAACCTCTAACTGATATCAGCATTGTTACAAGAACCGCAGGGCACTCTGATATCTCTCGCATCAAGTAATTGTTTTTCATTTGATTCTTCTTTCACTTAACTGTTTGTTGTGATGGACTGTATACTGTATGTGTGCTCAGTATTACATCTGCTATTAGATTTTATACTTTGATTCTGAACTACTTTCTATAATCCCATTGCCCTGGAAACCATTTGTATTTTGAATGGTTTTAATGTAAGACACATTCTTATATACAATTTGTAGATTAACTCAGATAATATTAGATTTGCTCCAAAATGATGATGTAAATGTCTGTCCCCCTCAGGTACTTCAAGGTGTTGATTCAGGAGATGGATCTAAAGCTTGATCTGGGCTTCCTCTATGCCATCCTTGACCTGTTCACACCTGAGAATGCCAGCATCATGAGCTCAGAACAGGTCAAATACTCACCTGTCCAAAGACAGTTAAAACACCCTGTGTTTTGTACAGAATCTGTGATACATTAGTATGATCTTCATTGACTTGAAGTGGCATTGAGATCCATTCTGACTTTTTCTGTGCCAGTTTAATTATGCTTGTCTTATTCCTCTAGGTGCAACTGTTTGAGAAGGACATAGAGTATATAAAGACAGAGCTAAACCATGTCTCTGCTGCTGACACCTCTCCTATCAGCCTCTATGAGTACTTCCACATTTCACCCATCAAGGTTTGTACAGTATGTGTGAAAACAGTTAAGTATTTACTGTTGAAATGGGAAAAACATGAATAGAACATCAAAATCAATTTACAAGACACCGCTACATAGTACATTTCTGTTGTGAGTTTAACACCAGAAACAGCCACATTTAGTCATGTTTTTTTTAATTTGCAGCTGCACCTGAGTTTCTCTCTGAGTACGGGTGGAGATGACGGCCTGAAGGAGAAGCGAGATAAGGAGCTCATCCCTGTCCAGTCCCTCAACCTTCTGCTGAAGAGTATCGGCGCCACACTCACTGATGTGCAGGACGTTGTCTTTAAGTATGAATGCATGTGAAGGCCCAAATAGAGACAAACATTTACATTTTTTGTTTTATGGTTTGTTGTTGGAGGTGTCCCTGCTACTTGATTAACTCTGCCACTGATTTCAGGCTGGCCTTCTTCGAGTTGACCTTCCAGTTTTGTACCACCCAGCAGCTACAATGGGAGGTCATCAGACATTATTCCAAGCAGGTAACACCAATGCACAATGACAATGCCATAATCACCCAGAAACTGCAGAAGTGTGTCAATTATTTTAAATCTCTCAAGGCATTAAGTATGAACCAACCAAGGGCTGGCTACACCTCAGCTTACCAGTTTTCATATATGCATATTTCAGGCTATTAAACAGATGTATGTGCTGGTGCTGGGCCTGGATGTACTTGGAAATCCTTTTGGACTGATCCGAGGACTGTCCGAGGGAGTGGAAGCCTTCTTTTATGAGCCTTATCAGGTAGGATTGTAATACAAGTAATGACGAGCAAAAGTTCAAGTTTAGTGCTCAATATTTAAGGGGAACATTTACATGACTCTATCTTTAAATATATTGTAGGATTCCAAAGATTGTGAACAGCTTTTAAAATTACTAAACGATTTCAGGGAGCCATCCAGGGGCCTGAGGAGTTTGTGGAAGGAATGGCTCTTGGTGTGAAGGCTCTGGTCGGAGGAGCTGTAGGTAAGTACAGGGCTCATAACAAAATTGTATCTGTAAAAAGTTGTCTGATCCCTTTAGGTGAAACCTAAACAAGATCTTTGTGGTATAAATATACATAAATACTTTATCCGTCTTTCTATTGTGTTTTAGTTTTGGTTGCTTTCTTTAGAACTTTGTTATTCTTACAAATATGAGACCTAAGATTATGTCTACATTCAAAAGTAAACTGAAAAGTTGCCTGTATTCTCAGACTTTTTATTAATTAATTTACCTGTTTTGAAATGTGCTTTATAAATTAAATTGCCTTACCATATGAAGAGAAGATGAAGCAACAGTGGAATAATAAGAACATAGTAACTGTTTCCTCCACAAAAAGACTTTTAAGAAGAAATAGACAAATTAAAGAACGTAGTAACTATGAAGATTCATATCTGCCTTCCAGGGGGAATAGCAGGTGCGGCCTCCAGGATCACAGGTGCCATGGCAAAGGGTGTTGCTGCCATAACGATGGACGAGGAATACCAGCAGAAGAGACGAGAAGCTATGAACAAACAACCCAGTGGCCTGAGAGAGGGGCTGACCAGGGGTGGAAAGGGATTAGTGTCTGTACGTAATCAAATTTGTTAAAACCCTTTGATATTATTAAACGTCCGTTACATTCAAACCATTGCCAAATGAGTTGCTAGAAAGCTAATTAAGACTATCAGCTTCACACAACTCTCTCTGTATTTCTCAGTATGGCTATGTTTAGAAGATTGTGTTGTCCGCTGACTTTCCCGTGCAGAAGCCCCAGTGAAGATAATTACCTCTTCTGAAGAGTCAATCTTTTTTTTTTTTTAATTCCCAGTGTCCTCTTTGGATACTAGCAACTGCATGTTGGAAGGCTGGGGGTGCAAATGCGATCATGTAAGGCTTGTAGCTTGTGGACGCACAGACAGGGTAGTTGTCAGTACTTAGAAGTCCTCATGGGGGCGACAGACACTATAGCTTTAATCAGAAAATGTACTTTTGACACATGGCTGATGTTTTTTAATTCTAAGGATGTACAATAAGGACCTTTCTGTTGCAGCTTTCATTTAATCATTTAACAGATTAACGGACTGCCACCAGGAAGTCTGCCATAATGAATTAATTTCTGCTACTTGCTAATGTTGGGTTTTCCTTTCAGGGTTTTGTCAGTGGGATCACAGGGATTGTTACCAAACCTATTAAAGGTATGTTGTATTGGACTCTCATATAGATTATAACTGTGATTGCATAGTGTGCTGAAATGAAATGAATGGCCAAAATAATGGCATTAAACCTAAATATTAGTACTATGTTATTGTGGATTCTGTCCTGTTTATGAAACATCGTACATTACCAACTCTGTTTTGATCAGTTTTCATAAATGTAATGATGTGGGTATTCTGCAGGAGCCCAGAAGGAGGGTGCAGCAGGCTTTTTTAAAGGTGTTGGGAAAGGTCTGGTTGGTGCAGTAGCCAGACCTACAGGAGGCATCATTGACATGGCCAGCAGTACTTTCCAAGGGATCAAGAGGTGTGTGTCTGTCTGTCTGTCTCTATGTATGTATGTATATATATACAGTATATATATATATGTCAGTGTATATTTGCTAGTTTTAGATATAGAACATATAATAATGTGGATATGTGTTGGGATCACAGGGGTGTTTAACACCAAATGTATAAACAACTTGCATAGTATAAGTAAGACAATAATTTGGCATTATAGTTGCACAAATAAAAAAACGTCTTTTCCTTACAGCTGGTCATTGGGCCATAGCAGAAGCTATTTAGGTCTGTGAATTGTATGCACATGTGAAGGTTTGTGTGCCATAGACATACTGTGTATATGTACAGTTATGCCGTAACGTTATCTATCCCTGTTATGTGTGTGTTCATAATAGGGGTGGCACGGTTTACAAAACCCACGGTTTGGTTCGAATCATGGTTTTAGGGTCACGGTTTTCGGTTCTCTACAGTTCTTGTTATTTTTTCCTTTAATCTTCACCACTCCAGAAATATACTTCAGCATACGATATATAGCTTAATTATCCACAATTTAGGATACAGTAAAAAAAAAAAGTTATATCATGTAATCATGAGCAAACTGACTTTGACTTGAGCAGATTATTGGGACTATCTCTGAGGAAAACTAGGTGAGATTTTGAGACAGCAAGAGGGAAGACGATGATTTTAACATGCTTTTTATTTATTTGGCAAACAAAGGAGAATGTGTATTGCCATCTACAGGAACGTATGTGCCTTTTTAGCACACAAAGATTGAAATATTAAAGAATATCAATTGAAATTACTTGCATTTATCAAACTACTTCAGTGTAGCTCTTACAAAAATGTTATTCTTTAAAAGAAAAAGAGAGGAACTCTTAAAGCTCTGTCTTTTGAATAAAGCATTTCAGAAAGATACTCATGCGAACACTCTTGTGTTTGCAAAACGCAGCTTCTCATTTCCCACTCCAATGTAATATTGTAAGCAGTCACCGTGAAGAAACTTCCAGTGGCCCTGGAGGTCCATCTATCTGTAGGGAGAGCTACGTGGGTTGTGTCGGACAATTATTTGTCAATTTCTCCTCGTGTCTCGTCAAACAGTTTTGGAATTACTGTGGTGCTGAAGTGTCGACAGGAGGGAATATTATATTATACCGTGGCTCGAGTACTTTCATCAGCTGACGAAATCCTTCTCCCTCAATCACACTGTAGCCTACGGTTCCATATCTTCAACATCCCCCAATGCTTTAGTTATGGCTATTGTTCGACTTATAACTGAGAGGCTGCTTAAATGATGTGGAGTGTTGAAATTGTTTCCTAACCGGCTCTCTCCTTCATACGCTGTCTACCGACATATTTGGGTGATGTCTTCTCAGATGAACTGACATATTAAATTAAATTTCCATTTAGCATATTGAATACATGTGGCACAATGCTTGCACACAGTCGCAGTTCTGTCAATTGTTTTATTTCCGCTGTCATCATAGGTAACATCAAATCCAAAATGTTCCCATACAACAGACTTATACCGCTGGCGCAGCCTCCAACTCCGGGCAGCCTTCCTGATCTCTCCCACTTGCCAATTCTACACGTAACATGACATGTAGCACTCCACACTCTACTTTTTACTCTCTATGTCCACACCTCTTTTTTTGCGCGACAGGGAAACACACTGTCTGAGGTCACATACGGGCACAAGGTTTTTGCACATGTGTTGAACCATGCGACGCACACAAGCTCCAAACCGAGAACAGCAAACCGAAAAGTTTGGATGTTTTTTCATGAATCGTGCCACCCCTAGTTCATAAGAAGCTGCATCTCAAACTCTATTTGCGTGTCTTGTCTCCTTTTCAGGGCAGCAGAGACTTCACAAGATGTTGCTTCTCTGCGTCCCCCTCGCTTCATCCACGAGGATGGCGTCATACGACCATATAAGGAGAGGGAGGGCATCGGCAGTCAGATGCTCCAGGTAGAACAAAAATATCTGCATCATCAGCTTTCCACCGTCAGACCTGGGCAACAGTTAGTTAAAGTGTATTATTTAACTGAGATGAGGAAAACTCTTTAGTACAACTAAATAGTTCAGAGTAAGTTAAGTGATGCATCCGATATGCACTCTAAACAATTTGCCCAGCTTTGCTAGTGGAGGTCTGTCTGTCTGTCTGTCTGTCTGTCTGTCTGTCTGTCTGTCTGTCTGTCTGTCTGTCTGTCTACGCAGGCACATGCAAACAGACATTGATTTATTTTTGGAAATTTCTTTTATTTTCTTTTTTTCTCCCGTTAGTCTGCTTTCAGTTATTTTGAAACTAATTTTAGCAATTTTATCAGTCTTTATGTTTATAGATTACAGCAGGCATCACAAGATCCTTTGAGAGCTCAATTCTCTGTGATTAATTTACCGCTGTGCCTGTTTTGTGTTGTACAAATATATAATTACACATTTGCAACCAAAATTAAATAAGCATGTGCAAGAAGAAAAAACTCTGAGAACAATTTCGGTTTCAAAGCAAAGGTTCACTGGGACAATTGGTGTTCATTCACTTATTAATAGGGAGAAATAAATATATAATGTATTTTACTGCAGCAGGGCTTCTTGGCAGTGTATCTACATCCTCTGCTCAATACTATTTCTCAAATAACATAATGTCATAGTATGTAGTTAGTGTCTTGTGATGTGATACGGTGATTTTGTTTTGTTATGCAACATCTGAATACAAGTATATTGTCTTTAAGGTTTAAACTGAATAAATAACTCAAGCTGCCATTTAGCTAAACTAACTATTGTTGAGCAGCACATTGAGATGAATTTGGTTCAGAGCTGCTTGGTCATTAGAATGGTTTCTCATATTTGTAGATTTTAGTGCAGTTTCAGTTCTGCTTCGTTTAAGCTATGCGCTTTAAAATGTGGGTCACTTTTTTGTGTTGATGTTGTGTAGCAGTTGTCATGGATGGAGTGGGTTGAAGTTTCTGCTTATGAGTCTCAGGTCAGAGCTACACTGTTTGGCTAATACTAAAGATTTACACGGTGACAAATTAAAGTGCCTTAGGCAGGTTTCAGGTTTTTGTAAGGATTCGACAAATATCTGAGTTCTACTAGAGGGATATTTCCTAATTTGGTGTTTGGACAATGGTGGCGGAGAGCATGGTCCAAGACATTAGTTTGGTCGAGATCTGGTGACTGTGAAGGCCATAGCTATGATTGACATTCCCATTCTCATCATAACATTCAGTGACACCCCCCACCCACCCACCCACCCACACACACACACACACACACACACACACACACACACACACACACACACACACACACACACACACACACACACACATACACACAAATGCTTGTTTCTTTCAACATTTCATTTAGGTTTTTCCTTAATTTGTCACCCATCTGTATCACCATCTTTAGACCTATATGCTAGATTTGTGTGCATGTTGATGTTAGTGGTAATGATAGATTATTTTCCCTTATGCCAAATTAGGACTAATAACAGAAGTAGGACACGTGCTTGTGTTTTTGTTTCTGTTTTAGCTGGTTAAATAAATTGTGACTGAATTTAAATTTAAACTGAAAACTTTTGACAGCAAAGCAGATGGACAGCAGCAAACCTAACTGTTATTTAAGCAAAAACAATATGTAGGATACTCACAACAAAATCATTCTTTGATAGAGAAGAGACAAGGCAGAGCCCACTCTCCTTTTGTTCTCTCTTCTCTGATCTTGACTCTTCTCTCTTGTCATGTCCACAGAGGAGATTGGCCTACAGTGAATGGCGTAGAACTGGCTCAGAGGATGAGGGGGATGAGGAAAACTAGAAGTGACAGCTGTAGTGTAGCGGTAGTGCTTTGTCTGTACTGGATCCAAGTTCACTTTTGGAAGATTTTAACAAACCAAAGAAATGGCTCTTAAAAAATGTGTTTTTATGTATTTTGTGTTTTAGATGTTTGTTAACTTGATTTGTATTTTCTTTATTTTTGAGTTCTTTAACATTTATTATTTATCTCCATCGCTTCTTTTTTTTGCTTACACAATCCTCATTTCACAAGCAGCCCTTTGTTGTTATTGTTTAGACATTCATTCATTGTAGAAAGAAACTCCTCGTAGAGATGTGTCAACATCTTCATCACTTTGTTTAATCATTCTGTCATTCACTGCCCTCTTGTTCTCAATAAAATGTTTACATTTATCCTTCTACCTGCCATTGTCTTTGTCTTTGTTCCATCGTATCTTTCCTCACCAATCCATTTATCTGTTTACTGTTTTGCAGAGTACCATGAAAGCTCATGCTCATTTACAGTGTGCAGTTGTTTGAAAATGTTTTGAACACACTTGTATATAAATTGTCATTAGCGTTCTTGTTTTAGTCTAATTCAGACATTGAGTTAGTTTTTATTCTTACTGTTTAAATATTGTCCCACTTTCTTTCTCTCGGTCTTCAGAAAATTGAGAACGGACGTTTTGCCAAGTACAGATACTTCGCTCATGCCAAAGTCAATGACTCCGACTTCCTCATGATCACCAAGAGGTAAGAGTGTTTTTGGCATCTGATTTGACTGATTTCTCCTATTCAAAATAGGGTTGGGTTTAAGATGGTTATTACATTTTGTTTTCATATTCCCACAACTGGACATCAGTACATCCCGGATCATTTTTACTGTATGTTTTTATTCCACTGTAAACGTTATTGTGCTTTTGTAAATGGAACATAATTATGTGCTCTTTATTAAAAGCTGCTAAAGTACATCACTCAAACTATCCTAGCCTACTAAGCCTACTATCCTTTACCAATAGAGTCCTCAAAGGAGATATCCGTGGCTTTGTCTAACCCTTTTAATTTGGTTTCTTTTCCAGGGGAATATTTTTTGTGACCAAAGGCACATTTGGCCAGCTGACCTGTGAATGGCAGTATCTGTTTGACGAGTTCACCAAGGATCCAATGATCGTAGAGGGCCGACGACTTCGCATCGAGGCTAAAGTATAAAAGCAGACTCTTGCAACTAAAATCTACATCAGACGCTTGCTTTTTTCACCTAAGGAGACTTCTCTTATTACAGATTTATAATTTTTTATTATTAATAATTGCACCTAATGTTTTGTCTTGTGTACTACAGGAGAGAGTGAAGTCTGTCTTCCATGCTAAGGAGTTTGGAAAGATCATAAACTTCAAAACTCCCGAGATAGCCAAGGTATTTGCTCATATATATATATATATATATATATATATATATCCTTCCTTAAATCATCCTTGCCGTAGTTACTGTTTGTGTCAAACCTGCAGTCACAGGAAATAATTTTACATAAATTAGTTCTAACTTTTGGTTTTTATTTATTTTCAGTGGGTTCTTGCCAGATTGGACGATGCTAGAGAGAGTTTACCCAAATGCTGACTCGTCAAGAAGAGCGAGAATGGATTTAAAAAAAAAAAAAAACACACACACACTCCCAGTCAGTGTGTGTCAGTGCCTTTGTTATTTACTGCATGCTACTTTGGTTTACCTCCATGTGTGAGTCGTGGGAAACGAGGATGTATCGGTATGTGGACTGTTGTGTGTGTCAGGGGTGAAAGACTGCGTGAGTAGTTTACGTATGCATGCTAACAAAAGTGCTATTAATGGGTCAGTGATAATGTTTTACCACAGAAGCTAAGTCTTCACTCTGATTGAAGTCATCCTTTCACACACACATAACAGATTTTTAATAATTTATTTTATGTACACTAATGCAAAGTCTTGAGTTTACAAATACATTTTATCACTATCTGCTTGGGTCTGAAATGCTGGTGAAAGTGAAAAACTAATTTTCCTAGACCTTAGTGTGCCATACTCAAACACACACACATTGAGTCACTTATTCTGTTTAACTTTTATTGAACATATTTCAAGTTGCGATTAGCTGTAAAAGCTAAACTGTTAAGGTACAACAGCTAGTAAGAGACATGGTAGCAAACCGCTTGAATAACAATGAAGCCAAATCAACCATAGTTGTAGCACATTTTACCTTGTACATTGCTTATTTCATAGGATTATATAAAAGGGAAACTATTAAAAACTTGTTTTCTTTTAAATTACTTTCCATTTCTCCTCTTTTTTACATCTCTGCATTAGGAAGACTGTTCAGTGTTCAGTGATTTAAAGCTGCATGCTATTTTTATATCGTACTGACATGTCAATATGCTGTATAGAGAATATACGTAGTATCCAATCTGTATATATCCATCCTCACACAAAAGTTTGTATTATGGCGCTACAGATTATCATTTCTATGTTTTTATACCACACATATGCAATGCCAACTATGTTGATGAATTACAGCTGTTTACTCGCATGTATATTTTAAGGGTTTGCTTTTGAGTTGGGGTGCATTGCCGACTAACACAACAAAAATATTTCTGTTGGCATTTATGTTTGTCACACTGTATTCAAATAAAATGTGTTTCAAATGCATCTCTTGTACCCAGAAAATGTCACCACACAAAGTGCACTTTTTAAATAACTATAAATGTTTATTTAAAATTATCATAGATATAATTTCTCCTGAGAAGTAACAGTTGAGGGAAGTTTTTCAAAGCAAAATTTGGCCTATTTACATCTAAACAAACTCAGTGGTTGTGCTGACTGTCCCAAATAAATAAGGCACTTGCATGCAAAAGCAGACGCAGGTGGCTCGGAAAACTTTCACACAATATTAAATCCAAACTCAGGACTAAAGTGACTTTTACAGCTATTGCATCAGCAAAAATGGTATATTTGGATCCTATTTCTGAAAACTATTTCAAAAGTAGTAAAACAACTGGCTCACACAATAAGTCAATGATATAAATTCACACTAATTTTCACATTCTTCCACTTCCAAGTATCATTTCTTCAGCTCATTTCTATAAAGTCTGAAATGTAAACTACAGTACACACAATATGCATTTCAGGCACAACCTACAGAAACGGTAGTTTGGGTATGCCTGTTACATGTTTATAGTTTTACAGGCACAAAAGATGAAAAGATTTTTTTGTAAATAAAGAAACCATAAATATTTTCAGTGGATCTATTGTTCTCTGTTTAGACAGCCAAGAAGAAAGCACTGTAAAGTTTTGTTTTATGTAATTCTCCTATCTTGGCTGTCGTCATGTCTGTCCCTCCTAATCTTCTTCACACCAGATTGAACTCCTTCAGGTTGTGTCTGAGGATGGTGTCCTTGACGGCCACAAAGACGAAGCGGATGTTTTCTGTGTCCGTGGCGCAGGTAAAGTGAGGGTACATCGTCTTGCCCTTGTCGGGGTTTTGTTCTTGATACATTTTCAGGATGAATTCTTGAGCTGCGGTCGCATCCTGTTCAGGTCCTGCAATTCAGGGTTGATCATATTTTAACGTTTAAGTAAATTCAGCATTGAAACCATTTGTATTATTTAAGATAAAAACAAATTGGTCAAGCCTGTTCTATAAAGATAAACAAATCTGATGAGATGTTTGATAATATAATGGAAGTGTTACCAATGTTTCTCAGTGCATGACACATCTTTGTGTGTTTTGGAGAGTTGCTAATCTTTGAAGTACACATTTTCTACTTCTACTGCAGTTTAATACAACAGGGCTGCAATAGATTCTTCATTTGTGCAGGTTAAAAGGGGTGTTATGTTGAAAATGATCATAAAGTTTATGTTCATTTTGGAGGATGTAGTTTGTGGTGTCAATGAATTGAACTGCATTATACAGAGATATCTATTTAGCCTGCCCTCACTGATATACATTGGACAAAATACTAAAGAATAGAAATGACTGTTGTGTTGGAATGCATTAGTTTTAGCTACGTGTTCTTAATGTACTGGCGACTCAGTTGTAGATCACAAGCACAAACTAACTAACCAACCAACCTGTGAATTCAGGGAAGTAGGTGGCTATATGAGAGTACATGATCTTCTCCTGGAGGATGTCAGTCTTGTTGAGGAAAAGTATGACAGAGGAGCGCTGGAACCAGGGATAGGTTATGATGGTTTTGAACAGGGCCTTGCTCTCCTCCATTCGGTTCTAAAATGAAGATTGCAGCATAGAAAGAGGCAACAATAAAGACTCATTTTACTGGGTCAAAGTCTGGAACATGATCTGCTTTTAAGCTGTATTCTCACCTCGTTGTCGCACTCAGCCAGGACTTGGTCGTACTCGCTGAGCGCCACCAGGAAGATGATTGAGGTGACGTTCTCAAAGCAGTGGATCCACTTCCTCCTCTCTGACCTCTGACCCCCAACATCCACCATCCTGCCATGACAGCCAATGACAACATAAAAGGTATATAACGTTACCTGTGATAACTTCTGTTCCAATTCAACATACATAAGCCTTTAATGGCTATACTGGTGTGCTATATTTTACCTAAAGATGGCATTCTCCATGTCAAAGGGGTATTCAATGATTCCTGTGGTTGGCACTCGCACTCTGAGGATATCCTGCAGGTCAGGTATATAAGAAGGTTGTGCAATTCGATCCAGTTCGGAAAGATAGCTGAAACAGGGAGAGGAAAAATAAAACAACAGGATTGGGGAGATTCTTTGGCTATTAAAACCATAAAATGAAGTGATTTGATTATAAGCAGAAATATCAGAGTGAATGGACATACTTGTGGTTTGCCTGCAGTTATCTGTGCATTGTCACTTAAGTAAGTATTGATATTGAATGTGTGACTGTCAGTTAGTGAGACATAGAGAGGGAGATGAAACCATTGGGAAAGTGTAAAATAGTACAAGTGCAGCGTATTTTTTAGTACACATTGCATTTGCATCGCTAAAGATGGCAACTACAAGTTAAAAACAGTTGCTTTTCTTTTCCTTTTTTATTTGGATCATCAGTAGCTTCCCCCAAAAATCCTCTGTATCTATGTGGTGACTAGGGACATCTACTGTGCTCACTACAGCGCGTCTTTGTACTTAAAAAACATGGAAGCCAGATTGACACAGCAAGATACACAGGGTGGACTTGTATACATTTTATTTCAACATAAATCTCTAAGCCCTTTCTCCCCACTGCCAGGAAAAAAACATCTAATGCAATATTTCTTGGCTAAAAGGAGTCTAATTACAAAGAAAGATTACAAGATTACAAATCTAAAAACAGGAACCAGCATAAAGAATACCCACTATGTATACGTCTTGTAATTCTCTGCAGGTTGCTAAATCCCTCAAATATACAGGAAACAATACTGAGCACATAACAGTAGCATCTTCAAAGGTAGCCACAGCCTATTATAGTGCCATCTGATTCAATTCTTCATTCATAAACTGTTTTATTTCTAGACTTTATTCTTTGGAGTTGAGGTATTAATTTGTTCCTGGTCTTTTGTCTACCCTCTATAATATATGTGGTAACTATTTGGCAGAGCTGAACAGAGTAGAATCTCTCTGTGCATGTTATTGAGTTACAAGTTGTTTGTCTAATTCTCACTATTTGGTGGAGTCGGACAGCTGGAATTCCCTGCGTCGGTCGTAGCACTCCTGTATCCCTGCGTCGTCCCACAGACTCCTGATGGCCACCACGAGGGCTGGATCTAACTCCTCCACCTGATCCACTTCCACCTCCAGGACTGAGTTTGCATGGCTCTATAGACACACAGACAGATACTTTTTGAGTTTAGCAACTGATAAGTCAGACAAAATATAGCTGAGGTCACCATTAATGTGGGGTACGAATAGTTAAAAGATGCTAAAAAAAAAAGAAGACATAAATGAGTGCATAGAAATTTGGCAAAAATGCAAAGATTTTTTTGACTCCAGAGTCAAAACAGCTCTTACTGATAACAAAAGGAGCAGAGCCAGTTTGACATTGTGTCTGTACCATACCTGGTTCTTGGGATTAGCCAGAGGTATACTGAGGGCCTCCATGGCTCGGGTCATGGCCTGCATGGACATGAAGATGTTCTGGTAGACCAGTTTAGCGTAGCTCCTCTTGTCCTCATCTGTGTATCCTCCTCCATGGATAATCCTCATTTGTTTGATAAATGTACTCTTTCCACTCTCTCCAGTACCTGTTGGATACAGTGAGGGTTAAATCCAGATATTTATGTCTGTCTCTGTGTAGCTTGTTACTCAGAGTCAGGTTGAAGTCTTCTATGAGCAGTTTGCGTTGGGACATACCAACTTTTTCACTGACAGTCGAACAAAGAGGCACACACTGTAGTTAAAAAGCCGGTCTACTACATTGAAGGACAACAAATTCTAAATGCACTGACTCAACGTGTTCACTATCATCATAGTTACATAAAGTAAACTCATAACATAAAAGTTTAACACACACACACACACACACACAGACACACAGACACACACAGACACACAGTACCCTTTAGTTCTTACAGCATGAGCTCCTAATTTTTTGAAATCTATTTGTTTAACAAATGTGTGTTTGTCACCAGACCTGAATATTGGAAATTGCTGTGTGTAAAAGCTCTGTGATGACTGGGTGGTACCAGCAGTGTTCTGGTTTCCTGGCTGTTTTGCATGGCATCATGAATACTTGAGTCTTTACATCTTAACAAACAAGGCTTAGACAAATTGTTTGTATTTGAATGCACCTTGTTTACAAGTCAAGTTTCTTGGAGATGACGGGGGTTTGAGAGAGAGAGAGAGAGAGAGAGAGTTAAATGAGCTCAGAAGCCTCACTCTTTTATCTCTGTGTGCATCCTGTTTTTTTTGGTCTCTTGTATGATTCATGTACGGTTAAGTTGATTATTATTGAGACAGGTTTGTCTTTAATGTGGAATATGATGTAGTAATTCACGTGGCTCTAACATCAGACTTTTCTTTTTGTTTCTCTCTTTTGGAGAAGAACTGTACTGTTCATTAGTATTCAAATAAAAAAGATCAATAATTTGATGATTAACAATTGATGAATCAACTTACTTATGCTGGAAAAAGTTGTACAGAAGTTAGGAAACCAGTGTTATGCGTGCACATTTCTAAACTAAGCTCTTTGCGTTTGTTAGGCTGTGATGTTACTTCTTTTCACCTGATGAATGAATGTTGAATATCAGTCAATTTCTTCTCCCTCAGTGGACACAAATGGCTCCATTAAAATTCATAATGAATAAAGGAAATGTGATTGCTGAATGACTTGAAGTACAAATACTGTTTAAATTAAATTATTTGAAATGCTTAAAGGGCCACGCCACCAATTAGATAATTTGATCTGTCATAGGGAGTATAGTCTACATCCTTGACGTTCCGTTTCCGGCATTGTTCCATTGCGGCAGGAAATTCTGCTGAATGCATGTGTTTTGGCCGATGTTCGTTTCCTACAGCTTTCTTTGTGTTGGGATTCTAAACTCCGGTGGATTTACGAGGACTCTGGTTAACTGTTTCTCAGATCTCTGCAGGGTTAATTGAGCCAGCCCGCTAGACTATCTGTTCTATCTGAGTTTTCTCTCGTACAGCTGCTCCGTGCGGAGCTTATCACGCCCCATGACAATTGTGATTGGTTTAAAGAAATGCCAATAAACCAGAGCACATTTTTCTCCCATCCCAGAATGCTGTGTGGAGTAGCCACACCAGCTTCTCCTCCGCTCCGCAGCGTGTGGCAGGTCTGGCAAAGCGAGAATATAGGGAGTACAACTCCGCCTGTGCAAACTGTCACGTCTGAGTCTTTGATCAAGGACCTCTTGGCTTGGGTTCAAAGTACAAGGAATCAGCTCTACACACAAGCATGCACGCGCGCACACACACACACCCACAAACACACACACACACACACGCAGGCATGTATACACACACACTCTGTGATAAAATGTGGCGTTAATGTCGCCAGGATAAGAACTGATATTATCTGTCACATTCTTTTTGCTTCAGTTTAGTTTTTTGCAGCTGAAACTAACGTGGCATAGGAGACTTTAGAGGAAAATGTAGGGCACAAAAGAAGAAGTCACCAAACTACAACAAATTGAATTAGTTTGAACTGTATGGCAGCCATCACACAAAAACAAACCCTTACATATGTAATTATGTATACATTTTGTCAATGTACTCTATATTTGCATACAGTATGCCTCTGTTACAGTTCCACAACTGATGTTATATATTTACGTTCCATTTGAAAATGTCTTAGCTGTTTCAGTAGGGTTTATTTCTCTTTATCTCAGGCACAATAAAAACTGCAAAACATAAAAACAGTTGCATAATATAATGCTAAACTAGGCTGCAAACAAGAAATTCATATTTCATAAATATCAATCCACTTTATTCCTGCTTCCTCATGTTTTGTAAACTTGTCATGATCTGTGACCATTCTTGTTTTCTGTTCTCATTAGGTTTTTTTGTTTTGTTTGTTGCTTGAATGAGATTTAGTTTGTTTATATTAAATATTCTAACATCTAATCAAATGTACATGCCTTCATGGTTGGTAATCCGTAAAAAAGTCTTAGAAAATGCTTGATTCCTTCTTTCTTTGTTTTTTTAGTAATGATATGCAGGGGCAGTACAGAGCGGTGTGACACATCTGCATTGTCCCACAGCTTTGGAAGTCTGGTGACCGAATGGACAGAAGAGGCGGAATGTGTACGTGTTGACATTTCTTCCTGCTCCACCACCACTCATCCTCTCCAGAGAGCTGACTGGGACCATCCTAATGAAATCCTCTGAGAGCTCTGAGTCACTCAGGTAAATAAATGTTTAAAGTACTTCCCAAATGCCGAAGATTAAAGATTACTTGATACTTTGCTTATATTGCTTATAATACTTACCTGAAAAATCTAAAGGGTAAGGGTGGGGTACAAAGGGACCTTTTCCATTAGTGGTTTGAGGGTCATACCCTTCAGTGACCCAAGAAAAGAATTTTCAAAGCAAATTAAATGGGATTTATAATACATTAGGTCTAGTCCTGCAAGACATCAGTGGAGGCAAACCTTGGGGCCATGTCCTGCTCAGGTCTGGATTTGCATGACTTTTGCATGAGGTGTGCCCGCAGCAGCTAGTTATGGCTTTCTAACACATCACTGATACCACAAACACACACACACACACACACCTGTGTCCAAGCCTTAATACCTTTTTTCAACCGGAATCAGACATGCAGAAGTGTCCTTGAGCAAGTCAGTGAACTCATACCAAGACGTGAGCTGTGCCCCTCCTTCACTGTGACAAGTGAAAAACTTAGTTGGCTCAGATTGTAGAGCAGGTGCACATATGTATAGAGGTTTACTTCTCAACGCAGTGGCCGCAAGTTCAACTCCAACCTGTGGCCCTTTGCTGCATGGCATTCCCCTTTCATGTCTTTATCTGTCCTGTAGAATTAAAGGCCTAAAATGCCCCAAAAATAATCTTTATAAAAGAAAACATATATGCACATCAGAAGCTACACGTTATTAATCTCTGTATCTCTATAAAGTATCCCACAATGTCTTAACATTACAACCACGAGGCAGGACAACTCTCCTTAGGGAGAAGGCGGAGAAACAGCCCAGTTAGGTTTACTCACACTGTCACTTCTCTATACTCCTCTCACTGTTTTCTTTACTACCTTTAATGGTGGGAGGAGGCTGGAGTTTATCCCAACAGACGGAGAGAAAACGCCCACATCTCTCCAGTCCATCATGGAGCAAACAGAAATCCCCCAACTACAGCTCTCAGAGGGAACTGAGCTGGAAATGAGCGCGCTGTTGGTTTCGGTTATTGTGGACATTCTGACTGGAAACGAGCTAACGTCACACAAAACATAAACGCATCTTAAACTGTCAAATATCTCTCTACATGTGACGGTTTTCTGTATTTCTACGGCAGGTGCGAACCAAATGAGTCAAATAGACTAAATTAATCAAGCTTGCTCAACTCTCCATGGTGCGTAAAATAAATGGCACGTACGACTATGGACGCGCGGCTGCGCACACCCTGCGTATTCAGGGAGAGCCGTGCGCACGGAGACCAGAGGGAGGAATGATGAGAAAGGAAATGCGGAGAACAGTTAGATATTACATTGTAACTCCTCCTGCCTTTAATCTTTGATGCACATATATCCAACCCATTAAAGATCCAAATATATAGAGAATGGCTTTTCCCCTTATAAAGTGTCTGTTTATTCCTACATTATAAAATGTATTATCATTTTCTCACCTGCCATGACCCATGCATGTCCAGGTGTGGTCAGGAAGCAGTAAAGTATTCCATTAGAGGAACATTTTTCAGGGCTTTTAAAGATTATTTTGTGGCATTTTGGCCGTTACAACGCAGAAAATGTAAGGATGAATGTTCGGGCCAAAGGGTTTCATCCCTTTATGATCATATTTTCAATTTAGAATTTACCCCAGAATGTCATTTATCCTGGACTAAGATAGTATGCGTGGGGGATTTAAGTCACCCTCCGGGTTCGGTGCTCACCTAACAGCAGCAGCTTCAGCTCCCTGCGAGAGTCCTTCTTGTCTCTCCGCAGCTGCTTCTCGATCTCCTCGTTGATCCTCTGGTTCTCTTTCTCCTCCGCCGACACACAACATCCTGCCATCGTTCCCACTGACCCGCTCGCTCTCCAATGAGTCCTCGGCTGTGGACGTATAGAGGCTGAAGGCTGTGAATGTGTCCACACCGTCTTTTTCTCTCACTCCCCTCTGTTACTTTAAAGTCAGTGGGAAAAGTAGCAGAGCATCTTTAAAATTTACTCCTTTTTCCTCTTAAGTGGGAAAGCAGTTTGAAGATAAGAAGGTGACTATATGTTTTTTTTTTAACAGCCTTCCTTTTAAGGGAAATCCAGATATCTTTTTTTCAGGAATTAAAGGAGTTGACCCTATTTGAAGGTGCTGCGCTTGGTCTGAAGCACAAGGACACTTGTTGAACTTTATCCTGCCGGCTCGGGAGGGCGTGGCAATGGCTGCAAATAGAAAGGGATAAATGGGAAGTCCACAGCCACTGCAAGCAGACCGTGTTGTCTTTACAGCCCAGAGATGACTGTGACATGATGAGAACTAAGAATGCTAGAGGAGGGACATATGCTTTAATCGAAGAAAGCTGCAAAGTAATTTTGCACAAAAGCCTATAACAGTAGGCGACATGGGCCTGACTTAGATAAACTGGTGCTGATAACCAGAATTGTAGAAAATATGTACTGTATACATCAGACATGTATTACAAAGATCTCCTTTGTAATACATGTCAGATGGATAGGCTACCCATTTGGATGTCCACGGATGTTCGCAGGGCTACAGGGAAAGGAGAAGTAAAGTGTAGCCTACTCGGACACTGCCATGTCTCCTAATGGCCACTAGGGGTCAGAAAGGCCAACTGTGAGTGAGTGAGTGAGTGACTTTTACCCCGGGTTCACGGGAAACGTTGCGTTTTCAACGCTTGCAAGCATGAGGTAAGACAAAGGAAAGGAAATCCAGGAGGTTCATAGCATGAGCAGCAGTGTTACAGTATGACAATGCACTGAGATGGTAACACAAGTGGGTCAATGAAGTGAGTGGAAGTGTCAGAGCACAAGTGATTACCATGATTAAAACACTCAAAAGAGAGAAAACAAAATAACTAGGAGAGGAAATTATGTATACATACATTTATGGAAATATCAAATGAAATATCTTAAAGATAAGAAGATAAAAGTTTACAATTATTACAGATAAATACAATGCATGACCCTATGGGAATAATGTGGTCGTTTTTATTTCTCCTATAAAATAAAGTCTAGAAAGATACAAGATGCACAAATCATTAAATAGTGGTTGTGGACCCGAAGTCATCTTAAATCCACACAATAGAATGCAGAAAGCATGTGTGTGTGTGTGTGTGTGTGTGTGTGTGTGTGTGTCTCGTACATACATGAATTAAATTGAGTATTGACTACATTGACAAAATAACTACAAGGCTTTTTTGTGCAGTTTACTCTCTGTTTATCCACCCTTTTGATCAGTCATATCTACTCTGTATCATCATGATTGCTGTGCAACAAGAACATTTAAAAAGAGAAAGACTAAGCACATTATAAGCGGGAACAGTTAAGTACCATGATGTCACTTTTCTGTTGCGTGGATCAGGGAGGATCTGTCGGCTGCTGTATTTCTGTCAATGCAAATATCAAAACGAAGCCTCTACTACCTTATTCAATGGAGAATATGACCTTCTGTTGTGTGAGAAGATAATTTACAATGTTAACAATCTTTTAATGATTTGAAAGCAGTGTATTTCCTGAAATGCATTGAATTTTCTTGGATGTGTTCCCTTGATTTACCCTCGTAAGTTGTCTTTCATCTATTATCTAACTTTATTCATAGTGGTGTTAAGAGTTTTAAACCAGGAAGTATACAAAGTCAGCTCTCCATGCCAAGCTAACTTTTCCTGTTCAGTTTTTTTTATGAGTTTTGTTGTCTTTCTTTTTTTCTTTTTCTTTTTGAGCATGTAAAAAATATAAATTACATTAGGCAAGGAAAAAAATAGAAAATGAACCTGTGGAAACTTCACCAACATGTTGCTTGGTGAAATGCTTGGGGCTCCTTAATTTATGATTCTACTTACACATCTGTTTTCACGCTAATTACATCTTCAGTGCTTGACAGAGGTTTGTAATGTAAACTAGAGTTCAAATACAACTTGACTTAGGACATCTCGTAGGAAGTGTGGGGCGGAGTAATGCTGTAGATTTAAAGGCATTTAATCACCCATGTTGTAGAAATGACAGCCGTATCACTAAAGTTACAATGAAACTCCTCAGTTAACATACTTTTGAAAAGAAACATTTTGTTTCATTCAGAAACATGTTGGAGTGCCAGTTTATGGATATAGGAAACATTTTAAACAATGTTTGGAGATCATAATAGCACTATTTCAAAAGGAATCATCAAACTTAATATCTTTGGGATGAAAGCAATCAGATGTTGTGTCTGAGACAGAGCAGTTTTTTGAAAACTCAACTCTCTGTCTTAATATGTACTGTTAGTAAAACTGCGCTGCTTTTGAACATACTGCAATAAGTTGAACCAAACAGCAGTCTGTGCTCTCTTAAAGGGAATATTCAGCCTGAGCCACATGTGCTCCCTCAGAGTAATGATGATGAACAAGTCATTCACAAAGCTTGGAAACAGTCCTTTGTGGTTGATGTTTATCTAACAAAATCCAATTATCACTTGTAATTTTGCCAGTACAATACATTTTTTTTAATGATTTACCTTCATCATTGTGTAAATAACTAAAGCAAAACATTTATATAAGTCAGTCACTTTTGTTTTTTAAAATCACTTTTTACTTTTTGAGTTTCACAAACATGGCCGGGCGGTCTCTGCTCAGTGCGTTGAATGCAATGTGTGAATAATTTAAACAATAGTTTTCCCTATATGTAGCAGGGTCAGTGTAAATAAGCACTTTACAACAGCAGGGACACATGTTAGCAATTACTGCAACTCTACAACAAGTGATCATCAACACTAATAAATTGAAACTATAGTCCAGCTTCAAAACATCTCCTCTGGAAACAAGCAGAATCACATTGACATGGTCGTAACATTCAGTGAAATGTGTGATGAGTTTTCTTATAAGGCCCTGCTGTTGATAAGTGGTTATTGTTGTTGCCTGACAAACTCAATCAGCCTTGTAAGAAATTTTAACAGCCAGCTGAAATATCTGAAAACAACAGGACCTCTGAGTAAGAGCCAGTCAACTGCTAGTGTGGCTGGTAGATGCTGAACCATAGCCAAGTGTGGCAAAAACACCCCTCCACAGCTGTCTGGTGGTGGTTTAGAGTCCAGATTGTGTCACATTCTACACATCCTGATGTTATTTAGTCATAATCGCATCAGGCAGTTCAATCCATTATAATGCACTGTGGCATGGATTAAAAGACATAAATCTGATGCAACACTATTTTGAAATCAACACAGGATGTTCTTATAATGTCCTGTAATTATGTCATATTAGCTACATGAACTACACTTCAAAGCTGGTCCCAGGGCTTCTCATAGCACAGATTAAGAAAGAGAGAACACCAAGCCAAAGCCAAACAATCTTCCAGCTGCACAATGGGGCATTATTGGCTGCACTAGCTTCACTTCTCATAAAAACACAGGTGCCTTGCATGGGGCTTCAGAGGCACGGCTTATTCAATAAGGCAATATGTACATCTGAACTGGTGTGTATTATCTCCTATGTAGTCATTTCATAAATAAAGTCCCAAATAAAACTGTAAATTCTAATGAATTGGTGGCATTCAATATGGAAATCAGTTAATAAAAAAAGAATATAAAAACACCTGGAAATGCACCATCCTAAATAGGCCAAATAGTCTGACTGCAATACTGAGTTTCTGTCAGGGTGGAGGTTCATGTAAGGGGGTGTTCAGGGTGATAGCATTGCACAAACAATTAGATACTTAAATCTTATCCTTAAGAAGATTTTTATATAAAATCTGAGCCACAGCAACACTTAACCTGGATGCCATCCACCTTGTTCTATTACTACTTGTTAAATAAAACATCTTAAGGTGGTTGGTGGTGGAGTGGGGATGTGCTCAGGATAACAAGGTGTGCGGTACACTAAGAAATCTCAAAGTTAATAAATACGTATTGAGACACAGTGTGATTAAGACAAAAATAAAACAATAAGAATCAATGAGTGACGTGATTACACTTATATTACAAGTGCTCTTTTCCTGAAGCCAGTTAAAAACTAAACTATTACAATTAGCCCTGTAGATTGGAGTTCAGTCTGCAGTTTTTCATATAAAGGTCAATTTAACACACCAGTAAATATAAGTACTGGCTTACCAATCAATGAGTTGTTGTTTAATTAAAGTCCTCTTTATGCGGTTCTGAAGCTGAACAATGTTTCTTCGCTGTGAATAAAAATGGCAAAACACCAAATTTACATTCTCTTCTTAAAGGGGAAGGAAGGAAACAATAACAAACATGTAAATAACTTTTTTCTTCCAAAAATGAGTTAGCCATTAGACATACAATACAATTACAAAGATACATATTTTCAATACAGCACATTCAATCTGCCAAAAACGTAATGATTACAAAGCCAACAAAGATGCTGCCATATATATATAGAGAGATTTATGTACAATGATTATAGCATTCATAATTGCACTATGCCTCAATAAATGTAAGTTACAGGCGTGTGTTCTAGGGAACTGCTACAAAAAAAATACTCAAAGTAACTTGGGAATGCGGAAAATGTAATCAGAAATAAGGAGGACTTACTTTGGTACAAACTGAACATCAACACTTTGCCCTTTTTTATAGTATTTAGCCAAATGTATTCTCCACGGCTATTGAACTACAACAGTCAAGACAGCCGGGCTGGGATTGGACGACTATAAAGAATGTGACTGGATAGTCTATAGGAAAGGTTGCGATTGGACCGTTCAGGCAGGTCAGCTCAGAAATAAATTAAGTTTAATGTAATCTTAAGAACAGACGTAAAAATGAAACACCATGGTATGGTTTACATTTTATACTATCTTGTAATCTGCAAGTGCCTCTATCTTTTCAAGTGTTATTTGTAAAGAATAAATGTTATTTTTACAACATTTATGTTATTTCTGGCATCGTCCTCTCTGAAAGCTAACTAACTGTATGGTTGGTTGGAGAGAATACCGTTGATGTTGTTTAATACTTTTAGGAATCAGTCAGTAAAGCATTCATTAAGCCTGCTCTTTTTCTTTCCTACACACTTTCCATTTCATTAAAAGTAGTAAACAGCGCAAAGTGGCGTCTAGTGCTCGAGTTGTTTTGGTATTGGCAATAAGTATACATATTACCATAATAAAAAGCGTTGGTGGCAGCGTTGAACATAATCATTTAACAACACTGTCTTATAAATAATCACCTCCTTAGCTCCCTTCAGTCCGTGTAAAAATAAAAAAAAAAAATAAAAAATAGCGCCATCACGGTTTTCATAACATGACATGACAGAGCAGAGTGTCTGCTCCTCGTGTGTCTCCTCACCGGCTCGCTCAAAGCTCAGAAAGCATGTATAAAGCCAAATTTCTCTCCATCTTCTGACCGTCATGGTTACGGCAATGCTGGAGAACTCGTGTGACTGTCACACATGCTCTACTCATTGATGGTACCATAATCATTTCAATGTAATAAAAAAAAAAAAAAGGATTTAACTCATTTAATACCAAATCAATATGAAATAAATTTACAAAATAACAGTTTTTATCTATTGATCAAGAGACTTGCCAATCAGTCCTTTGTAGACAAATGGAAACTATCAGAGATCTGTGGCATAATTTCCTGTTGGGAAAACAGGTGAATGCCCAGGATGAAGCTTCAGAATGAAGAATGACAGGTAGGAGGGTAAAAAAAAAAAGGAATGAAAATCTTCTTGTTTATAAAAAGGCAGGAGGCATGGAGCACATTGCATTTGTTGCAGCTCTGATCTATGGACCGACAGAACAAGCCCCCAAACCTCGTGTGCACAAAGTAGTTTCTTTTTTTTCAAAAAACAAAACTTCACAAAGAGCAAAGCCCCCCCCCCCTATATTTCATTAACTCCTTAAACAGCAAAATAACATTTACTTTGCTCACCACTTGGGGACCAAGAGATCAACAAATGGCAAATAAATTAGTACCACGCAACCATTAGATTTATTTTTTTCTCTGATTTTCTTTTAATGTGTGTGTATGTGATCTATCTTTTCACAGATTGCATCAGTCAGTGTGTGTTGAGGACCTCCTGGTGGCAGCCCTGCTCCTCTCTACACAAGGTTGTACTCCTTAAGGTTGAGCTGCAGGATGGTGTCTTTGACGGCGGCAAAGACGAAACGGATGTTCTCTGTGTCGGTGGCACAGGTGAAGTGAGAGTAGATGATCTTATCGCTGTCTGGATTCAGGTCCACAAACATCTTGAGGATAAACTCTCGCCCTGCTTGGGCATCCCTCTGGGGACCTGGAGAGAGGAAGACCATGCTCCATGAATGCACTTTCCACTTTCTTTCATTATCGTAAGTGCCATTACGTTCTAAATACTTTTGACAGTATATTACTGACCAAGATATATCAATATATGAACACACTACCAGTATAATTACACATTTAAAAGAAATTATAATCAGTATCGGTCCAATATTCTTATGGCTGGTTTTTGGCTGCTTGATATTACATTCAAATTAGCATTAACACAAAAGTCAAATGGCCTAGTTTTCAGAATAAGTTCATTATTCAGACAAATCTGTAAACCTTCTGTTTCGCACCTGCCCGAGGGCTTTTATGCTGTATCACCATGGAGGGATGCAAACTAGCAGCTAAGAAGAGTGTTGTGCTAGGTATAGATGTTTGATGTTTGGGTTGGACTAACGATTCTGCTGTTACTCACCGTCATACTCTGGGAAGTAGTCAACCAGATGAGAGTACATGATCTTCTCCTCCAACAGGTCCTTCTTGTTGAGGAAGAGAATGACTGAGGAGTTTTGGAACCAGGGGTATGTGATTATTGTCCTAAACAGAGCTTTACTCTCCTCCATCCGGTTCTACAGAGAGAGTGTGAATGTGTGCATGAGGAGAGACAGAGAGAGAGAGAGAGAGAGAGTTAATCACTTAATTAAACTGCAGTCTTTCAAACTCATTGCGTACAGGTTTTAATAAACGTTTTACCGCACCAGAGGGACAGCAGAAATGATAAGAGAGAAGGGGGCCATGTCGCCTTCAAGAGTTAAATGTCTCCCTTGCAATTGATTTCAGTGTTTCATTGAACAGAAGGGCCATTCTGAAAGCTTTGGAATCACATCGCCAGCACTGCAGTGTATTTACAATGCTCAACAGAATATCTCCTGTATATTATAAAATCTAATCTATCGACGTCAGAGTGCAGAGGACATGCAGCCAGTCAGTCTTCTCTTTCTTCAGTTTGTAGGCTTGCGGTAACAAAGGAAGCAAAACACACAGGCGCAAATACAGACAAGACACACATATGAACACACACCTGCTCATTAATACTGACACACATGCTATATCCTCTTAAGAAGGGGATACGGCCGGAGGCAGTATTCAAAACAGCTGGCTGATCATTTACAAATGCTTTCCAAATGAAAAAAAGGTGGAGCACGGCAAGTAGGAGGAGAATCTGATTTTCATTGTTTTAAATAAGGAATAGCTTTTCATCTTTCACATCACATGAAGGTGAAGTTGTTTTTGAAAATGTGAAACTAAGCATCCCAGAATTAATATAAGCACTCTGTTTGGTTGTTAAATTAACTTTTAAATGTAGCTCTTGTTTTTATCATTCACCTCATTGTCCGATTCCACCAAAACTTGGTCGTACTCGCTGAGCGCTACCAGGAACATGATGGAGGTGACGTTCTCAAAGCAGTGGATCCACTTCCTCCTCTCCGACCTCTGACCTCCGACATCCACCATCCTATTGGGGCAGCCGCATCCAGGAGAGAGAAAACAGTCACTATGATCAAAACGTTTGCAAATCTGTTTAATCTCTTTTCAACACATTTTGAGGGGCGTTGCAAAAGGGCAAAAGTAAATCAAATAGGGTAATTCTATTGATCCTTGAGTGTGACTTAACAGTTATTCCAATATTCAGCAGTAAAAGCAGAATAGTAACATTGTGACTGACTACACCCTATCAATATTTCATAAGTGTGACTAAAGATGAAGGGAATTTGCTGTCATAAGTATTCAGTTTTTTTTATAGTATTAATTCATAACAAGTTGAGTTAGCTCAAGACATTTTACAGATAGAGCAGGTCTAGACCACATTTGATAATTTACAAAGACCCAACAGTTCTAGTAGTTCCGTCCAGAGCAAGCAACAGTGCAACAGTGGCGAGGAAAAACTCTCTTTTAGAAAGAAACCGCAGGCTCTTGGTAGGCGGAGTCTGACGGCTGGTTGGGGTTTAAATGAAGAGTGGCAATAACAGTCACAGTAAAAGATAATGGAACAGTGACTAAAGTAGCAGTTTGTATTAGTTCATGGCACAGCAGGGCACTGAACGGCATTACAAGGCACATATACTGGAGAATCAAAAATAAAACAGCATGTTCAGTTAGCGTGGTACTATGCGTGCGTGCGTGCCCAGCCAGCTTGTGGAATTGAACTCAGAGAAGACAGTCAACCACAGGTTCTTGTTGATCTTATGATGGACATGTGTTTTGATCAATCCGTCAACAGCAAAATAAAAGCCTCTTACTTACTAGAGCGGTCTGAGAGACTTCCAGCTTACAGTGGGGTCTCCGAGCATGACTGCCCGAGCAACGATCTATTGGCGCTACCTGGCTGTCGCATCACTTTTTGGAACTTCTCAACTCCGGAAACTTTGAAGCAAATTGTCAATTCGGCAACGATTTTTGCAATACTGCCTTTACTCAAAATCTAAACCGTTCATTTCTCGTCTAAAACGTTCTCAGAAGTGAATTTAGTGATTAATAAGATGGCTCGCTGCCCTAGGTTGCTATTCAGAAAAGGGAACTTCGGAAAGACCCCGCCCTGGAGCAGGACAGGAGCTGAAAGAGTTACAGGAACTCAGTTAGTCAGAAAAACTTAAAAATCCCCAAATTGGTCCAGTCAGAACACGAGAACAAAAGGGTTCGAGGAATGTTATGTTCTAGGAACTGCAAAAATCCCTACAGTCGGAAAGCAGCTTTTGATGAGCTTAATTTACTTTAAGTGTGGATTAATATTTTAAATGACAAAACAATTACAACTATCAGATCAATGTAGATTGTAAAAAGTGGAGTATATATTTCCCTATTACAGGCATTGAAGTACAAAACTATTTTCTCAAGAAATGGGTAAAGGTACTTGTTGTAGACTAAAACGTTCAGGGATGTTACACTTCTTGGATTTGTGGAAAATTGAAAGCATCACTTAAAAACCTTAAGGTCAAATTCAGTAGTTGTAGTTGAGGATTATTTTCTATTATTATATGAACGGCTATGAGTTCTAAACAGACATGTCCTCTTTAACATTTCTCTGCACATTTGATGTGTTTTTACCAACTTACCCAACAGCTGTACAGCAACAACAACAAAGAGGTAGTAGTATTGTGTAGGTATGTGCACAATGTACACAAATGTTATTTTCACACATGCTGTTTTCTGATCCTGAATATATTTCCTCACTCACCTGAATATGACACTCTGTAGGTCAAACGGATATTCAATGATGCCCGTGGTGGGGACTCGAACCCTCAACACATCCTGTTGGGTGGGAAGGTAGGCTGGCTCGGCGATCCGGTCCAACGCGTTCAGGTAACTACAGCCACAGAGAGAGGAAATTAACCAGGAGTGTATTTGTCTTGTATTTCACCTTAAACATATCTCAAAAAATTCTCCCCTGGGGCTTTAATATAAGCCTAAGGTCAATTAATACGCCACTCCAGAATTAACAAGTCAGGTTTTGACATCTGTATTGTATTATCTTTCCACTGTACTCACTATTTAGTGGAGTCCGAGAGTTGGTATTCCCTCCTTCGGTCGTAGCACTCCTGGATGCCCGGGTCATTCCATAAGCTCTTGATTGCATCTACATAGGGATTCTGGAACACGCTGACCTTTTCTACGTCCACCTCTCTCACAATGTTGGCGTAACCCTGGAGGGAAGAAACAAAAATAGTAACTGTTGTGACTTACGGATGTACAAAAAAGTCATACTTAATTTATCAAAACTTCATCAAGCTTTTTTGATAATCTAAAAAAAAAACAGTAACTATAAAAGACAATCGACATGCAGGTTGCATAGCCCCAATTATCACTGGTTTATTTTCTCACTCAATTACATATTCTATATCCAGAAATTACTTTAAACCCCCAGGCGCAGCGTGGACCTAATATCTGAAGCTCAAATCCCACTGGGGCTCTGGAGAGGAAAGTTTTGCCGTCCCAGATTCCCATCAAACTCTGCTGTGTCCCATGACAAGAGATCAACATGTGCCTGACTGTTGAAACAATTCCTTTTGCGCATACTGCACTACTTATACATAATAAATGTATCACAACAAAATAATTTGATAAAATGAACAAGTAAGATGCCGAAGAAGACAAATCAGGTATCTAGTATATAGTATACTTTCATGGGTGGGCTTTAGAGCCTACAAGCATACAACCAAGACATTTACTAAGTGCCCAGACAATCAGTGTAAACATGATCGACAGGTTATATTTTCACTTCCTTTGTGATGTCAGTGCCCTCCTTTGTCAGTGGTGTTATACTTCCCATTTTAGCCAGAGAGATGGATGTTGGGTTCAAAGTATGACAGACATTTAGAAGTTTTGTTGTACACATAACTTGGATTTCATCATACGATTTGTTGTTTGCTGTACTTAAGAACGTTGATACTAGTACTCTAATGTGAATGTCTCATACAAAACCCTAATGTGTAAACACTCTAAACATACAAAAGCCATTTATTTTAATAGTCCAGATACTGGATTATGGAGTATGAAGAAACTGATGGTAAAATGGAATTACTATATAGTGCAATGTAAGATGGTAGAAAATGTTTACCTACACACTTTGTGGTTAAATGGCTGGGCTGAAACGGCACATTCTTTTTCCTTCTTCATGAGCATGCATATGTGGTACTGGAAGTGAAAGCTAACATGGACAATGGTGATTCACCACAACAGCAGAGAGTTAAATCCAAGATGTGGTGCCATTATAAAGTCTCAGTGCTGACAGTGTGTGCAAATTCAACACTTTCTATCATAAAATCATAACGTTTAAAAGATAAAGCTATTACAACTAAAATCTGTTTGTAAACTGTCAACATAAAGTCAGACATATAGTTTTAGAAATACAATATGTGGTGGCATCTGTTATGTGGCCTGCATCGGTAATCTGACTATAAAGTCTGCACAAATTATTCAGAAATATATACCCAAATACCTAACTGAAGACATAATACCTTTTGTTAAAAAAGCATCTAACTTCTGATCTAAATGATCATTTACTGTGTCAATCAAATGTTCTGTACTGTCCAGACCACTATCGAAAAAAGGTAATACCTAACCAATACAAATTAGGAATACCCTCCTCTAATGAAATGAATGAGAGCCAATGGTGATTGGTTTACTTGTTGATTTATATTTAAAGATATAGCAATGCTGACAAATCAACAAGCATGTCTAATACACCCACAAATCCACTATGTCAAAGTGTTGTATTTGTATTACCTTGAATAGTACATTTTTATCCCCTTTTTTCTGTCCATTATCAGTCTGTTACTGGGTCCTGATCCTAACATCCCGAGATTATGATCTGACTTCAGACTAAATAATATAATAATTTAATAATGATTTACTAAATAATTGATTTGCCCCGCATAACTAAATCTCTACAAAACCTTCCAGCGAGTGGTATGAGAGGCCACCTAGGAAATGATTCATAATTCTGTCTTACACACACTATCATGATATTGTGTATTCACCACTACACTCATGCGCACACACACACGCACACACACGCGCACACACACGCACACACACACGCACACACACACCTTTTACATGTATATATGAGAGAGTATAGTAGTGTGTGTGTGAGAGAGTATAGCATTGTATGTGAGAGGGTATAGTAGTGTATGTGTGAAAGTGTAGCATTGTATGTGAGAGAGTATAGCATTGTACAGTATGTAAAAGAGTATAGTAGTGTATGTGAGAGAGTATAGTAGTGTACATGTGAGAGAGTATAGTAGTGTATGTGTGTGAGAGAGTATAGTAGTGTATGTGTGTGAGAGAGTATAGTAGTGTATGTGAGAGAGTATAGTAGTGTATGTGAGAGAGTATAGTAGTGTTTATGTGAGAGTATAGCATGTGCTTAAAATAAATAGTGAAGTCATGTCGAGGATGCTACTTTGGCTTTTGGATTACTGAAGCAGTACACAGAAAAAATATGACAAGGAGATAAACTGGACCGTCTATGGAGAAAATGGCACATTGCTGTGCTCTAACGGTTATTTTACTGTACTTGACGTGCTTACTAAACCTGGAAGGCTTCATTGCTTGTTTTTAATATTTAATGAATCTGATTAGAGTATAGTCTAATCAAACCTTGCATGCAATAGATTGTGTTATCAGTGAAGAAAATAATGTTGTTTTGCTGTTATAAAGGTAAGCGTTGTTTGTCAACTATAATTTGTTTATCCTATATTTACGTTTGATGTCCTTAGGGGTCCGAATGTACATCTTTTGATGAACTACAACAGGCCGCAGAAAGATTAGCATGTACAGATTATCTGGCCAATGCTGGATGTCCAAGGTCTTTGGAACGCATAGAGGACAAAGATCCCTTGGTGGAGGATATCATGTTTCAGGGGGTTCATCGAGTCAGTGGAGCATTTCAAAGGTTTGTGTAACTCCATTTGTTAGCAAACATAATTAAAGATTTCAATATATATTTTTAAAAGCCAGTGTACAACCTTACACACACTCAAAATATACACATATAAAACAAGTCATGTCATGTAAATCATGTTTTAGATAGATGTCAAAGACAAGGCCTTTTTGCATAATCAAAAACACTGTACTGTCTTGTAAGTCATCCCTTTCATGTGTTGGGTGATAATTTATCCAATTTGAAAACAGATAGTTGTATCTTCTCATTAAACATTTTTACAGATTCATGCAGGGGATGAAGACCCTTGGTGTTCTTGATGCAATAGGAATCACACCCCCACTCACAGCGCATGTACTAGAACAGCACTTTGAAATTTGACTGTCAGCAGTGGACAGCAACAAAAGAAGGGAAGAGGAATGTGTGGTTGCATTTTGGAGGGACTACCCGCTGGATGTTGAGGGTAAATATTATTGCTAGATATGGAATATGTGTACACATAATGCACTACTATGCCCAATGTGTTATCTTTAGTTAAACTGCCTTCCTTCAGTTCTGGTTTGAGTTGTATTTAGTTTCCACAGCTACCTTTGTACAGTAGTTTTGTTAACTTTGATCACTCTTCTTTCACTGTCTTTTCATATGCTCTGTCTTTGTCTTTCTCTTATGTTTCAAACATGTTCTATATGCCAGATTTAATTTCTTTTTTGTGTTCTTTGGTGTATTTCCTTTTCAATACAAGAGGGACCCTTGAAACTTGGGGGTATTCTGGCATAGACAACGAGAGCAAATGCAGTTCCACCCCTGCGCTTCTCCCCATGACCTTAAGTGGATTTCTCCATGAGCTGCCCCTCAGACAAGGCCGTCATTTACCCACTGAAAACACATGCATTAACTGCCTGTGGTTGCCAGTCATGAAAAAATTTGAGGATTTCAAGGAAACTATGGATTTTGCATTAGAAAACACTCAGGGAATTGGTCAGGAATGACTTCCGAGAAGTCCTGAACATACATTATTAAAATCTGTTGCCTGTTGAGCTTTATTAAACTCAAGCAACATTGTTTTCAATAACTTACCATTTCCTTATACATTAACGTCTTGTTTAAACAATTGACATTGGAATAATCCTTTAACTTAAAAGAAAACCATTTTGTTATTTTATTTTATTTTTCAATGCTGTAGAGTAGAACTTGTCACTGGCCTTTAATGAACCTCCCTATAGTGTCCTAATTGCCTTGACTAACGAACTTGCTCACTAAGAGTTCACAAGGCCCAAAAATAATTGTATGCCATGGTTACTGTCATTGGCTAGTGGGGCTACAATTTCCACAATTCTGTTCATAACTGTTTCATTGAAAATAAAGTCATTTTCTGAAACAACAGCATTGTTTGAAGTTTCAAAATGTATTGGGAGTTAGGTCTTTATTCATTTCAGAGTTGTCACTCCCAACTAAAATGTTCTGCATTGCCTCTGCATTGTTGAGAACACCTGTCAGCCACAGCTGAAGAGGCGTTTGTGATCCCTGTGTTGATAATCTGTGGTTGTTCCACTGATTTATGAATTCTGTAGTTGCCTTTTAAACTCTTGGCAAGTAGATGTAGTGTAGACAAATTAAGTGCAATTCAATTGTAGAGGCCAGTATTACGTCATTTTCTAAGAAGGAGAAGTGATCACTGTAACAGAAAGAGACGACTCTGTTTAACTCTGGCCATAACCTCTCAATCCTCTGGTTGTGAACACTGACGATATCTCTATTTAACCCTCTTCTTTCCAGCATATATTGGGCAAACCCGGTGTTCTCCATGCCATGATCACAGTGTATTCTCAAGGGAAGGCCAACATTCTCTATTATTCACCTACACAAAACACAAAAACGTGATGCTCTGTTTATTTAGTCACTGCAGGTATATGATAGTCCTTCTAAAGCTGTCAACATATCCATAATAGACCATTCTCCGCCTAACAAGTTTATGGTTTCCATCTATATGCCTATCGAAAGAAAATTTGATAATTCCTTTTTACCATGAGATGAAGAGATCCTAACAGTTTGTTTATTTTAGTATTTTTTTAAACAAAGAAAAGAGTTTCAGTGAAAACGGATAGCAGTGTTTTTCTCCTTACCATTTACTTCCACAAACAAAAATTGACCTTGAAAAAGAAAGTAAATAAGAAGAAATACCCCTGACGTTTTTGTCCAACAAGGTTGTTTTTGACCTAAGTTTCTGCTGCTTGATTTAAATGTTCCTTGTTCCTCTTGAGTTGGTGTTAGCTGTTCTTTCAAAGCAGCGAGTCCACCGGATCATGGTAACTCAAAATGGCCCCTTTAGCCTGTGAGGAAGTGAGAATTTAAACTGTCTTCCTGATTGATCAAACCAACTTCCTTTTCAACTATACTCGCTCATACACACTTCTATACTCACTCACACACACACACACACACACACACACACACACACACACACACACACACACACACAGACACACAGACAGACAGACAGACAGACAGACACACACACAGACACACACACACACACACACACACACACTACTATACTATACTATACTTTCTCTCTCCCATCCACTACTATACTTTCTCACATACACAACTATACTCTCACACATACACAACTATACTCTCACATACACAACTATACTCTCACATACAATGCTATAGTCAAACACACACACTATACTGTACTCTCTCACATACACTACTATACCCTCATACATACATGTAAAAGGATTATAATAGTGTTAGTGTATAGTGGTGAATATGTAAGATCTTGATAGTGTGTGTAAGACAGAAGTATGAATCATTTCCTAGGCGGCCTCTCATACTCAACTGCCTTTCATTTGTCACTCTCACAGGAAATAAACTGCTAGAGGTCACAGCTCCCAAAGCTACGGCTACACGGGTGAAAAAGGAGACAAAATTGACCTGCTGAAGTCATAGTTACAAGTGAGGTCAAATTTGGGTGAGTAGTGTAGGGGAGGTATTTCTTGTGAATTTGCAATGCATATTTGTGTGTGTGTATATGCACTCAACATGGATTTGAGTTTACTGAAACACACAGGCAAACACAAATACACACTGGGAGCGATGGAGGGCTGGAGTGTTTAAATGACACAGGAAGCTTCAAAAAGGACAGGAAACGATTATGGATGGCTGTTTCAAATAAGATAGATGCTGTGCCCACTTTGTAACAGCTTTTTTCTAAAACTATTTGTCAGCCTTTACAACAGTTTCTTTTTCAGTTGAGGAATTTGAAATGGCTTGAGAGAAAGGATCTTATTTACCTTGTTGTGCTCATATTTGTAGGGGACCTTGAGTGTCTCTGAGGCTCGGATCATGGCCTGCATGGCTGTGAAGATGTTCTGATAGACCAGTTTGGTAAAACCCCTTTTGTCCTCGTCAGAGTAACCGGTGCCGTGGATAATCCTCATTTGTTTGATGAATGTGCTCTTTCCACTTTCCCCAGTGCCTGAGAGAAAAGATAAGGAAAGAATGTAATGTACCCTGACAACACATTTAATTTCTGGTGTCGGCATCCATGCTCCTTAAATGGACATTTATTAACGTATGTATTTACTGGACCTCTATAGGCAAAAAGGAACTATAAAACAAAATTAAGTCGTATTTTCGCAAGAAAACAATACATTTATTAGAGTTGACAAACTAAAAGACAGCTATACATAATCTAATAATTTATGCAATACTTGACTAAAAGGCTCTGTAGAGCAGAGGGAACCTGCAGAGTTATGTAATAAGTTTTTTGAGTTCATAGTCATTCGATCCATTGGTAACATAGAAATATGAATTAATGCAGTTTTGGAGTTTCGAAAGGGGAAAGGGTTACACTTTTTGTAACACAAAATTCAGTTTGGAAAGAAACATGCCTACACAATTATACATACAGAGAAACACTCACTGATGCAGTCAGTCAGTCATTCACATATAATATGATGTGCTGCCTACTTTCCTCTCAGTCTGGGGACTGACCAATAACAGCATCTGTCTCCTCTCAGTGGTGACAGGGACTATTTGGGTGTTAAGAGCTGGGGGCATAATTTCTCTTTGGTTCACTGAGAATCTTGGCAGACCAATTGAAAGGTCTAAGTTTACATCACCACTAACTCTTGAATAACGCTGGCAGGAATGAGTGTGTGTGTGTGTGTGTGTGTGTGTGTGTGTGTGTGTGTGTGTGTGTGTGTGTGTGCTGCATTCCAGTGCAACCTAAAGTCTCTGAAAGTCTGGATATTTTACACTCCATATCATGTTATACTGCATATTATATAAACTCTATTTTAACCAAATTAGCCCCTCTACTGTGGTCCCACAACACAGACCAAGCACTTAACAAAACCAAGCTAAATACTAAACTACTGCTAAAATACCCAAACCTCTAGAGAAACGGCTTGTCTTTTGTAGGGCTGCCAATTTAGAAGTCTGTAATAAGCCGGGAAGGCAGTAATAAAAAAACAGGAGTTAGCACAATTACGTTTGAAGTTCTCTAGTGCCAAGCATTTAACCCTTGTAACTCTATTCACAAATTCTTTTTTAAAAGGTGCATGAAACAAAGATAAAATGCTATCATGTAGACAGAAGCATTTTTTTCACTTTCTTATTTGGTTGGATATGGTAGCTTTGAAATATCAAAGTATGGCTATGTTAATTTTAGCAACCTGGTTGCTAATTCATTTTCTTTCAAACTAAACATGCTACATTGTATACACAGATTTCTTTTTAATAAGCCGTACCAGGGCAATTTGTATATGCTCACAGTATTTGATTTGCATTTGCTTCTAAGTGCTACATGCTAATACTGTTAAATATTTACTTTATAGCACCAAAGGTAGGTGAGACTTGTCACCACCTGCCTTCAACCAACCCACACTGCCCACATATAATTAACTATTACATTAACCTCAATGACAAGTAGTTGTTGTTGCAGGCCACAAATAGTGTTGCACAAGAGTTGATGCCTTATAGCATCCACCCTAAAATAGACACTTTTTTAGATAGGTTCAGTGAGTAATCTCAAAAACGGGAATATACTGCCAATAGGTCCTGGATTTGTACGGCAGAATGGATCTGGGTTGCTCTTGTGAGGCACAGTTCCGATCCCCTCGTGGCTGTTCAAACACACAAAATGGGAGAGATGCTAATGCTCTCACACAAGAAGACCAATGTGATTGGCTCATAAATTCAACCATAGAAAGAAACCTTTATAAATATAGTTGCATTTAATTTGCCAACTCTGACCTGATAAATTGGAACTGAGATGCTGCAATTCAGTTACAGTTACATGATGAATACAGCTCAGTCTACTTTTATAGGTTTCTTCTGGGGATCCACCCATTCAAGAAAACAATCCTCAGAGAATAAACTTAATTTAGAAGATACTTTGCTATGAATTATTTTTTACAGGTTTCCTTGGGTTATAGAAAAATGAGAAGGTTATACAGCATTGTATAACTAACAGCTGTTTATAGTATAATACGAAAAATTATTGCAATGCCTTAAAATATTAAAGACATTTTCATGAAAATATTCCAGGGTCGCTTGACCACATCTGGGTCGTAGTAGATTTTCCCTATTACACCAACAAAAGACACTGGGAAAGATAGAGAGACAGCGAGCATGCTGGGTATGAGCGTTCGAGGCTGCTGAGTCACTCTTCAGACAAATACAGTGACCCAGGATTAACCCTAATTGATCTGTGCTGCAACAGGTGTAACTGGTTGTGCTGGCGAGTTTAATGAATAATTTTTTATAATTTTTTATTAAGTTTTTATTGTGATATTTTGTGAGTAAATCTGAATCTGCAACTTAACCAATACCATTTATCTTGCATTCAAATGTAATTGTACAATGTTTTCCTCTGAAGTAGAAGTACACAGTACATGAGTAGGATCCAGTTGTGTTGCATATTAAGTTCATTGATGGCCAGTTATTTCGGGGTACAATGGTTCTGAAGAAAACTGCAAGCAGCATTACCGCAGGCCAAGCAAAGCGTTTTGAACAGGCACTGCACAAGTTTTAAAAAATGCATGAGTGAAGACGAGGAAATGAATTCACCACGGAGAGCTTAGCAGCACCTCAAGGAGAGAGTTTACACACAGAGCAGAGGGAGGCAACTGCAACACATTCACTTTTAAAAAGGCTTTAGTCTAGCTTGAAATTTTGTTTCTCTAACTACAGTTAGTCTCTCTGCAGTAGTCACATCTGTAAAACACATGAATATGATTTGTTTTTCCCACATCCAGTGAATTCCCATATTCAGTTTTAATGGCCGGCAGTCTTTAGCAAGCACCAGCAAATCTCAAAGCAAAGCACAAGGCGGAGACCTTAATTTAACAATAAATACTGCCGTGTACCAACGCTCGTCATTAGACGGAATTCTGATGTTCCCCAATCTTAGTGTGAGTTATTTCAGATTGGTTAGGACAACTATATCAATAATGCACAGTTTTGTAAAAATTTTACAGGGTTTGCCTCACTAATTCTGCACTTTCTGTAGCTACACACTGTTAACTTAGCTGCATTCATACAATAAATTTGACATATTTAGTGCTTCCTTTCATTATTACAACCATGTGTTTGTTATAAGCTTGTTAAAAAGTTGCAGTGGACTTTGTTCCCACAGCTTTCATGTGGCCGATGAAAGCAGCTGACAGTGATTGAATAGATCAACACTTTTGCAAAGGTTTTTGAAAGATGATGTGCAAAATTGGAGTCAAAAGGTGCAGAATAATAAACATGCTGTCATGCTGCAATGATTTTAAAAGTTATCCAGCTGTGAAAAATGTGAACAAAGTTAAGCAGATGTTTTCTGTGACTACAGACGTAGTTCCATATTCTAAATGGTTCATAACTGTTCTGATGTTTTAAAACTGATTTATCTTTAAAACCGGCCATCCCACTTGTCTTGGATTTTCTCCATGTATGCAGGTGTGTAAAAGGGGGCCAAGCATCATAAACTAGGTCCAGTAGTCTCATGAGGATTGGAGCTGGGCCACTTTGTAATTGTACCATTTTAAATCAATTTAGCGGATGGAGACAAGCCTGATAATTATTCATGTTTAACTATTTTGACTGTCAACAGATGTTTCAGACCTTAATGCAAAATAAATTAAAGTCTGATGTATGCAATTTATGTAGGAATGCAACAAGAAAGTAGAAAGTACTATGCATCAACATAAAGCAATATATCTCTCTCAATTTTACTCTGTATGTCCTCTCTAAAACTGTATACTACAATGGTAAAATTTAGGGCGCCAACTACTGATTATTTTTATTTTTGATTAATCTGCCAATTATTTACTCAAACATTTTGACTATAAAATGTCAGACAATTGTGATAAATTTACCAGAACCTGAGGTGACACATTCAAATTGCTTCTTCCAGGGGCCAACAGTCCAAACCCAATAAACATATTCTGTTTACTATTAAATATGACACAGTTAAGCATCACATACTCAAATTTGTGATGGACAAATTGGTTAATTGACTTATAACTTCAGCTCTAGTAAAAAAAAAAAAGAAATCCTGAACAGTATCTAAACAAGTTTGGCCTCAGCGCGCACAAAACATTATCTAAATCCACTTTGAGAGGTAAACTTCCAATTAATAATAAGCTACTAAAATACACTTCCATCCTAGGAGCCTCTACACTGGCCATGTGCTCTTTCAGTATTGTGTTGTGTATGTGCAGTAAACGGGCTCTAACAAAGCAAAGCGTTTCCAGTTACAAGTATTGTATTCATTATCCACAACACATGGACTTCATAAGAAGGATCAGGGGAATTTGATTAGTTTTTGATAGGACTGTACGATGTAAGTTAAAGTTTAGATGTCAGAGCATCTTTTAACTCCTGATGCATTGTGAGTTCACCAAAACACGTTCCAATAGCTTATAATAAAATGAACGATGAAAATAAGCTCAACTTAACTCAAAAAGATGACAAAATATGCTTATATTAGGACTGATTAGTAGCTAACAACAACAAGTCCTTTTATGCAAAATTAACTGAAAAGATGGCAGCCTGGAAGGTAGAAAATCCCTTTAACAACGTACATCTGGAGGATGGTCAACAGCAAAATATATGCAAAGTGTAGCTAAACCTTGAAAGTCTCTAGTCGCTTTGTCACTATTACTCGGCTAAGCTGCTGCTGCTTTCTACTCTTTTCCATTCATCTTGAACTGCCCGTGAATGCACAGGTTTGGAATCTCAGCTAATGTGTTTGAGAGTTCTTCTACCTTCGTTCCCCAATCACTTTACATTTCTTAAGGCCTAATGTCATGCTTAAAGAGGAGAAGTTCACTTTCCCATAAGACAAAAGACCAATCTAAGTATAACAGTATTCATCATTTCTATCATAATATAGCATGTAATTCCCTTCGAACAAGGTCTTTTCGATCAAATAAACATACTTATAAGCTAAATGCCCCCAATTGCCTGCACATCTCAAAGGCAAAGACGAGGTCAGTGCCCTCTAAGCATTGCCCACTCCCCCAGAGGATCAGCTCACTCGATGAGCCTTGATCATGAAATAGGAGAGTTCGGATATTACCTACTCGATTTTTTGGGTCAGTGGAAGGGTCTCAGATTAATTTTCTCTCCCCACAGCAGTCTAATTTTTCTGACAGAAATATGTCAAGGTTAAAGGTCTTATCCAGCTCTTTATCTTATTATGCACCAATTTAATCTGAATACATTTATTTATGTTTGGAGGTGTGTTCATTTTTGTGTGTTGTCACAAACTATGACTTCAACTTTGTCAGCATCTTATGATTAAACTTAATATCATGTGTCCTACCCTGGCTTGCACGCGTCCATCAGTTATGTCAGTGGTTCAATAAGTGTTTCTGTCATACATGCTTTCTTTCCTAGCAAACAACTTTAACTCAGAGCCCCCCTGGGGTCATCGAAACAAAACCTGTGCCCAGAGTAAAAACCCGTTAAATATCTTTCTAACTTTGCACATATTTATAAAACCGAGGGCACAGATTTTTTTTTCTGTGCGCAAGGCTAACCACCAACATCTATGCCTTTCTAACAGTTTCTCCCACCTCAGTAACACACTCAGTGAGAAGCCAACTCTGGTTATTGGGAGCTCTATAGTGCGAAACGTGAGTTTGCTGGCTCAAGCAGTTGCAATCTTGTGCGTCCCTGGGACCAGAGCGGGCGATTTAGAATCCCATCTAAAGCTACAGGCTAAAGATAACTGTTAATACAGTAAGATCATACTTCCCGTAGGTTGTAACGATACCCGATTACGCAAATAAAAAATCACTAAACTTTATGTCAAGTCACTTTGTGCATATGCAAAGACAATATTGAAAACTTGATCAGCGATGACATGTACAGCCACATGTCAAGTCAAGTCAAGTCAAGTTTATTTCATCGATAGAAATGGAAATTACAGTGCTCACACTCGCCACACACATGTCATCCTTCCACCGCTGGTTGTGGGAAGGGTTCCCAGCTAATGATGTGGGCTACATAGATAACTGATTAGGAGAAACAGCATTTGAGTCTATTATTGGTCCCAAACCATGACAACCCAAGTCTGATATTAGTAATCAAAGGTGCAGTATTACGTGCTCCTCTGTCCTTCCATTGGAGCAGTCGCCCACTCATAGTTCCATAACCACGGTGTCTGTCCTCAAACTCAGATCACTTAAATCAAAAGGTAAATAAAAGAAGGGCTATATTTAACATCGTAATTGGAATTAAAACTACCACTGCAATGATAGAACAGAATAGGAAAATTAGATGTGGACTATTACTGAAAACATATAGGAAGGTCCTCAGAACTGCCTGATCAGATCATTACTCCTCACTAATAGAAGAGAATCAGAAGAATCCAAGGTTTCTTTTCAGCAATGTAGCCATGCTGACAGATAGTGACGGCTCAATAGAGCCATCTATTTCTATAGCTTTGAGTAGTGACAATTTCATGAGCTTCTTTAATGATAAAATTAAAAATTAGAGATAAAATGTATCACCTCTTCTCCTCAACTTCTAACCGTTCACCTTTAAACGCAAGACTGCTAGAAAGAACAATAATACGTGAAATATACTTAGACTGCTTTTATCCTGTAGACCTTCAACAATAAATGTTAAAGGTCTCTACAGCTAATTCATCTACTTAAAAAACCCTCCCTCGACCCTGACGTCTTAGCAAACTATAGACCTATATCTAACCTTCCATTTCTCTCCAAGATTCTTGAGAATGTAGTCGCTAATCAATTATGTTATTTTCTACATAGAAATAGTTTTGAGGACTTTCAGTCAGGATTTTTCTTTCAGTCAGGAAAATTACTAACGACCTTCTAACTGCTTCAAACAAAGGACCTCTCTTACTAGATCTTAGTGCTGCATTCAACACTATTGATCATTCCATCTTGTTACAGAGACTGGTACATTTAGTTGGCATTAAAAGGAATCGCACTAAGTGGGTTTAAGTCTAATTTCTCTGATCAATCTCAAAAACAACAAATCTTCCAAGCACTCTAAAGTTAGCCGTGGCGTTTCACAAGGCTCAGTGTTTGGACCAATTCTATTCTCCTTATATATGCCTCCTTTAGGCAATATTATTAGGAAACACTCAAATAACTTTCACTGTTACGCAGATGACACCCAATTATACTTATCTATCAGAACCAGTCAGTTAGCTAAACTTCAAGCATGCATAAATTATATGAAATCCTAGATGACCTACAATTTTCTGATGTTAAACTCAGACAAAACTGAAGTTATTGTGCTTGGCCCTAAACACCTCCAAACCTCAATCAACCGCTACTCTGGATGGTATTGTCCTGGCCTCCAGCACTACTGTAAGAAATCTAGGAGTTATTTTTGATCAACCTTCATCCAACTTAAAACAAACTTCAAAAGCGGCCTTTTTCACCTCCATAACATTGCCAAAATTAGGAACGTCCTGTCTCAAAACTATGCTGAAATAATAGTCCATGCATTTTTACTTCCAAGCTGGACCATTGTAATTCCTTACTCAGGTTGCTCAAATAAGTCCCTTAAAACTCTCCAGCGGATCCAGAATGCTGTAGTGCGTGTTCTGATTGGAACTTAGAAAAGAAATCATATTTCTCTTGTATTAGCTTTAGCTTTAAATGCAATCCAGGATTGCATTTAAAATCCTTTTCCTGGCCTAAAAAGCTCTAAATGGTCAAGCACCATCATATATTTAAGAGCTCCTAGTACCTTATTCTCCCACTAGAGCACTGCGCTCCCAGAATGCAGAGTTATTTGCGGTTCCTAGAGTCTCTAAAAGTAGAATGGGAGCCAGAGCCTTCAGCTATCGTGGTTCTTCTACTGTGGAACCAGCTTCCAGTCTGGGTTCGGGTGGCGGACACCGTCACCACATTTAAGAGTAAAGATAAAACTCTCCTCTTCAATAAAGCTTATAGTTACGGAGTGAGGAGTTACAACGTTTGCCTAGACCAGCGGGAGAGGGTGTATAGCTTCAGACACGGTACCACTTCTCTTTTCTGATTCTCTTAATAGTCGTCAAATTCTCAGATCTACGAACCCTTTTAGAACTGGCTCAGGTTTGCCTTGCACCGGCTCTTAATTATGTTGTTATAGTTTGAGACTGCCGAGGGATTTCCTTTAAAACACAGACCATCTCTCCTCTCTCTTTCCCTCAATGTCCCAGAAATGCTAACTATTACTAACTTAGCTATGGTGAGCTTATCTCCCACGTCCTTGTTTCTTTTCCTTGGATTAGGGTGGCATCTAAATCATGGTTGCATATGTTGCCGTGGCCCTGGTCAGTGCCCTGATATGCTCATATGACAATCTACGCCCTGCTACACCCTGTTATGCCCTGCAGTGCCCCACTGCGCCAAGAACTATTACAACTACTATTTCTGGTCATAGTTCCACTACCTTTGTTTGTGACTATAAATACCCCAACCGGCACCGTCAGACACTGCCTACCAAGAGCCTAGGTCTGTTGGAGGTTTCTCCCTAAAAGGAAGTTTTCCTCACTACCCAAGGTTTCTCCCTAAATAGGAAGTTTCTGTAAAGTGTCTTGAGATAACTCTTGTTATGAATTGATACTATAAATAAAATTCAATTGACCCCAGGCAGGCTCATTTTTAACTTGCTCATCTGTTGTGTTGTATGGGTTTCAATGTACCCATGCTCTGTAGACATAAAGTCATTAGTTGGTTTAAAAGGCTATAAGTGTAAAAGCCAAGGAGGTTTGTGAAAAACCAAGCGCTGGACATTTTGAATAATTGAGAATATTCTAAACTTGACTGGAGAGTTTCATGCCAGATCCCAAGGGAATTTAGGCAATACACAGATAGCATATGGGCTAATGGAGTCATGTAGACCACACACAACTTCCTACAGTTAACTCGACCAGTAGTAGTGGGAGCGGTAGTGTGAATTCAGAGCATTTATTCAAGCTCTTAATTCACTGAAAAAATGGTTGATTAATCCATACTTGTTTCATGAGCTCAGACACGAGAATTTTACACATATGGTTCATCATTACTGGAAACATTTTACTTTGTTACTTAATGGAGCGCATTTTTCCTGTGACTCAATATTCATAGACATTAATTGTAAGCTTCCTGTCATTAGAGGCTTGCTACGAATCCACTCTGAAATTTAACACCCTATATTGATTGGACCTCCTGATAAGCAGCTCCTACACAAAAAAATACATATTAAGTAAGCATCACAAGCATCAATTAGGGCCATCAAATGGTTCCTATTACAAGAATAGTAACTAATCATTGAATAAATACAGTTAGCCTAGTCAGACTTACACATCACTTTTAGGTTTTGTTCATTGGCTGTTTATGCGTTTGCATAATAGGCAAATTGTTGGGTATTAAAAGAGATTAGAGGAAAACAACAACACAATTATTCATCCATAGTTAACAAGGGAAGTAGCAGTCAGCTCCTTTAAATCCTGTTAAGGGGGATTGGTTTAATCATTTTGTACCAACAGGAGGGCAAAGGGGAAACCTTTATCCCAAAAGAGACAAAACCCCTGCATGTTCTTTTCAGAAAGTAGTCTGGATGATGTGATCTTATATCCCAGCCTGCTCCACCACCTTCTCCTCCATGCATTTTCTAAGGGCCTGAGAGAGAAGGGCACTGGATCATAAAGAGGGGTTTCTAACACTGCTCTCCACAGCCACGGTCATCACAACTAATGGGCTTTTCGTTGCAAATCTAATTATAAACGGGATGGTGAGTAGATGACTTGTTTTTCTCAAATTTCTCCAGTATGACAAATACTTCACAGGACAGGATAAACACCCACCCAATAAAACAAGCCCACACTGTAAAAATGCACAGGTACCATGAGATAATTTAAAAGTTTTCAGATTTTTATGGCACTGTTATGTTATGATTGGGAGTCTATTTCAACTCTTTGTACTGTTGCATAATTTTGACTGATGAATCAATTTGTTTGAGAATGATTAATGTAGCCTATTTGAAGGTAGGTGACATACCGTCATACAAGCCTCTTTATATCTTAGGACAGCATGCTTCCAACCAGGTCCGGTTCTAGACTGCTTTGAATGGGGGCCCAGTAAGAGATGTTGGTTGCCAACAACTACTGTTAATGAGTTTTTGTTTTTTAGACTGTAAGCTAAATTGTGCATTGTTTGATGTTCTTTAATACATAGGCATGTAGTTTCTTTATTTTTAAACCCAGCTTGTTCAAGGGGCCGGCATTTCCATTTGCATTATTCTCATTATGTATGCACTTGTCACAATGAGCCCCCAACATTTTAAATCATAATAAAGGGATGGGTATTGTTAGGGTTTTATCAATAATATATTGTTATCCATAGGCTTATTCCCTATCAGTTTGGTTCATTATTGATACTTTGACTGATAACTGATACGGTTATTTTTCAGTACTATATAATTGCTTTTACAAAAACATGTTATTCGAAAAAAATGAATGAATTCAAAACAGGACTAAAATCTCATATTCCTAATACTGAGTGAAGTTTAAAAGAATGTAGGACACAGACATCAATCAGTATGTTCATCCTTCCTGTCTTCTTGCCCTCCCTTTGCTGCTGCTGGGATTCATTCCTCACACCATCACCTTCAAGGTCTGATGACATTATTGACGTGCATAATAATTAGCCATGTGGATGTACAGACAGCTTTGTTTTAGCTTGTTTTAACAAGTCACACTAGCTGGTGGTGCTTTGCTTGTGTAAAACAGCAGCTGTGCAGCCAGAACATTCAAATATCGCCTTCTATGTGGAGGAGCTCCGCCACGACAACGGAGAATAGGATATGCTGCAGCTGATAATAAATTACACTAAAATGTTAAAAAGGTAGTCTGATAAAAGAACCGGTAATGATCAGCTTAACAATTTGGGCTTATTTATTTGTACGCTAAAACATATAGACATAGATATAGTGTTGGCCCGCTGGCCACCAATTGCAGTGATCAGGCTGTTATCAAGTGACAGGTTCTGCTGAAAAGAAGTGATGGCTTTCTTGCTGCGTCTCCATGTTTTAAAGGGCCATCCCAAACAATCAAAGACTAGAAAAACGTCAAACGCAGCAAAAGATATGCGTTTTTAAACAAAGCTTTTAAATGGGATTTGAATCAAAAACTGGTCAATTTTGAATGATCTTCATCCATATTAACACCCTCATTAACACTTTTGACATTGCATATCACATGACCATTGCATTCACTGGGCATGCATGTGCCAATCATGGATGTTGGGTAAATATACAGACAAAATAACATTGGTAAATAGTAAGTCCAGGCATTTAGTTGCTTGGACAGCCGATAAGGTGGAACTGTTACAAAAAGGTAATCCTATGATGTAATGTTAAGGTGTAAGTGGTAGGTGTTTTTGACTGGAGAGATCTACCCCCTTCCCAGCATTGGATGCTTGATGGGCTTGTCACTAGCAGTAATCAATCAAAGAAAACAGGCTACACCCTCCTACAACTGCGATGGCTGCACCTGATTGGACGAACACTACATGGCGGAATCTTTGTCTTATTTTACAAAAATAGTTCAAAATGTGTTTCTGAAAACGTATTAGGCACAGATTACGGTCATGTTAAAAGATTTTCAGGAGTTTTTGAGGGGGTCAGTTATTTGCATAAAGTAGCCTGGACATCAACTTTAATCAAATGAAGAGCGGGCAACTTGAGAACAGAATGGGTTTTAAAACAAAAACGTGTGGCTATTAGTGATGAAGATGTTCCATTCCAGACTTATATCTGTGCTATAACCACTGCCAGGGTTGGTGTTAAGCTGCAATACTGGTTACTTCCAATAAAACGCTAGACTTTGGCCCAGCCTATGTTTGACACACTCATAAGCACACCACCTGGATGGGCCCTTGAGGCCTGGCTGTAGGTTGTCAGTCCAGTGAATGCATGGAGAGGTACGGCCCTTGGTGACTAGTAACCTTTTGTTTCCTCGACACAAACCGGTCGCAGTTATTCAAATCAGGTGGTTTTAACACTGGGAACCCTACAAGCCTGACTGGGCAGCATCTCCCCCCTCTGTTGACCCAATCTGTGCACTCAACTCACTAGGCCCACTCCAAGGTATTTCAACCACCCACTCCCCAACTTTACTCAGGTGGGCAGCCTCATTATTAGACCCCCACCCCCTGCCCGAGAATGGTGTTTTCGGTAAGAGGAATTTGGGCTTTGTATGTCTCTCCCCCCCTCCCCCGTGTTTCTCCCTGTCGACCTTACCGAGAAGCAACAGTTTCAGTTCCCGGCGTGCGTCCCTCTTATCCCGGCGGAGCTGCCTTTCGATCTCGTCGTTGATCCGCCTGGCTTCTTTCGCCTCCTCGCTGAGGCAACACGCCATTATGGATTCCAGGGTCATTCTCTCTCCTTTTTTTTTTTTTTTTAAACACGCACTTTTCCGCTTTTTCCTTTCACTGATTCATTCAGATTTCAGCTTTGTCGAAGTACAAAAAAACGTCCTCATACGTAGGCCTACGCGTGGTGAAATAACGCGTGGACGCCCTGATAATGAGTCTGAACAGCGCACAGATTGTGGTGGAAAGCAAAATTAGATATTTGAGAAATTATTGACCCCCACCCCCCTCCCCCCGTTTCGGTTCGCTTTCTGGGCTTCCCGACAGCTTCAAAATAGTGTCCAAGGCGGTTTGAGTTGAAAATCTGTGCAATCTTAATTGGTGCAATCTGCTTTTCCTTCTCAATATGATCAACAGATCCTTTTAGGACACATCCTCCGTTGGCTACCGCTCTGTTTGATCTCGTTAAGCATTGCCATCCGTGCCTGGCCACCCTCATCAAAGTCTTCAATGTTGTTATGTTTCAATCAACAAAGCCCCTTGCGTTCAAGCGTTATCGTCCGTGGGTCAGGGCAACGAGAAAAACACATGAATAAAGCTTTCCGTTTATTTTCCAATGACTCGACTCCCGGGCGTGGTAAAACAGAATATGGCGGACTTTCACTCCAATCCGCTAGGCTGGGATACAGTACAGTTATCTCTCTCTGTGTCTGCCTTAAAAAACCAAGAAAGCCACACATAACATGGCATTTCAGCCGGAGCTGTCGATGCCGCAACCAAAATAGATCCCAGTTTGTATTAAAAGGCGTTTACATCCACGGCTCATCAGCGGGGTGAGAAGAAATGAATAAACGCCGTGTTGTTGCTTTTTTTCTTCTTCTCCCAGCCAATCTTCTCCTTTTCCTCAATTCTCTTCATGTATTTTTATTACAGAGGCCATCCACTCCTCCGCTGGAAGGGTGACGTCGGCCTCCCATCGACAAGGGGGAGTGTCACGTCCACCGAACGCCACACAAGTATTTATACCCCAACCTGTGCAATAGAAAATATGTATGAATGGAGAAGCAAACTCGTATCTCTATGGGCGTGGGCAGGACAATTCCACTTTAACTTGTGTTGTGCTGACTTTGTAGGGAGAGTAATCACAGTCACACTATATGACGTATTTTATTGGAAAACAGTTTATGGCAGTATATAATATTCTGCAAATAGGCTACAACTCATTTTTGTGTGTATATTTTGTGATTGCATGACAACCAGTGGAGGCCACATAGCACAGTCTCTAGTGTACAGTGGGCACTGTAACACCTGTATGCAGTCCAGTATTTATTCCCTTTGTCAATGGTCTATTGTTATTATGAAGACAGCCTCAAAATATAGTTTAATCTCTGTCTCAAGTAAATCATAATACATCTAGTGTAAATGTTAATTGTATGTAGATCATATGATCCATGTGCATTTAACAATCCAGAGAGTTCCACAGCAGTTGTTAGTCACAATATTCCAACCACACGCCCACCCACTTACAGATTGATGAAATGATAAGTAGATGGATGTTAGAGGGGCCATATCACATATCCACAGTTGTTCCATTATGATCATCCACACTGACTGTTCTGCCTGAGCCACTAGTATTATCACTGTCAATTAGGGTCCTTTATACTTCTGCCTTTTTCACAACCAAACAATTGGCTATACCCACAATTTTTGGGAAGGATAGTTGATAATTTTATTTTAAGTCAATACATTATTGCTTGTTGTTTTGGATTGCGCGCTCTGCGGGATTCCTGGATCTACAATGGACTTCTCAGGCCTATCCCAATTGTCATGTATTGGATTAGAGAGGTCACAATGACAACAATAGTGAGCCTAGGCCCCCAAAAACTTACTGAATTTCTCATTTGGATTCCAGTCAGATAAAGGTCCAGAGCCATGGCTGTATAATGAGCACTCACCCTCTTTTCCTCTTTTATAGGCCAGTTTTGGTTTGAAGGCTTTTTGTGTTCAAGGCTCTAAAAACCTTCAATGGAAAAACAAATCTTAGTCTAATTAGCAGATGGATATTCACAGGGCAAGGTTCAGGACTTTTGAACTGCATCATAAAAGATCTGCATTACTACAGCATAATCTAAGTGTTTTCAGCAGTGTGTGACATACTGTACATCTGTACATAAATCCTCGTGACAGTGTAGGTGAGGTAATGGTAAATGGATCTTGCATCATCGTGTCAGAGATAGGGATTAGTAAAGTGAGAGCACGGGCCTTTGTGAGTTGCTTTTGTTTTGCCTTACTTGACTGACAAATACTGTGTCATGCAAGTGAAGAAAGCAATACCATTATATAATAATAGACCCTTCAGAGTTCAGTATTCAAATTGTGGTGTGGGATGTTTTGTTTAAAATACCATCATAAGATTAGAATAAACTTTATTTTGCAGTGAAATGCCTGACAATATATTTCAACAGTCTAACTGTAATCACACTTACTCAAACCATTTGCTGCAAACAAAAAGTTAGAATTGAAGTCATCTCACCATGTAACAATGTTGATTGTAACCTAAGTGGCCCATTTAGATCATTTACAGGGGGACGTCCCATTGACTCAGTGCTTAGTTGCTTGTAATGCAATGCTTAAATACAGCTCATGAAATCAAAGTCAGTCTTTCCTGACTATCTGACTAAAATCAGAGCTACAATGAAGCACATGAATACATGGCAATAAAAGAAAAAATTATAAAAAAGTTCTAGTAGAATTGATGTTAGCTGTCCGGGGACCTATCTGATTCGTCCCAGATTTCCAGCTTGGGGAGCCAGTCAACGTGTGCCTGCAGAGAGGCACCCAGATACAGGTCAACACAATTTTAACCTGTCATGTGCAGTTCAGCATAATATTATTTAAAGTCAAGTTTCCCCTTTAAACAAACGCATTATGTTGTTGGCTGAAAACCACATCATTCCAGTTTATTTTTCCCAAAAAAAAATCAAATTTGAAATGTTAAATTTTGTTCTTGTTTGAGTTTCATGTTTTTTACAGTCAAATGTATTGTGCACATACCGTATAATCTTTACTTTGGACTTAAATTTCAACAAAATAAAATAAAAAACAGTTTTCTTGCATCTTTCTCTGACTGTGGGCAGTGTGAGGATAGAAAAAGAACACCGATACATTTATGATATCTGAAAAGAAAAGCTTGGGTTGTTGGTTGGACATCAGATAATGATTTCATTGCAGTGCAGGGTACTAATGGCTTTCATAGATTTGTTATAGCTCACAGAGGAAAACATGAATTATTTGTTAATTGTCTGAATAACAGTATGTGTTTCATCAATATTACTAAGATGCAATGCACAGAGAGGGAAACCCAGCAGGTTAAAGGTGCTCTGAGGATGTCATACATGTTTTAGGCGAGAACGTTTGTTGTCACATACAGCAAACATCTCCTCACTGTCCTCAAGCTGCCTGTCCCCAGAATACACTGTAAAAAACACAGTCTCTGTAGACAGCCCAGGGTCTACAAACAGCAACAAAATCAAAATCTGCCCACCCGCATCACAAAGTATACACAAACAGTGTTTCAGCGTACCAGCCAATAACCGGCAAGCTTTTGGGGTTGAGGGTTAGGGGTTGGGGGGGGGTTACTGAACGGAAGCACAGAAGGGAGGCCGAGGGGACAGAATGAGGAGGCGGGGGGGGCAATGGGGCTAGTCTTGTTTTGTTTGAAAATACTTTGAATGGCAACATCGCTTAGAGCACATTTAATCCAGCAGCCAGCCAATGTGCCAATGGAGGGAAAAAAGAAATGAATGGTGTGATGTCCCTAAAGCCTGCACTGACTTTGGCAAAAAGGCTTTTCATTTTGCTGCCCCATCTGCAAGGAATCCGCTTCAAAATGAACTCCGGTTGAAGGAGTTGGTCTCATTTTATTCTTTTAAAGGACCTTGCAGAAAGGCAGTCTGTATGTCACTGTTTTTAAATTGAGTTAGGATCCTGGTAAGTGTCCCTTGCCAGGACACTCTTGTAAAATAGATTTTTAATCTCAAGGAGTTTTTTATCCTGGTTAAATAAAGGTTTGAATGAATATGCACACAACTTAGTTTTTTTTACATTGGACACATGACCAGCAAAACTGTGCACATGTATTGAATGCAAGTGAATTGTAGATGGGGAAGGTAAACGTTCAGAAATGCAACACCAAAAAAAAAGTAAATACTTAATCAGACTTTTATTTTGTAAGAGAACGCTTGCAATTACTTCCTGCCCCGTGACCTCGCCCTCGCCTGGATACGAGAAAGCGTCGCTACGGAGAGAGGGATGGGTCTGTTGTAGTTAAAAGACACTTCTGTCTACTTTCCCACGCAGTTAGGACAACTTACTATCATGGCACTCTATGGGAAACGCTTCTCGGTCGTTGCGACAACAACTCTACCAAGTTTTAACGTTTGTATAAACACGTTTTGGTGCTTCTAGTGCACTAATCTATGTTGGCATGACAGGTAAAGATTAGTTAGCATGCTAGAGAGCTAGCCACACAGCTTCAGCATCACAAAGCGACCACACCTGCCAGTGACAGGTAAGAAACCTTGCTTCACGTATCTCCAGGACTGTTAACTACGAGTCATGAACTATTTTTCATTTGTAACTACGGTTAAAATGCCTTGGTGTTATTACATAATAATTGCCAGCCCAGTTCATAGCAGGTGTTTTCGAGCGACTAATTCCTTGTGACAGTAATGATGCGGCTCTAATAGGATTTGAGCCCTCTCCTTCCTGCCGATTGTTTGAGGAGTGCGCCAGGATAACGAGGGAGGAGCGTGTGTGTGTGTGTGTGTGTGTGTGTGTGTGTGTGTGTGCGCGCGCGTGTGTGTGCGCGAGAGAGAAAGAGAGAAACTAGTGTTTGGCTGGGAACGTGTGGTTTAATCTCTCCTTGTAGACTGGTCTGTCTTACCTAATGCAAGACAAGCTATTTCTCAGTAAGAGGCTGTGTACTTACGTTGGGATGTGTGATATATAGTGAGCCTTAAATAGTACCATACAGAACAGTATTAGCAGGGAGTTGATAATATACAGTGATACATTTGCAGCAAGTCAAAGCATTGAGTTTTCTTCTTCAGGTTTTTATTTAATATCAAGTATATACTTTCATTGTGGTTTTGCTTTATTCGTGCTTAAGGTGATTTGATTTCATGAGATACAGTTTTAAATACAGAACTGAACCCTTGTATAGAATTTGAATTTGAATGGTTGCAAAATGACTTAATCCATTCCCCGTGTGTGTGTGTGTGTGTGTGTGTGTGTGTGTGTCAGTGTGGCTGCAGGTACCTAGCAGACATGGGTAAACTACAGAGCAAGTTTCGCAAGAGGTCTGATATCTACAGGTAAACATGGGCATTACTGAGACCGCATGGATTACTACTATTAGAACCAATGTTTTCAGTATACAGTCTGTTCTAACTAGAGAAAAATTAAGCAGAAGAATTTTAGCACTGCAGCCTGTAAAGGTGTGATTTTTATGTCTAATTGGTGTTTCCTGTGCAGGGCATCTCAGGGCGAGAAGGCAGAAAATACCTTTGACAGTCAGGTGGTACAGTATGAACCTGCCCATCAAGGTTCCACCAACACGGTCACTAATCTCAGCCCAGATCTGTGTGTTTCTGGTGGGAGTGACCAGGTACATTCTTGTAACTTACCTTTGGAAAGCTTCAGGTGATAAATGAACCAGTGTAATGGTTTCTCATTAGAATGCCTAATGCAAGAAAAAGAATACAATTTTACATTTTCATTTGCATAGTATAAAAAAAGCATCATGATCCCAGGGTTGGCAGTTCTATCCCCTCCTCTTCCTGTCCACATGTTGTAGTGTCTTTGGGCAAAACATGTGTGGTAGCTCTTTGCCATGGGTTTGGCGTGTGCGCGTCAGTGGGTGAATAAGGGGCAAAAACCTTGTTAAGTGTTTTGGATAATGACGCTATATAAATGTAGCCATTTGCCATTTAATTTCTGTGAAAAATAGTTAAACATGAAATTGTGATTATTAGTAATTGTGTGTGTGTGTGTGTGTGTGTGTGTGTGTGTGTGTGTGTGTGTGTGTGTGTGTGTGTGTG
>NC_048411.1:11443344-11496216 GCF_013103735.1 Etheostoma cragini | reverse complement strand
CACACACACACACACACACACACACACACACACACACACACACACACACACACACACACACACACGCGCGCAGACACGTAGTATGTTATATCTCTGTGCAGAGAGCATTTTATGTATCCCAAAACGTAGCTTGCTATCAATAAATATTCATAGTTATACACTTTGTCATATCCTTGTATATTAGTTGGTCTGGGAACAGATATCTCTGTTCATATTGTCCGCGAGTTATTGCAGCACTAAATATACAATCAATCAATCAATCAATCAATCAAAATGTATTTATATAGCACTTTACAACTACCAGCAGGTATCCAAAGTGCTTAACAAAATGAGTAAAATCATAACATACAATAGAAAGAGTGAACATAGAAAACAGTAAAATCAGAGAAGGTTACAAAGAAACAAAAGAATGAAATTGTCACACTACTGCTACGTATTAAAAGCGAGACTGAACAGATATGTTTTGAGTTTGGTACTAAAAAGATCAACATCTGTAACAGAACGTATACCAGGGGGTAACTTGTTCCAGAGTCTTGGGGCTGCAATTGCAAAAGCCTGATCACCCCACCGGTTATACCTGGACCTTGGGACTAAAACCAACTGATTTGAAGACCGCTATGACCGGTTGTGTTCCCGCACAGTTACAATTTCAGACAAATACTCTGGGGCGAGACCATTTAAAGTGTTTGTAAGGATGCCCAGCATCGGGCCACCTGGGTATAGATGTAACTTGAGATGTGATCGTGGCTTCTGGACGAGCTGTAATGAAGCAATATATCAACCTGCCACCTGTCCTTGAATGCAAGCATTGATATCTGTCTATTATCAGCTTTGACTGGAACATGTTTATTGTCTCAGATGATACAATTGTTTTAGCAATGGGAACAAGTTTCTCATGTTTCATATATTTTAAGATGACGTTGTGATTAGTCCTGAGGCTTTAGGGGCTTTTGCCTTTTAATGTGGTTTTGTAATTGTATGCACATTGTCATTTATTTCAGATTACTGATCTGCATTGATCCTTTGGAACTGTTTTTATTGTGTTTTGTAGATGGGAGAAAGCTGTGCACTGGTTCTCGTGACAACTGTATGTGCCTGTGGGATATAGAATCTGCAAAATGTGAACAGAGACACAACATTTCGAGAAACCTGGTGAGAATAATATTATGTGCTTTTGTGTACACACAACCTTGTACCGAGAATTGTTTCAGTCATCGCCTTAGGTGTGTACCTGAGCATGTAAGAAAAATAATCAAATCAATAAGCCAGACAATCTGAATGTTCTTCCGAGTTCTTGCCCTGCAGGCTTTAAACTTTTCCACTCTCCTTTCTTCTCTGTCTAGGTGACTCATGTGTGTTGGATTCCTGGCAGCTCCTCTATAGCTCAGACCTCCGAGGATAAGACCATAAGGTAAAGAAAGATTGGCTTCTGCAGGTATATTACTTTAGATGCACATGTGCCATCTGCAGGACAGCACGAAATTCATTGGAAATTCAATTTGGTTGCAGTTGGTAATGTGAAATATGCTGACTTGCTTAGGAAAATGTATAGAAAAAAGGTGTTGTGATGAAAGTGTGTTACCTTTTACAACAATTATAAACAGTCGTGGAATGCTCCTCATTTGGTAACAATGCAGGGTCGAAACTAAAATAAGTATAACATAACAGTGACACTGAGACTGAGCGCTCAATGTCTCACATTCATTGACATGTTATCCATACCTGGACTTCAATCAGTAGGTCACAAAAAACATTTATTTATCTATTTTACTTTTTACGGTTAAACCAACGTCAGCCAAAAACGTATCTACACCTAGGATGGTTAATTAAAATACCAAAGGCGGTATTTGGTCTTGGGATTCTGCCTTTAGTTTCAGAACGTGGCAGGGCATGCTGTTTCGCACAGGTGATGGGAAAAGGAGAATGAACAAAGTCTGTTAAACTAAATCGTAACTACTTTCAGTAGTAAGTGAAATGAGATATGAGATTCAAGTTTATGTGATTTAGCTAATACACCAGGTTAACATAGTTGTGCTTGTTACTGTACATTAGCTTCTGTTAGTCTGGGGGAATGTAGTGATCACACATCTCTACACTTAACCCAACCGCTCCTTGAACATTTGACTGTGTCATCGCCTCATGCAGCCAACTGTTTGTTTGGAATAAATCAGGCTGAACATGTTTATTCCACCTGTACAAGACAACGGCAATTGTATACGTAAAACTTGGATGTTTATAAAGAAGAGGTGTTTTCTTTTTCTATGCATGCTGTCATCAACAGATGATTGAATACTAGGCACAATTTTGACTCATTTGGAGAATAGATCCTGCTATGTATTTAAGCAGAATTTGCCTGATATGAATATTGAGAAGCACTTGACAACTGCCATAGCTAACCCAGTCTATCTACAGTAAACTGTTAAAGCTTAAGTGTGTAAGTTTTGAAACGTCTGTTACATTCCAGCCATTGCCAATCAACAATTAATAATAATAATGAATTAAGACTATCAGATCAGATCTACAAAACGTTCTCTGTATATCTCAGTATGGCTATGATCAGAAGATTGTCATCCGGCAACTTTCGCCGCAGAAACTTGAGTGACAATAATTGCGTCGTCTGAAGAGTCCATCATGTTTTTTTAATCTTTTGTGTTCTCCTTTGCTACAAGTAACTGCGTGGAGAGGGAGAGGGAGAGGGAGAGGGAGAGGGAGAGGGAGAGGGAGAGGGGGGGGGGCTTTGCGCAGTCATGGACAGCTTGTATCATGTGACTGTACCGACAGTGGTGTTGTCCTTACTTAGAATTCCTCATGGGGGCGACAGAAACTATGCACTATAGCTTTGATCTGTCAACACTAAATTTGGCTATTTGTAGTTTTAGCTGCAATATGTTTTATTCTTTTCATTTAGACATATGTTAGAAAAAAAGTTAAGAAAAGAGTGCAATTTAAAAAACAACAGCGTATGCTTCACAATTTCTCCATTATTTAGGAAAAATCTCAATTTAACCATCTAAAAGTCAGGTGTGTCCACTGCTTTTAACTCCGTGACTGGTTTAATGTTATGTTTTGGATAAAAAGCTTGTATTTCTACAGTGATGTTTCTGTATGGGTGCAGGGTGTGGGACAGCCGCGCATGGCAGGTGACCAATACCTTTCCAGCCAAGCAATACATCCAGACCCACTGTGACGTTTCAGCAAATGGCAACTACTTGGTGTCCAGCAGCAACGGCTTTGCAGGCCAGGGGGCTGAAGCCACGGTGAGAACATTGGAGCTGTTTGTGTGATAAGATGTAAATTTACAGATGAGGCTGTGAGAAGCTTACCTTTTGTCTGGTTTCCAACTGGAAATAAGCAGGAAGCCCAGTGGCTAGCTATGTATGTTGACCTTCTGGGTTTGACTCCTCCACCAGCTAGACCAGTTTCCTGTCTAATCTGTCTTCCGAAAAGTAGTCAAGAGAGTCACATATAAAGTTAATCCTGTTTCACCGATCACCAGTGATTCTGTACTGCAGTCCAGTTTAGTAAAAACTTTTGTTTTAAAAATACGACAGGCATTAATAGGTTTTTATTACACTACTGTACTAGCTTGGTTTGGAATATCGCCTTGCTTCTACACAAAGTTACTCCTCATGTGGGAACCCCCAGTTTCCAACAGAGCCTTGACAGTGTATTGATTTATTAATACTATATGTAGTTTGTGAGTCTCTGTTGGTCTATAATTAGTTTTGGAACTTCTGAGCTTTTTCATTTGTTCTCAGTGGAGTTGTGTCTGTGTTACTTTATTAGCTTTGGGACCTGCGGCAGCCCGGCTGTAAAGTTGTGGAGTACAGAGGTCATGTCCAGACCACCGCCTGCTGTATGTTTCTGCCTACACCTCCTAGTGGCACAGCTCAGGTAGCAACATCCTCCCATGACTGTTCCATTAAAATCTGGGATCAGAACACAGCAGGTAAAACCCACTCATTGCACACATGCACACATGGGCACATATACAGACACGGTTTGGGTGTGTAGTCTTTTAACATTAACTCTCCTCCAACCCTCTCGCCGCCATCCTCTGTTCAGTCTGTTTAGGGACCTTGTCTCTGGATAGTGCTGGGCCACTAATTTGTCTGGCTCCCACTGACTCCGCCGATCTGCTGTGTGCCAGCTTCAACAACGGCCTCCACCATATCCAGGTGGGCCACGGCTCAAACCAGGCTCAGGTTTCTGGGGAAGGTTTAGGTGGAGCTGGTAGCCTGGACATGAAAGTTGTGGCACGCTTCTGACAGCCCAGAAGAGCCTGGTGTGACTCGTATGCTCATAACCCAGACCTGCGAACGACCAGTGACTCTGAGAGCAGTATCACGGGATATGGACGTCATGTCAGTGTTTTTTTTTTATTTTTACAATTTTACATATTTCAATAGACACTTTTGCTTTACTAGACAGCCATACAGTGAATAATGACAGAAGAGATCAGTAAGAAAAAGAGTGGATGATAATGACATGTACGGAGGATGCACCTTTTGTCCAGCAACGCCACCTGGATGCCCATCGTAGCTGCTCTTCATGGGGAATGGTCTGTAAGTCACATTACCCATTAATTGATGAGACTATAAAAATCTAAGTGATCCTGCTTGGATTACTGCCTTCTTGGACAGAACCAGCATAGCTGGGGTTTACTCTTGGTTTTGTACACCACTTCAGCTAGGTGGATTTGACGAGATGCTTCATGTTGTATTGCCTTTATTGGTGGTGTTGACTACATGTTTGGAGGACAGCCTAACGGGGCAGGAGTACTGTTGTGATGTGGAAGCCCTCTTAGAGCAGGAAAACCAGCTATTTGGTCAGCTGTACAATGATTTTTCCTGGGTAAAACTTAGTAGGTGCAGTCAGTCTTATTTGTAAAACACGTTGTTTTTATCACTAAACCGAGTAATGCTAGACACATGTATGTTGATATGTAACCATCGATTAGTTTGTACTTTAGCTTTAACCTGTCAGGTGTTGGACCAAATTGAAACTTATGACACAAGACTGTATAAAAATTAGCTTTTTTTAGGTACAATTCTATTCATGTTTTTTAAAGATACATATTCCAATATTTTTGAACTGAAGCTGCCGATAGCTGATGAATGATGCCGATATCCAATGTATTTAAATTTGAAAATTACTATGCAAAATAACCGAGTAATTTCCTGTTTTTAATAAGATAGGGTTTGAATAACCAAATGGGTATAAAATATATTACAAATACAAAAGAAAGCTGCTTTGTGACCTACAAATCATTATATATAAATTCTGCTACCAGTTAAGATATTGTTTGATAAACATTCATCATTCATTGAGGTATTAGATTTTATTTAATACTGTGTCGCTACTGTGCTTAAAACTATTGGTTAGGATTAGCAATCCAGACCGCTGTAGTTTAGCTAGCAAATTCTAATGTAAAAATATAATTAATAATAATATTAATAATAATACTTTATTAGTCCCGCAAGGGGAAATTACAATATTCACTCTGTTATTACTTAAATTACCCACAGGCCTGAATTACACACACATGCTCAGTATCTACAGTATACATGCACTAATGGAGAGACGTCAGAGGGAGCAGTTAGAATTAGCAGAAATAAGTGAGTTTTAAGTTAATTTGGCTGCACATAACATTCCTACCTTAACTGATTTTTGTCAGGGGATGAGTTAAATCACTCTCCAATTTGAAGTGTAAATTTAATATGGATTCATTTGTCAGTTTCAGAAGCTTATAAATTACACAATTTCCTTTTTTGTTTGTGGTTATTGTGGGTACCATCTCTCCCAAAGACAGTGGTTGCTGTATCATCAAATTCTATTTTAGAGAATTATCTGCAGCTAGAGAAACAAATGAACAGGCTTTAGTTCAAAGTAAGCAGTTCAGTGGTAATGCACTATCATGTGATTCCATATGCGCAAATGTGGATATTTGGCAGTCTAAACATTCCCAGTTGATTTGATCTATCTGTGTTTATACACTACGATAAAGCAATAAATCATTTGATGTCTGATGAGTAAATCTCCGTTGTGGCTCCTTGATATTTGAAAAAAAATTGTTGTGCATTTTAGCCTTTAATAGACAGGACAGCTATAGACAGGAAAGGGGGGGCAAGAGGGGGTTTGACATGCAGCAGATGGCCTCGAACCCTGGACTCGAACCCTGAGTCGTTGCGTCGAGGACTGAGCCTCTGCTTATGGGCGCCTGCTCTAACAGGTGAGCACCCCAGGCATCCCACCTGAGACATTTTGAACATGGTCATTGACTTATATCTAACATGCAGTACCAGAGAAAATGAAATCATTCATGGTCTACCAGTTCTCTCAGAGATGTATCCCAATACAAAACAATAGTATGTACTACTGTGAGGAAAGCTCTAGTAGAAACAAGTTTACACCTGAACGTTTTTTCATCTTCTCTTAACAGCCACCGGAGCTCCTTGGGGTTAACGGGCATCATGACTGCTTAAATAATGGAGTTCCCTCACCCAGGTGCATCCCAACAGTTTGTAATCTTTAAATGGAGCCATGGATTTTTTTTGAGAACACTTTATGTTAAGATGATCTACTAATAAAATCTAGATTGTACATTTATGTAAATGGATTTACTTTGGTAAAAAGTATTTTTTTAATTCATATAAACATAGCAGGACTCATGGCACAGCTGACACTCATTTAATCCTATTATGTCAAGTAAACAGTGTAAAATCAGTAATGTATCTCTTCCAAAACAGGCTTTTAGAAAAAAACAGGTATCATTGCCACCTAGTGCCAGAAATCTCCTTGTTAGAAAATTATAACTAAATACTCCAAAATGTGTATTTGAAAAAATTGAAAGTATTTATCAAATAAAGGGGAAAAAAAATCTAATCTACATGAATTTCCTCTCAAATCACACTTATGTTAATTTCAATAGATTCCTATTACTTTGGTGTAGACTTGTGACACATTTGAATTAAAAACTAAATCCTTGAAATTGTTTATCACGACATAATTAAATGAACACACACATTTACACTTTTTAGGGGTATCACATCTGTATGACATTATTGAATCAGAAATAAGTCATACTGTGATGTTTAATTTATTCAAATCCGGACCTCAATTTCACAAAAGAACCATTCAGCCATCAATCGGTTTGATAGACACACACACACACACACACACACACACACACACACACACAGAACAGCAGGCAGAACAGTTTGGTGCTTGCCACATCAATCAAGTACAGAATTATTTGGATTAAAAAAAGTCTAAAATATTGATGAAATTAAAAATAATCAGATGCAAATAATTTCCTTAAATAAAACAAAATATACATTATTGGCACAGTATGTTATAAAATAACCGGCTATATAAAATAGGAATAAGGATACAGTACATTGAAATGATGAAATCACATTCAACAAGCAATTTCAACACATAATAAACAGATAATCTGAGACGGCGACAGAAAGATCAACTGGCATCTTTAACATCCAAGTGGTAATGACAAGTAATACATGAGTAGGACTACATCTAGTGACAACGTTATACAGTTTATCTGTGTTTTCAAGAAAGGTTTTTCCCTCAAAATGACATTTTTGTGGTTCTATAAATAATTAAAAACATTGTGAGAGAACTCCTGTGCAATTCAAAAAAACAGCAGAGAGGAACTGCGTTTGTCTAGGAGAGATTTTTTTCTGAACTATTTGGCCGATTTAATTGAGACTTAATTTCAAGGTAAAGACAAGCCAATGGGTCTGATAAGAATCTGAATCCAGCCACTGTAATGAAAATCTGAAAAACCATGTGAAGAATGTAATTATCTGACAGTAGCTGCTGCGCTGAGGGCCAGCTGAGAGCAGTCACTCCCAGTTCCAGCCCCTCCATGGCTTCACCCTGCTGGGTCCATGGCAACCAATAGCCCCCCCCCCCGTCATATCTTATGACTAGGGAAACTCCTTTCAAAATACAAGCGTTCCTCCCCACCTCTGTCTGCTGTTACAGGACCAGTTTAGATTCTAAATGATTGCCTTTCTGAAGTCTAAATAGTCTCACATAGTCACACCTTTATGTATATTTGCAACAGCCTTCAACCAAATGTTGTTAATGAAATGATGTTTCTTTTCATGTGTCTGTATCTGGTATTGTGGTGATGTAACCTGTTCCTTCTCCCAAAAGAATATTGCCACTATACCGTTACTACACTGAGAAACATTAGGAGTGGAGCAAAGATGCATCTCAAACATACAAATGTTTTTGTTAACGCGAGTATAGAGGGGGATAAATACTGGTTGGTTCTTTGGCCTCAGTAGTGTCATGAACTGTAAAAGCCCTCTGATCATGTCAACCATCCTGCCACATTACTGACTTCCTTTAGTTTATCTTTGTCATGGGAAACTGAAAGCATCATTTCCCACCTAAATTTGCACAGCATTAGGGTCGTTTGTATACAAAATGTTAACAGAGTCCAGATTCTATTAATTGAAATTACAAAAAAAACTTGCCAATGGAAATATGTGGTTACAAATAGAGAAGCATGGCAGAGGAAAGTCCCAGTCTTTTGTATGATAACACATGATGAGATAAATATAACTGGCACAAATAAGAGATAAAAAGCCCTATGAAACTAGAGTTGGCTGCAGTGATGCACACCAAGCCTGTGTCTCAAGCAGTTTTAATATAACTTTATACTGTATGTAACATGCTGGTTGTAAATCTCTCATTAAGTTACTAAGAAAAGATACCACATTATCACATATTAACATGAAACAATTAAAATAATATACAGCTTCAAATGTACATTTGCAAGTTCAGGGTCAAATGGGGTTGTACAGTTACAAGAATGTATTTTTGTTACAGGATCAAAGGCACTAGACCTAATTTAATGTGTAATCATGTTTAGAAATTGATCCTGTTTACACTAAAAATCCTCATCCTAAACAATATAAGATCTACTTCAAGCCAGTGTGATTTATAATTTTAACAACTCAAGTCATTCTTTCTAAACCACTGTGGAGAATTTGCTTTTTGCATTCACACAGTCTATCGTTAATGCTTTCCCACCAATTGAGAGCTACTTTAAACCAATAGCTGCAGTTAAAATCCTTACAATAATACCACGCTAACATCAAAAAGATGGATTTGGTCTTGACTTCAGATAATAATCAAAGTTTGCGACTTCAACGTGATGCAAGAACACAAACCCATTTATCAATAAGTATTTTTAGTTAGAGACAGATTTCAAACTATATCTGAAAAACTGAAGTGACTCAGAGACTAAGACATGATTTTAATATACTTGATATCTCGTTTCCAATTCTATATCTGTTGTTAGTTGAGTCCCTGAGATATTTCTGCCTGTCTGCAGTTTTATGATGACTTTTTGATACCCATATCATAAGCTTGAAACACACACACACACACACACACACACAGATTTGAGTGGGGCACCCAGATGAATTTCCTCATGCACCCACACACACATAATGAAAATGAGGTCCTGATGTCAAACTATTGCCACTATGGGACGGTACCTTAATGAAACAAACTAGATCTATGATTTCAACAGCTTGGACGGAAAATGGAATAAATGAATCTTAAAGTTAACAACCATCTAACATCTGGAGGATTTTTACAAATAAGAAATAACATGTTTGCATTGCCCCACCCCTTTCCTACTTCAATAGTTTCAAAAAGGGGAATACATGTTTGTGGACAAACCTGTGTACATATGGTAACCCCCAGGTTATTCACAAGGATAGAATTAAACAAACGGACATAAAATAGGATTATTCATTTAGCAAAAGCATCAACAATGCTTTTCTAAACGCCAAAAATTCAAACCCCAACATGGGAGTTTTTTTTAAATAGCTGAGGTGTAGAATTTAGAAAACCATTGACATCTCTGATTTCTTCCTCACAGATGTAGCAAAAACCTTCCAATTAAAGCCTTGAGACGAGCATAAAAGGAAAATTGTTGTTAGGTTGATTTGCGTAAGATCCAAGTCAACAGTCCACACCTCTGAGGATTTGCAGGTATTCTGTAACTAAAATCAACTCAAGCAGTTAAAATACGGTTTTCAAATCTAGATTTGTCTCCCATCTGATCCATAGAGTTGTAAATACTCAGTAGTTGTGTTACTGCGGATGTGTACAGGAAACCACATTCTGACATCAACTGCGGCTGGTTGGACAACATCCCCCTCCCGCCCCCTTATCCTTGCTGCTCTCTACTGGTCCCCGGTGCGTTCGAGGCCGTCTATGACGCGGCTCAGCCTGATGTTAAGCAGCCTGATCTGAGTGTCCAGGTGGTCGATTTTCTCTTCCAGTGAACCCGCCCCACCTGCTCGACGCCAGTACGCTCCCACAGGCCCCGTCATGAAGTACACCGCCATAATGAAGCAAAGTGGCAGCACCGCACGCTCAGGGTCGCCCTCAAACTTCTGCAGGATATAGAGACAGGACAGGGCGAAGAGCGCCACACGTGCTAGCCAGAAGAAGCGGCCAAACACAGCGTGCAGCAGGTAAAAGAACCCCCCCAAGAACATGGAAAGGAACCAGTAGGCCACAAGTACGGCAGCAACCAAGAGCAGGGCGCGTGCCGGAGAGTTGGTGAGAGATGTGGGGCTGAAGTAGTGGCTGAGATTTGAGGCTACAGAGGGAAGAAAGAGAGAGAAAGAAAGACAATTTAGTCTTACAATATGTCCCTTTCTTTGTTACAAGTGTCATAATCAATTTAAAACTTACAGTCGATGCCCATGACATCCAACAAATCTGACCAGATCTTCCAGATCGTGTCGAGAAAAGAGTCCACTCCGTGGACAAACCGCTCCGTCGTTTTGGAGAAGAACTATAGAACCAAAAAAATGTAGCAAGAAACTGTTTAATCACCACAAACATGTTTTAGTCAAGAGCTATTGTGCAGTATACAGATAAGACATTCAGAACACTGTATTGGAACCAAGCCTACAGTGAAAGCCTATAGTAAAAGAAAAGAAGAGTTTTAACCAATACATGAAGAGAACAGCAGTGTAGTATAAGTCAGTAGAGTTGTGCAACAATCATTGATGACCAGATCATTCTGCAATCTATGGTCAACAGGGAAGCCACTATGGCCACTCTATGCTAATGCTAGCTTTCTTTAGGTACAATTTCACAGTACAGCCAGCCAAAAGGTTTTGTTAGCATTGTCCACATTTAAAAAACACTTCAAAACTTAAGCAAAACATGCTTTGTTAGCTTGTAGCTCTAGCTGCTGACTACTTTCGGCCTTGTAATTAAAGTCTAGTCAGTTGAAGAATGCACATGTTCAACATCAAGTACCTCTGACTATAAATCCAAACACTGCTTACACATTCTTCAACCAACCAACTCATTTCTAAATGGACAGACAACTGTAATTTGTTAATACATCTGTTATAAGACTGATCACGTGCCATTTCACACTAAAAGCAGACTCTTCACAGGAAGCAATACATGCTACTGCCCACAAACTTTAATAGTCCTTTCTCACGGCTTATCCTAGCTGATAATGTAGAGTGTAAATTGATTGTAACCTCTTTTTTGTGAACTTTATTTATAGATTTTCAATTTACATAGACGAAATGACAAAGATAAAACATATTACCAACCGTCCCAACCCAACCACCAAGGCTCAAACAACAACAAAAGAGGAAAAAAGAAAAATTTAATTAAAAAAAAGGAGGTGGGTACACAAAATATACACCCAGTTCCTGAACTTCACTTCACAGTGCTCAGACTGGGAACATGATGCAGCATCATACCACATATAACCTTTTACGATTGATTGCAACTTCTATTAATGATAATAACAAAGTTACAACTGTTTATTTAACAAGTCAGAATATCCCTTGCGACAATGGTCTATTCAATGTCGCTTGGAAGTCATCCTCAGTTAAATGCAGACTAACTAAAGAGTATAGTAAACTAAATCTGTGATGATCATCTCATTCTTGGCTTTGTAGACGAGTTACAAGACGAGGAGTCAGGTGGATTGTGTGCAACTGATCACCACTCTTTCTCCATAACGTGACTCAATTTGCATGTTGTAATAGGTAAAGCAGACAAACTTTGAAACACACAGCTTTTTTTTGTCCATCAGGTCCACATTGACGTTCAGTAATTTTTGACGAAAAAGCTGAAACTGTTCCCTGCAGGCATGTGTGTGGAGCCTCACTGTATGTCACTTTGGTTTTGCTTTGGCGGCTGCATACAGGAAGTAACATACGATTTTAAATGCAGGGAGTGCAGCTGAACCAATGAGAGCCCAAGATACCCCACTAACACAGAACGTTTAGGGAACGTTAGGGAACGTTAGTTTTTGGTTCTCTAAAGGTTAGTTCGAACCAAACCAAAAACTAACGTTTAGGGAACGTTCCCTCCTGGTTATAACGTTCCCTAAACGTTAAGAAAACCAACCAACCGTAACGTTCCCCTGCGGTTGCACCGTACCTTCACACAACGTTCCCGCTTGGTTATTTTTGGTTGCTTTTGGTTGTTCTGAGTATTTGAATTAGCACAAAGGTTTGCTGTCACTCGATTTAAATTTACCCAAAAAATATTGTACTTATACAATCTAAGTGAAATATACTGCATAGCAAGATCTATTCATTTTAAGGCTGATATCAATTTAGCTTGAAACAGTACGTTTGTGCTTGAATTTTTCAAAAAAAGCCGCTTTCTAATGCATTAGCTAGAGTAGTGGTGTGCGATGCTGCAAAATTTGGTATCGATCCGATACCAAGTAAATACGGGCCAGTATCACCAATACTAACGTTGGTATCGATATTATCGATATTTGGATCGATCCACCCACCATTAATTTAGAGACAAAGTCGTCGTTAAGAATCAGTTGTATGTATGTTGGTGTGTGACCAACGTTACGTTATATCTGTGAGGCGACATTTGCACTTGCTGATAGAGAGCAATGAATGAGAAAATTGGTTGCACAGCAAATTATAGATATTAAGTGTTACTGCATGAAAACATAACGTTACATAAATGTATTGTTCAACTGACATCTAACGTTAAAGATGGTTAAAACATGGAAAATTATGGCTTTTTTTTCTTCAAAATGGCATCCGTGAAATTGTTGGCCAGGCAGGGCCCGGGTGAGCATGTTTCCGCCACAGTCAGACCACAAAAGCGGCTACTAGCTTCAATGAGCCGCAAAAAAAACCTTATTGCCAAAAGTCTCGCACTCACCTTGTATAATCCTCTAATGTTGTCCTCTCCGAAAACACTGCTCAGAGTCTGGTAGATGCCGTTAGCTGCCCGTCGGAAGCTGTTCTGGTTGCTGGTCCTGCTCCTGGCCGCTTCGGCTGTGCACAGCAGAGACGCAGAAAGCACCAAGAAAACCACAAAAAACCCAATTCCCTTCATGGCACCAAACGTCCCGAGATGTCAAGCGGAAATGTGTATCAAAATGGTTCAATTAAACGCAAGGCTGAGAGCTAGCTGCCTAAAGTGACACCTTGGTGGTGGGGGATGATGAGACTACTGATGGTCGTGATAACCCGTGTTGCCTTCAGGGACACCACGTATACTTCTCCTTCCTCGCCCTAAATTGGCCTGTCGTGTGAGAAAAGCAGTCGAGTAATTGCTACTGCTTTATTGTATCAATTGACTAATCTGTAGTGCAGTCGCAATGGGAACATGATATCATTATATTTCCTAATAGGTGTTTTATTTGGTTTATTTGCAAAAAAAACATCTTGGGCGTCTGTCGTAAGCACACAAAAAAGACACTGTGAATAATCCTCATAGGCATCAACACTATTTAGAGTATCTAATTATTATACTTATATTTATTGCATGTAATTTCCATCGAATTGCCTCTTTGAAAAATGTGTTGGTGTCATGCCTTCATATTCCAGTATGTCCGATTATCAGTAAAGGCATCGCTTGTCTTCGTGGGAATTTGAGGCAGGATAGACTCATCTAAAGCTTGCTGCTGCCCTCCATTGGTGAAGTAGTCTTACCAATGAAAGATCCGAGCTTTGTTCTGCTTTCGTGCAAACCAAGCGAGATTTTATTTTCCTAGCAAGATATCATGCTTGGACAAAAACATGTTTCTGCATCAATTAGTCTCCTATCTGTCTACAGTTACATAATGTTATCACTAACCAACATAATTCAATTGATTTAGCGGTAATTGTAACTCCTCAGTCAGATGATAGTCAGTTGACGAAATTACTTTTTGCAATTAGTGCTTGTTTTGTCCGATTTTCTTCTCTTAATAGTTATTGGTATGTCTTGTTCTTCCACACGGTTTGCTGTGTTCACACATTGATCAAACAATGCTTTCTTGACTTGACCTGCACCCAGATCCCTTGGGAAAAAGACAACACAAGTTTTGCAGGCTATAATATTGTCAATGTATTTATGCCATTTTCCGATGTATTAGTATTAGTTTCAGTGGTGCAGTTTTTAGTAAACATCTTCTGTTCTATTCTTACTTTGTATACGTGAGCAAAGTGTTTGGTTTGAGAAATTATAAAGTGAGTTTTCGGAAAATAGAATATCACTTTGAGCATGTGGATGACTGATTCATGTTTTAGCCTGTGGCAAATTAATAGATATATTGTATTATCTGTGTGATGATTGTAATTTAGTGCACAAGTGAAAAGTTGGTAACTGTAATCATGTCATATTGTTATCAATAAAAATGCATTATTGGTCTATATGGTACATCATTATTGTCACTGCCAAGGTATTAGATACCCTGTTGTGTGACTAAGTTTAATTAGCCTAGTAACATTTGTTAAATGGAATACCAGTGTGCAGACCAACCCGCCTGCGTATGGAACATGACAGGAACTTAAAATAAAGAGTGGCAGTTAGGCCTGTTACTTGGATGGCTTTCCCTCATTATTCATAGCTCATAACTACATTGTGGGGCAAGCTAATAGAGCAGGAGGAAGTAGGTCAAGCCTGAAAAACATGATAACAGGAACGGTGACATCTGACAAGAGAAGCCAAATGCAAGAACAGTTGTTTTTACAACAGAAACAAGCTCTCGTTGGAATTCGTTTAATCACAGAAACATGTAATTTTCTATGGACTATGGCGGCACATTAATAACACAGTCCATTACAATATACACGAGATGAATGTGAAATAGCCTGATTGTACAACATTTTGCTGTAGGCTATGTGAAAATACATTGTAGGTTGATTATGCAAAATATGCGAGAAAAATATTGGTAACGTTAATAAAGGCAATATTGTTAGAGTTATAAAATGTTCAGGTGATCGAAAACTATCATAGGGCGGTTGTGGTACCTCATATCCCTTATTTGGTTCAGCTTCTCATCAGTGATGTATGGGCTATACTGTAACTGCAGCGGGAACGATATGTGGTATCTAAGCAACGACGCACGCAATGCAACGCAAAGAAGTCGGCGGCTAGTGGGGAGAAGTTGAGGAATGTTGTAACCAACCTGAGGCTTAACAAATTAAATAAAGTGGGAACTGGAACACAATGGGTCAACTCTAGCAGGTGTCCGTGCTGTACAAATTAAGTTTGGTTAAGCTAGCTGTCTGTTTCCGCAGGGGAAGTTGAAATGTATGGACGCGCTCCAAGAGAGACCTTCCTGACAACCAGCTGCACTGCTCCCACAGTCGGCCCCGGCTCCTACGACGTCACCTTGCGTACTTCTAAAATAGAAGGTAACGTTAACGTTAACGTTGGGACTTGACTGAACAACTCAGGTTACTCGTCTCGTTTTAAATCAAGAAATCCATCTGTTTTTTTTGTACTCCAGAGAAAATGAAACGCTAGACCGAAATGAAGGCTTACATTACAGTATTAAAATCATAGACATATAACATTTTTTATATCTATGATTAAAATAACGTTTTAAAGCTGGATGTTAACGTTAACCTGAAAACCATAAGCTAACATTAGCAACGTGAATGCTGCCGTGTTAGAGTCCACATTTAATAATATATACATTTGTTAAAATATTAAAAAGATGACAACATTCAAACTTCATAATGCTATACAAAATAATATGCCTAACGTTATCTGGCAATGGAGTTCAATAGCCATGTGACTGTAGCCTAGCCTATACATTGCTCGCGTATTGCTATATTGCTCATTGCTAAAGTTTATTTCTTCATGCTTATTTTTTCATTTACTAAAGTGTGTAAATCAATCAACCAACCAATCAATTAATCAATCAATAATTTTATTAATCAACAAATTGCATGTTCTCTTTTTGTGTGTTTTCCTTTCTTACAGATGGCTATGCTCCATTCCTGACCTTGACCAAAAGACAGTCAGTATTCAATCAGTCCAGTGAGAGGATACCAGGACCTGGACAGTATGACTTCTCACCTGTCAAGGTACTGCACTTCAGAGAGTATCATTTAAGTTAATTAAGTCAAGACCTGATTTTACCTGAGAACCATATACTGGGTTAGGTGAGGCTGAATCTTCTACTTAAATGACTAGAGGGCCATATAAGCAGAAGAAGAAGTCCTTGTCAAGTACGTAGGAATGTACACAACAAATTTATAATGTGGAGTAGTTTTTTTGTGTTAAAATATCTAAAACTAATAATTTAGGAAGGCTGGAGATGAAGCTTATAATACTGGATGACTGGAGAATTCTTTGAGGAAAATAAACTGTTAAGTACATCTTTGTTGATCACAATCTCATTCTCTGTGTGTGTCTGCTGGTCTTCCTGTTGAACCCATGTCTCTTCAGCTAAACATCCATGGTGGGCGCAGTCTTCAGAACCGCTCCAAGCGTTTTGAGGAGTTGGTGTCGCAGTTTCCGGGCCCCGGGGCCTACAACGTGCTGCCTGCCTCAGGAAACACACTCAGGGCCATGACGGCTAAAGCAGCACAGGCTGCGATGCTCGGCAGGAATGGGGTAGGCAAACGCGTACATTTATTTGGGCAAGGTAAATGAGCAGTCGGGTTACAGGAAATCTTTATCATAGATGTTCTCCCTCCAGTTTAGTATGTTTTTAATCTACAGTAGGTTGGCTTTCATACAGTACATGTCCTTTGTATGTATAAGGCATAGATGTGGCTTTTTACTTTTGTACTGTTAGTTTACGTTTTGTATCTCTACTTTTAACAATTGCATGCTTTTGTCCTGTGTATTAATACAGTTATTACTACATTTAACGCCACACTGCTTTATTTTTCATAAAATCTAAAACTCTGTACTTTGATGTGCTCTTTCTGTGCCAAAGAAAAGATATGAATAACAAAAGTGGTGACTGCCAATACTTGGAGACAGTAGCTTGCCGATACCTTAGCCCTTATCTTTAGCAGTTCATATGCAGACCGCTCACTGCCATCAACCGGAAATAGAGTTTGTCAAAACAGTTGCTTTTCTATTGTATTCTATGAAATGAACACCGCCTGGTGTATTTGCTGTAACATTTGAAAACATATCAAATTCAGTAAGGCATACTTTGAACAGGATGCAAAACAAAGGAAAGATTTGATAGACTATAACACCTTTTGTTAGTAATTAGTTAGACACATGGGTGGCCAGAAAGCTCAGTTGATAGATTGGCCATCCGTATATCGAGGTTTACTCCTCAACACAGCGGGATGGGTTCGACTCCGACCTGCGGCCCTTTGCTGCATGTCATTCCTTCTCTCTCTCTTCTTTCATGTCTTCAGCTGTCCTGTTAAAAAATAAAGGTAAAAAATGTCCAAAAATAGCTTTAACTGGCCTACCAAAGGGTCCAATCAGACCTACTGGACTGGATCACTTTGCAAAGTGTGAAAATTGTAGAGAAGTAATTAATTCCAATTCCAAATTTACCACTTTAATCCCTGAATATCTAAGTTGTTTTTTTCTGTTAATTTACGACTTCAATCTTAGAAATTCAGATATTTTTCTCAGAACAGTACCCCTTCTCTCATGGGTCCGTAACATTATTATTTTTCCTACAATGGCCGTAGAAGGCTGTTGTATCAGAAACAACTTTCATTTGCCAACATCAAGCTAACAAGAAACTCTTTGAAGAAACTCTGTGGCAGATAAAGCGTCTGATCTTTCCGCAGGGGTTTACTGGTCCGGCCCACTTGAGATCTAAAAGTACTTTGAGACCCCTGATGTAAAGCCTCTAACATTTGTAGCAGTCATTTTTTAAATATGCAACAGAGGCTTAGTAACAACTTCACCATCAAGATGGAGATATTGAGAACCAAAATATAAAGAGACCAGCCCGAGAGAGTCTTGTAGGGAACTGTTATTTAGTTTCAACGGTAGAACATGTGAGAAGGAAGAAAAGCTAGATATTGTTGCCGTTACTACACTTCTGTATTGCTTTCTTTCTTCCTCCCTTTCCATTTTACTCATTTGTTTCTTATGTTCGGCCTACCCACGCTCCTTCTGTCTCTGTCCCTCGCTCGGTCTTACACTTTATTGGCCCCAGGCAGTGCTCAGCTACTTTGTAAGCCAGGGCATCAGCTCCATCACAAACCCTGACCTCTCTCTCTTCTCTTCCTGGCTTTTTACCGCCTTACTGCTTTTTCTCTCTGTGCAGAGGCTGCAGGCTAAAAGTCTCCAGCATGTTCGTCAGTCAGATATCCCATCTATTCCTTCTCCGGGCCAGGCCCATGGCTACGAGGAGGACGCTGTTGGTGTGCTCCTCAAGCAGTCGCCCCATCCCAGGGACACAACCCTGGGTCCAGCCTTCTACAATCCACTGCTGGTAAAGACACACACACACACACACACACACACACACACACACACACACACACACACACACACACACACACACACACACACACACACACACACACACACACACACACACACACACACACACACACACACACACACACATATACACACACACACACACACACACACACACACACACACACACACACAGAAACACACAGAAACACACCAGAGAATGTGAGGTGTTCTTTTATGCACGCATGTGTGCTTTCATTAGTCGGTAGGAGTGTGTCTGAGTGTACTTACTCTGCCCGCGAGGCAGGGTCCATTAGTGCTAGGCAGATCTAATGCACTGCTGAACCCCCACCCCTCCCCATTCAGTTGGCCCAAAACCCATTTCCATAGCTAATGAATGGAGCTCTACTTAAAAAAAAGCCACTGCGCACCAATGCTCATCCATTTTGCATGCCAACAAAGAGAGCCGTTAGTAATTATTCTTCAAGCTATATTACAATATTCACTTAAAAAAATGCACACGCCTGCTGGTGTGGGTCTCAATTAAGTAATTTTTCATCTGTTATGACCACAGGAAGTCAACAGCGTCCTTGAGTGTTGGCCGAGGTTGTGTCAACACACCGGCACAGGCACAGAGGCGTGCTGTGATTTAGGGCTATCAGCAGTGCATCCATCCTCAGCTCTTTTTTTTTCTTCTGTTGCTCTCCCTTTGAAAGTTCAAACTCTGCCTCTGTCTGTCTTCCTCCCTCTGTTTTTTTTATTTTTTATAAACTCAAACACTTCCCCCGCCCCATGCTCTGACTCAGTTGGAGCGTAGAGAGATGGAATTTAGTGGTTGTCTGAGGATAATACTTCAAAGGAACCAAGGCAATTTTTAAATGATAAGAAATGAGACAGAAATGAAAAGAGCAGAAATTTGTTTTCTGTCTGAATGTTATTGAGAGGTGAGTGGTTTTATCCGCTGACCTAAACTTATGGTTCATGGCTGTATTGACAGAACAATTACTTTACTGCAGTGACTTATACGCAGAATCAGAGATGTACTAATATGCTGGAGTAGTGAGTAGTTATTAGTGGATATGAGATTATCTGATTTTGGCAGGCATGTATCATGACTAAAAAATGACTGGGCATAATACTGCAGTAAAGTGGCCGGGTTAGCTCAATTGGTAATGCAGTCGCACAAATACAGAGGCTCATTCTTTGATGCACCGCCCGTGGGTTCGACTCTGACCTGCGGCCCTTTACTGCGTGTCATTTCCCCTCTCTCTCCCCTTTCATGTCTTCATCTTTCCTGTGAAAATAAAGGCCTAAATTGCCCCAAAAATAATCTTGAAAAAAGCTCTTGTATTAGTATCACCAGGAGGTATTTTGTTAGTCCCGACTGTGTAGTGATTTGTCAGATTATCCTGACAGTTGGCCAGATGGTGATATACAGCACAGGCTGTGTTACTATATACTGTAGGGGACGGAGCACCCAAATCAGTTTAGAAAGGGAAACTTAAAATAAACATTGCAGGAGATTTTAACCGGCCAATCAATGAATGGGTTGAATCCAACATAGTAATGGTCCCCACACCAACATCTGTTGTGGGATTTAAGCATTTGTTACCAGCAGCTTTCTGCTGTGCTCAACATGTCGAGCGTTCTTGTTTGATATGATGGCAGCAAGCGAATGACTGCTGTAAGTCCTTGTATTTTATGTTACAATGTTACTGTTTTTATGAGGCTGGGGTTTGCAGAAAGAAAGGAAAAGTTAACATTTTAAGCTTTACTTGTTGATTTGTGAGGCTGGTCGTAGATTCAGGAGCAGACACGGAGGAAAGATTGGGAAACAGGAATGTAGGTTTATTGAATACAATGGAAAAATGGTGCAAAGAAATCCTCTGGGACTGAGAACGGGCAGACAGGTGGGAGGCAAGTCCTAAAAACAACGATGAGGCTCGTGCAGGCAGACTGGGCTTCCAGGACTGAAGCAAGAGCAAAAAACACACAAAGTCAAAAAAGCTTAAATCTGAGAAAGTAGAGGAAGCAAATCAAGGAAAAAACACTGGGCCTTTCTGTAGCGGGTGTTAACCCTGTGGGTGAACGTATAATCTGGCAGAGACTGGTTGGAAAGCCGAGGTTTAAGACAGGAGCGGTGATTGCTGGATCTGCTTCAGGTGTGTAGCCAGCCACAGGCGTCCTGACGAGGCGGGAGAGAGAGCCAGGAGCGCCACACCCACTCAGCACAGGAAAGAAGGCAAAACAAAAAAAAACACAAGGGAGAGAGCAAACAGACAGGAGAGGCAGCAAGCCAAACCATGACAAGATTAGAAAACATCATATTTGAATGATAATATGCTAGAACTGAAATAATGTTGTCTTTCAATTTAGTTTTTTAGAAGGTACAGATGGCTAACAGATTAAAGGAAATACCAGCATAAAGTATTTTAGTCAGACGTGGGTCCAACAGAAGCTGCCAGAACAGCAGTAAACTCCTTTGCATAGATTCCACAAATCTCTGAAATCTACTGGCGGATGAACACCATCCATCCATCCATCTTCGTCCGCTTATCTGGCGTTGGGTTGCGGGGGGAGCAACTCCAGCAGGGGACCTCAAACTTCCCTTTCCCGAGCCACATAAACCAACTCTGACTGGGGGATCCCGAGGCATTCCCAGCCAGGCCAGGTAAAAGACATAATCCCTCCACCTAGTCCTGGGTCTTCCCGAGGCCTCCTTCCAGCTGGACGTGCCTGGAACACCTCCCTAGGGAGACACCCAGAAGGCATCCTCACCAGATGCCCGAACCACCTCAACTGGCTCCTTCCAAGTTCACAGATGACTGAGCTGAGGGACAAGGCAGCCCACCTCCTGAGAAAACCCCATTTTGGCCGTTTGAATGCTGGATCTTGTTCTTCTGGTCATGACCCAGCCTTCATGACCATAGGCGAGGGTAGGAACAAAAGTTGACCGGTAGATCGAGAGCTTTGCCTTCTGACTCAGCTTTCTTTTTGTCACAACAGTGCAATAAATCAAATGTAATAGCGCACCCGCTACGCCGATTCTCCAACTAATCTTCTGCTCCATTGTCCCCTCACTTGCGAACAAGACCCCAAGGTACTTGAACTCCTTCACTTGGGGTAAAGACTCATTCCCTACATGAAGTTGGCACTCCATCGGTTTACTGCTGAGAACCATGGCCTCAGATTTAGAGCTGCTGATCCTCATCCCGGCCGCTTCCCACTCGGCTGCGAACCGATCCAGTGAGTGCTGAAGGTCGCAGGCAGATGATTCCATCAGGACCACATCATCTGCAAAATGCAGGGATCAGATCCTGAGCCCACCAAACTGTAACCCCTCCCCACCCCAACTATGCCTTGATATCCTGTCCATGAATATTACAAACAGGATTGGTGACAAAGCGCAGCCCTGGCGGAGGCCACCCCTCACTTGGAATGAGTCTGACTTACTGCCGAAAACCCGGACACAGCTCTCGCTTTGGTCATACAGAGATTGCATGGCTCTGAGAAGGGACCCCCTCAACCTATACTCCCACAGCACCTCCCACAGTTTCTCCCGGGGGACCCGGTCATACGCCTTCTCCAGATCCACAAAACACATGTAAACTAGTTGGGCATACTCCCAGGCTCCCTCCAGGATCTTTGCAAGAGTGAAGAGCTGGTCCATGACCAGGAATCCGCATTGTTCCTCTTTAACCCGAGGTTTGACTATCAGCCAAACCCTCCTTTCCAGCACCTTGGAGTAGACTTTACCAGGGGGCTAAGAAGTGTGATACCCCTGTAATTGGCACACACCCTCTGGTCCCCGTTTTGAACAAGGGAACCACCACCCTGGTCTGCCACTCCTTAGGCACCGTCCCAAACTTCCATGCAATTCTGAAGAGGCGTGCAATCCGAGAAAGCCCCTCCACACCCAGAGCTTTCAGCTTTTTTGGACGGATCTCAGCAATCCCCTGGCCTTTGCCACTGTGGAGTTGTTTGACTACCTCAGGGACTTCCACCAAGGAAACTGACGACAATCCCGCATCATCCGCCACCTCTGCTTCTGACATGGAGGCCGTATCAGTTGGATTTAGGAGTTCCTCAAAGTGCTCCTTTCACCACCCTATCACCTCCTCAGTTGAGGACAACAGTCCCATCCTCACTGTATACAGCTTGGATGGTTCCCTGCTTCCCCTTTCTGAGATGGCAAATGGATTTCCAGAAGCACCTTGGTGCCGATCAAAAGTCCCTCTCTGTGTCTTCTCCAAACATCTTCCACACCCGCTGCTTTGCCTCTTTCACAGCATCCTCTCGGATAAAATATCCCGTAAAGCCTCCTTCTTCAATAGAATGGCTTTGCTGACCACTGGTGTCCACCATGCTGTTTGTAGGTTACCGCCTGTTATGACCCTTTTAGTTTAATGCTTGGTTCCCCCAAGCATTAAACTAAAAAGCTAGTAAGAAACACAAATCATAAATTCAAACTAACAAAGGAGAGACTAACACGTCAAAAATACCGTTACAATTATCCTTTATTACACATTACATATTTATTTATACATATGCTGTAAATATAGATGATGTTAAACAAAAAGGGTAACAAACAGTAACCCAACTAAAAATAGAAGCGGAAAAACGTCAGGGTCTCCAAGGCCAAAACAACAAACAAAAACCCATACTACCTGGAAATAAAATGGCAACAGTGCTACAGAGTCAAACCAAAACACTAACCTCCCTGGCTGTCCACAAAACAGGAGAAAAGGGGGTCAAAACAAATGGCAGAGAACACTTACCAACTTCAGATAACTCAAATTCAATTCCTTTCCCAAAATATATGCACCAGCACTGAGTAGTTCACCAACTACACCCAGCATGACAGGACGTACGGTGGCAAGAGGAAGGGCCGGGACATGGGAGCTTTTATGCAGCCTCTTTGATAACCCGATGGAAAACACCTGGGGATGATCAGGCACTCAGGGGTGGCGGACCTGAAACACAAAAACAAAACAGCTCTCTTCCAAAAAAGAGGCCAGAGTGGCATTTGAGAACGTAACACCGCCCTTTGAGGCATCTAAGACCCTCAGACCACAGCACTCCGCCGCAGCTTAGCAATGGAAACTTTGAACATTGTCCACTTTGGTTCAATGCCCCCAGCCTCCACAAGTTACCAATTTTTTGTTTGGCCCCTCAACTGAAACCACTTTTCCCTGTGAGACCCTACCAGGAGCACCAAGCTCCAGACAACACAGCCCTAAGGTTCATGGTGACACACAAATTTCTCCACCACAATAAGGTGATGGTTCCCAGAGAGGGGGATGAACACAATTATTCCAAAATATATTTCCCTATTTATTCTTTGCGTTGAAGAGTCTATAAAAATAATACATTCATTGTTTTTCTGTAAATACCCTACCCCAGATTTGACTTGAAGATGTGAAATATGGGCAAGATTTTCCTCTAAATAGAACCTGAATCAGATTCAAACCCGTGCTGTGTTGTGAGTATGTTTGTAGAAAGCACACCAACAATTTCAGTCCTGTACACACGCACACAATCGTACTGACAAAAATGATTTTCATTTCATGAGATAAATAAATAGAAAAATAAATAGCCTGACATTCCATTGTATTAAAGCCCAATGGTGAATATGTTTATCCCCACTAGCTGTGTTTTTATTTTGCTTTTTAAAAGCTCTCCTAGACAGAAATGGGCAATTTGGGCCTCTGAACTCAATGCCAGCTGTGATGCCATTACAGTGCTTATAATGTGTCTGCGTGCACTGCAGAACTGTTATGTTTTTCTGTTTAATGTTCAAAGCATTTGAACATTCTTGTTTTCTATTTCCCTTCCTCAAAACTAGATTGGTAGATGACAGGAGACAGAACCTCAGATCTCGTCCTCCAGTCACTGTTGAAGTTAAGATAAGAAGACAGGCACCCCATAGCGTTAAAAACTTTTTGAGACTCCCCGCCAATCCTCCCATAACCTGCCTCGCAGTATAGACACAGTTGGGTCAAGGGAAAGTAAGAAAAGAAGGGAAAATTTTTTTCAGTGAGACACACGGGTGGTGTTTTATTTTTGAGGGACAAACAGCATACTTATTTCAGTCTCAAAAATTCAAGTAGATTGGAAAAATTGGAAATGTGGGTATCTCGATAGGTCATAATTTGTCCAACAATTTGGGTAATGACCAAATATCTGCAAAACTAAGGGGAGCTGTATTTTGGCTTTAGTGCTTATTAGCAAATGGTAGCATGCTATCACCCTAAACTAAAACAGCAAATGTAGTAAACATTATTCCTGCAAAACATTATCATGTTAGCATTGTCATTGTGAACATGTTAGCATGCTGACTTAAGCATCTAACGCAAAGCACCACTGTAGTCAAGTGGACCATCACTGAGTCACTAGCATGGCAGTACACCCTTAGTCTTGTTGATAAATATCTTGTGTCTTTCTAAGAAGGATTAGTGCAGAAATACAAAACACAGTAGTTATTTTTCTTATTTTGCAGCACCCTTGCAATATGTTTGAGAAAATATCACACATAGTACCTCTTCAATGTGTTTGGTGACACTGAGGGGATCCCCTAGATCTCTGACATACTCCGTCATTTGGCTGAACTTCACATTTCATTTAACCCAAACACGACCCCCTAGCTAGAAGAGAAACCTGATTATTCTCAATTTATCTTGTTCTCTCTCTCTTACCATCTCATTCTTACTCTCTGGCTATGGCAAGCCAATTTAACATTTAATAGCTACACTGGATATGAATTGCAGATATCCTTAATTCAACTCATCCTAGTCAAAAACAACAATATTCAACCGATATTGTTACGCCCCTGTCTAATAGTCCTATCCAGAATGAACATTCCAAATATCTCTAATAGATTTTATTAATAGGAATAACTCCCAATTTAGATATCTACAATACAACTGTTACTAGTCAAAACTCTAATTTCAGATATCCAAAATGAAACAAACATTTTTCTTCCTGTAGTCAGAGAAGAGTTCTGCACAGAAGTATAAAGGAGTCCACTTTGGCAAGATGACAGGGAAAAGAGGTCAGGTGACGGTGGAGGAGGGACCGGGTCCAGGACAATATTCCCCTGAGATGTAAGTATTACATGTCATGGTACAGTATTAAAAGAGTATTTAGCATCAGTGGCATATGAAAATCAATGCTGATTATTGTAACAGAGGTATGGCAACATGTTAAAGTTTGACAATTTCTTAAATACACTTTTTCTTTGCAGAGAATTACATAAGAACATGGTTGACATCCAGTTCACTTTAGAAAATGCTAAACTTAGCAGTACTTTAGGAACGTCGCAAACTAAACTAGTAGCATCATTTGTGATTCGGAGAAGTAAGAATTGAACTTACCACCAATGCTGGTATTTGGAATGAAAACCTTCAAAAATTCACATTTTGAATTAAGGATAGAGAGCCAAAAGGTTAGATTAGTTCACTCCTCTTGAGTTCATACGCAGATGTGTGTTTAACAGAGAAACTGTTCCACCAAAAGGAAATATTGCTGTTATCCTACACCCAGTGCATTATGTTTGACATTTCTCACATAGCATTTCTATTGATGCCCACCAAAGATGGGTCTTACTAAGCACTTCTGCATTGGTGGGCAGACCCTGCTCAGCTATACATAAAGCAATTGACTAAGTAATACAAGAGAAAGTGTAAATGTGGGCAATCCCACTGTAAACATGTACTGTCGGTGTAGGCAAAATGTCTGTGATTTGCATGTGGTTATTAGAATCATTTAAAACGAATTAAAAAAATGTATTTCCTCCTGTTACAGTTGTTTCAGTCTTTTTTTTTACTTTTTTCCCCTTCACTCCTCCTTCTCTAGTTATTAATTATCTCACCCATCCTACTTTGCTTTGTCTATGTCTTCCTATTTACTTTTCCATAACATAGCTCTTTACCCATTTCATTCATTATATTGTATCTCCCCATTTCTCCTACACAGAACACTTCTCCCTCTCTTTATTTCTTATCTCTTCTATTTGTTTGTCTGTGTCTTTTATTATCATTGCCTTGGTCTCTGTCTGTCTCAGAAACCTAGAAATGCACTATGAGAATGTGAACCTTCAAAAGGAGCAGAAAGGCAGAGCTGAGCTTATCATCCCTCGCTACCACGAGCTGGTACCCAAGCAAGAGGAAAAAAAGGCAAGTATGTGTTTGTGTCCATGTGGTGCTATAATTACTAAGATTACATGAGTGAGAAGAGTAAGAGATAAAAACTTTAAAGGATTGGGATCTACATTCAGCTCTGCCCCCGTAGAGGACACAGCCCTTTAAAAGTGAGCCTATGTTATTTACTGAACAACGGCCACTGCGACCACAAGTGATAATTAAAACAGCATTATTGGATTTGTTTTAGGCACTTGTGGGCTGTGCAACAAGCTGTAAGCACAACACTGACTTATTATCACCTAATTAAAGTTGAAATGGTGAATGTGTTGGCAAAGGTTTGCTTTTAAAACAAAACAAGCATTCACTTGGAATCCGGTTTCTGGTCACCTGATGAATGAAAGTCCAATTCACTTTGCTTACTGCTTTGTGTTGCATAGTAATACGCTAGCTTGTGTGCAATATTTGCTTTTATGCCTCCATATCTACTTAGACCTCTAACCCTAAGGTTTGAACAAATTCTGTCTGTTTTAGCATTATTTAAAGTAGTTGATATCACAGTAAAGACCCATAGTTAAATTCTGATGCTTTGACAGGTTTCAGGAGTATTTTAATGTATAAGAAGACATTTATCTTTGGTAGTTAAACAGCTTGTTCTCCTTCTTCACTGCACTTTGATTTAGATACATTCGTAACACAATAGGATTTGAAAACTGCAGATTGAGAATGAGTTCTAATAAAGCATGGTGATTTACAGTGAGAACTGAGTCAAGGTAAGTACTTTGGATTTATTCAAGTTAAAGAGGAAATGATTCCTAGCTCACCCAGTAGGGTGTGCACCCCATGTGGGCTGAGACCTTGGCAGCAGTCCGGGATTGAGTCTGATCCGCAGCCCTTTGCTGCATTTCGTCCCCCTGCTCTTGCTCTCCTTTCCTGTCTGAGCTAACATGTCAATTAAAGGCCATAAAGCCCCAAAAACGAATCTTTAAAAAAAAGAGGAAATTATTCAAACCCTCCTCCCATTCCCTCTTTATAATTCATCCGTTGATCTTTTCGCCCATAGAGGGCAGTAGAACATAACATTTGATTACAGACTGGCAACCACACACACATGCAAACACACACTGACTTCCAACCACATACACGCAAACACACACTGGCACATTGGAGCCTGTTGACTGGAGGGAAGTTACTCACCTGCATATGAACTTAAGTGTGCTGACAGAGTTTCTACTGTCGGTCGGGTAGAGTGGGTAAGGCAGATTCACAAAAACCTGGGACTGGATTTGTGGAGAGAGAGGTGACCGTATTCTGTTAAGGACTTGCACCAAATATCTTTCTCTCTTCTTGTCCTCTCTCCTTGAACATTTTGCTCTGCTGCCTCTCAACTCTTTTAGGTTTTAGTTTATGTAATCATGCATAATTCATTATACAGGACATTTTCTTGCAGTTGTTCTAATATTACTAAAAATGTGTTGTAACATTCTGTAAAGTATGCTGTGACTTTGGATCAAAAACTTTGCCTTCTGTGTGTACTTTATGTTTGCACCAAGCTGAATTTGGACCCCCTACCTTGATGGCTGCACCTCCATCCGTCATCATTAGAATCTGACACCTCAACTCACATGTTCTCCTACACACACATCCACTGACCAGATGGGTCATTACCCACAGTGGGGAGATTCAGGACAAACACCTTTACTTCTTAGAGATCAGCAGACCGTCTGCCTCTTATGGCTTGGGGCTGCTGGTGTCCCATAGAGTTTAGGAGTCTGTGTGTAGGATTTCCCCATTAAATAGGCATTCTGACATGGCAAGGGCAACGACTGAGTACACCACTTTAACAAACCATTATCATGGGTATCCCTGCAAACAAAAGCAAAACAGATGGAGTTATACCAATGCAATGCCTGATATCACTATGTAACTATGAAGTTTACTGTCAGTCCATCTTAAAAAATGTTGTGAATTCCATGTTAACCTTATCATAGATGATGATGTTATGTTGACAGCACTTGTTATTTATAGAAACTGGAAAGCTCTGTTTCTCCCATGGGAAGAAAATAAATAAATAACAACACTGCATCTGGTAGTATCTACCTTTACACAGAGCAAACAACTGAGACAGACTGTATACGCTCAGTTAAATGTATTATAATGATACTGTATTTGGACGGCCTTAAATAAGGGTCCTTATATTTTCTTGTTTTTTTCAAATTCATCATCTTGCAAGTTCAAATAGTATTGAACCTTTTCCTAATGTGTGCCCGTATATTTGCAGTGATGGAGTGCATGGAGATTTACTCATGTATTCCTCATTGCTGATGAAAATTTTAAAAATAGCAAACCTATTCAGGAATTTCTTTCTGCATCAAAGAGTTCATGAATAAGAAGAGAGTCCCAATAATTTTCTAGTCAAGGACCACAGAGTAAAACTGTAACATATGATTTTGTTCCAGTAATGGCAGAGACAAACAGGTTCTGACACAAAGAAATACTTAAAAAAAAAAGTTAAATGTCTTTGACTCCAAGCAGGTCTGGAACAGAGCTGAAAATGATCAAAACTACTAAAGTATTATTGCTTTCTGCATCTTTAGTCCAAAAAAATTAAACGTTTCACCTTAAGAAAAGCATTCTCAGTGGCAGCTTAACTACGCATTAGCATACTGTATGTCTGTATGTGACATTTTAAATTCTGAGGACAAGAAACTTGTTTCTGTCAAGCAGACATTGTAGTCAATGTTCATGAATAAATATTGAGCTGTCCTAAGGCATGGGGAAGACATATTATGCTGATAATCTCCACTGTTCCCTCTTAAGATTCAGGTGTGAGTGCTTACAGTCTCCACAGAAATCAATGCTGTTTTCCTGCCGACCTAGTTAACCTACCACTGGCCCAGCAACCTTTAGGTTTACTACAAATACAAAAATCTCCTGGCTCTGCACTAGAGAAGGTGGAGGTGTGTGTGTGTGTGTGTGTGTGTGTGTATGTGTGTGTGTGTGTGTGTGTGTGTGTGTGTGTGTGTGTGTGTGTGTGTGTTTGTCCTTACCTCTCACTGACTGTCAGCATGTCTGTGAGTGTGAGGTCTGGTGTTGTTAGTTAGATTAATTACTGCACTGAAATGTGGCGGATGACATGATGTTTTCTATGACTATGATTATAGCAAACATCCTCTTCCAGTCTCTTTTATAAACTGCACTTTTCCCTCTGAGTTTTCAAAAGTTACTCACTTATCTGGCACTGCCTATTTTTTCTCTGCTGTGTCTTCATTTAGTTAAACTTCATATTTACCTCCTCTGTGTGCCCTTCATTTAGCTCAGAAACAGTGAGATTTCCTTTTCCTTTTTCTCTGTGTCTCATTCACTTCCTAATGCTTTCTCCTTATTTTAAAATTGCCACGTGAAAAATGATATTACCGAAGCACTTGTTTACTTGTTTAAATATCTTGTGCTTTCTGCTTCCCATCAGGGAGTTCCTGGACCGGGCCACTACCACATCAGAAGTCAGTTTGAGAAGCCTGTGAAGTCCAGTGGTAACCTGCCGAAGGTCACTTGTCCCTTCCTCTCTCAGACTGAGGTACATTCAAATAGGACTAGACAAAGCTCTCAGTGAAGCCTTTAGGTGCTCTTTGTGTGGGCCTGAGCTTGCATTTCAGGTGAATTGGGTTGTATTGTATAGAGCAGGTTCTTTCTCAATCAACTTTAACACTGCTTTTGTCCACAAAGATCTATTTAATTTGTGGTATTTTGCTTTCACCTCCCTATTGTATTGATTTAATGTCTATAGGAAACCAGCAGTATATAACTACGGATCTACAGTGACTTTTCAGGAAGTGTGGGCCTAGTTACTTTTGTCTGTAGTTAAATGAAATCATCTATAAACAAAGATAACCTTGTGAAAATATTAGCGTTTCTTTAAAATTAGTGTTAAGTTGTGTGGACCCAAGACATCAGTGTATATTTTTAAACTTGTACACGGTTCTGTTAACTTACGCTACAAGTTTTAATTGGCTTTTCTGCATAACATGCATGCTCTCACTGAACGTAAGCACAGAACCACCGGCTGATTTTGTCCATTGACAAGGGGGACAATTCAGAGTTTAAAACTGTCCGGCTTAAATTCTCATTACTGATTGAAAACTAAACCCCTTATACTGGAGCTTACGTGCCTATTGTGGTTACTTGACAAATGAAAATCCAATATCCACTCTCCTTTTAGTTTCGTTTTGGTTTCCACCATCTTCTGAAATATCTGTCTTTTTAGTTTCTAAATGCTCCACTATGTTTATTAGTCACTAATTTTGCGTGTCTGCCCTTTGGTGCTTATTACTGTTTGTAACAAGTAGCTTTGTAACCTCATGAAGCTACATATAGCTACTTGTAACACAAATTCAACATCTTTAGCTTTTAGCATTAGCTGTAACAATACAGATCAGTCTTCATTCTGGAATGGAATAATCATCCACTAATATTGATTTAACAGGCTAAGATAAACAAATTAAATGCATAGATTTAGTGGTATTGCTTAACACAATGCCCTATATACAGAGAAAATAATCACACCATCTTGAAAAGAAATAACATATGGGAGGCACATATATTCAGTTTACAATTTCTCAAAAGAAAACTTGATTGTAAAATGGAATATACAGTTCCAAGACATTGAGCTGGGCTTTGCTTGTTTAATTGATGTTCTGGGAGTGGAGGGTTTCTCCAGATTAGGGTGGAGTTGAGTTTATTAAGAGGCTCCGAGGAGCAGAGATGAAGGATGTGAAAATGTGTAGTTTTGCGTCTCAGGAATAGCTGAACTCCTCAGTGGCACTGCCCCATTACCCACCGATTCACGCCTGTGAAACTCTCCTACTGATGTTTTAATTATCACTCTGACACACACGCACAGTGTGGCGGTGTAGGTTCACAATTCAGACATACTCAAGTGCCAATTTCATTTGCAGACATAGACACGACGGACAAGTTCGCAAATACTACTGACCGTCAGGCATGCAAATTATCACACCTACGTCTTTCATGTGAACACTTACACTTCTACATACGAGCACGCACGCTCGCATGCACGCACGCACACACGCACACACGCACAAGTTTGAAACATTATCAACATCTGATGCAAGATTCTTAGATTCATTTAATCTATGTGTGTGTGTGTGTGTGTGTGTGTTTGCGTCTGTATGCATGTGTCATAGTTTCCTCTGACCTAATTTCCCTGGCCACATGCTGTGTTTGTGCGTCGACCCTGTGAAGTCGTTGCACACACCCACCGAGGAAATCTGTGAGTGTGCGTGCACGTGTCACATGTCATCTCACACGCAGAACTAAGAGCGACAGTTTTCTTAGATCTTCGTCTCCCCGTGAGTCCGGCTCCATCTGACACTGTTACCCTGCGGATGGATGGAGAGGAAACAAGGGAAGGAAAGGGATGAAGGGAGGGAGGGGAAGATAAGAGGAACAGTTGGAATCTTCCAGCTCTCGTCTCTTACTCCACCCTTTGACTTCCCAATTTCCTAATATCAAAGAATCAATCCAACACTTTCTCAAACACATGCGTTTTTCTCGACTCTCCTTGCCCTTGCTCCCCCACTTGTTTTCCTTTTGTTCCCTCTTTTCCATTTCTAAATTAACTCCATCCTTTCCATTAGAATGTTTTTTCATCCTCGACTCCCTTGTGTCTCTGGAGATCATCTTCTCTCTTGGTGCTTAACAACATTTTATATAAAACTAAAAAGGCCCCAAAATCTGTTGCACTTTCACTTATAATTTGGGAATAAAAAACATTTAAAGCAGCACATTTTGAATCAAATGCTTTTTCTTTAATTTCTGTGAATTAAATAATTTTTATGTTTCTATATCTATAAGTGACAACACTGATTACTCAGTGTTGTAAATGAATGAAATCTAAGCCCATTTATAAATCATGAGACACTGAATCCTTAACAATAGCAAATTGATTATTATATATTATTTCACGCATGATATCCATGATGATGCAATGGAATCACTCATTGTTACAAAGCATGTAGAACCAAAGGTGTGTCTCTTTTTCTGTGTGTTTCTATGCATCGTTGCCTTTTTTGTGCAGCCCAGGCTGGATTTGTGTCTTTGCATTGTCTTTATATGCTGTTGTACTGCCTTCAAAGGAACACGCCACCGTTTGTTGAAATAAGGCTTATCACAGACTCCCCTAGCTGTAGATAGGTGGGCCAATGCATTTTTTGTCTAAGTGCATGCATTGTTTTAGTCCGATGGAACATAGTGGCAGTGCCGCCACTAGTAAGCTTAGCGTAGTGAATGGAATCCTATGTTTCCACTTTTATTGGGTGCAAGCACAGCCGAAGCACTGCCACATGGCGCTGAGATATCATTGCGCTGTGCTTCCATCCAATATCAAAGTCAATATCTGCCTAGGAAATCATCTAGTCTTAATCTGCACTGCTATTTGTACTCGTGAATATGCAGGCCACAATAAGTAATTAGCTTGTTGTTGTTTCTTGTTGATTCAATTTTACTCACACCATGCTAACCGGCATCCATTCACTATGCTAAGCTAACTAGCAGCGGCTCTGCCGAACTTAAACAGTGCATGCACCAAGACAAAAATTTGCGTTGGCCCACTTATCTACAGCACGGGGAGGCCGTGATAAGCCCTATTTCAACAAACGGTGACATGTTCCTTTTACATTCTCTTCATGCTCAACCTAAACTCACCTTAACCGTGGAAGTGTGGCTTTGTTTGGTGGCAGAGGGGCATGTTGGCACTTGCATTACCTCTGATGTTTCATCCCACTGTGGCATCATTAGTCCCCATTTACAGATGTTAAGTTCTGTTGCTGAGGTACCAACAGAAGCACCTTGCATGGACATTGGCTCTAAGCATGATCATAAGTATTCCTTTGGCATTCTCTATCATACTGTATGTGAAATGCTAATAAAGCTCAGTCACTAAGTTCGAGAGAGAAAAAAATTGTCCATGAATAAGAGGTTATCAAAGCCAGTAAGGCAGCGTTGTGGATTGGCAGATGGCCAAAAACCCCTCTCTACAACCCACTTTGAATGAACACAGTTGGTGTGGCCTTGAAACAGCTTGTCTTGTAACTCTCTCCTCTTCTTTCTTCTCTTAAAATACTCACTCAATTTCTAACCCAAACACTTTCCCTCTCAGTCATTTTCTTCTCCTCTCTCCCTTTCCTCTCCAGCTGCACCTCTTTACTTGTTCTTCTTTTCCTCTCACTTCTCTTTTTCCACTAAAAGCTCAATAATTCAACTGCGCGAGCCTAACACAATTTTCATTACCCAACAACTAATTTTCCATAGGCTGCTTCTGTATAAATCCATGATTGGCATGTGTTAGGTCCACAACCTCAAGTCAAAAATACTCATGGACTCAGACTTGCTTTTTTCCTTTGCAAAGGGGGAGAGTACTGAAATCATTCAGCAGTCTTCCAAAGTACTTTCCCTTTGCTCTGTCTTTTTATTGAAGTTGAATGAATGGGTGTAGACATAAAGTTGTTTTACCTGTATGGGTGTAAACATATAGTTGTTTTACATAATGGGTGTGAACATATCTTATTCTCTGCTTCACCATTGGTTGAGCCGTGACTGGGTGTTGGAAGTTTAGAACTCAGCATCTTCACCTAAAGTTGGCTAGGGGAGCAATCTGCTTTTACTCACTGTCACAGTTGCAACCCCCACCCAAGTTCCTTATCTTATCTCTCAGTCTTACTCTGCTAACTTGACATTCCTGTGTTCTAAAGTTGCCTCAACCAAAAGTTTGTCTTCCCAAAAGCTTTTCTCCCTTTCTATATAGGCCATACGTATTTACATGATAACCATTTCACATATGAACTGTTTTCAGTTCCTACAGCATGTTTCCAAAAAATTGGTTAAATTTCAGATCATTCCTAAAGTTTTATAACTGACTTAGAGTGTGTGTGTGTGTGTGTGTGTGTGTGTATGTGTGTGTGTTTGTGTGTGTGTGTGTGTGTGTTGGGGGGGGGTATTTGAAGTGGTATTTGAAGTCATTAAGTCATCAGGTTCCTCTATTGCCTTTGATAATAACCAGCTGAATGGATCAGTTGCGAGAGGCTGAAGAGAAATTCTGAGTTACATTGAAACACAGTTCACCTTCAGTAATTTTAACTGAAAAGGCAACTTATCTGCTTCTGCCCCACGATTGCTTGTGTTGTTATAATAGGAAATCAGATGAACACATTTCTACCCGGGACGTGATGCTGGTAAGCAGCTGCAGCGCTGAATCAGCTCTGGTATCAGCAGAGTTGAATAACATTACATACTTGATTGTGTGCATGATTGTTTGTGAGTTGGATATTCTGTTCTGTCCCCCATCTCATTTTTTCTCTCGTCATCTTGTCACTTTGTTCTGACTGTATTCATTTGCCTCTCTTTTCTTTTCTGTCAGGCATGCAGTATGGCTCTATGGATGGCAAGCTGTCTGTCTTTCAGTTCACCTTTTTGATCCAGACAAATATCAAAGAATTATAAATCCATGCTTTTCACAACATAGTATCAGGGGTGTGTAGCCCAAATCAACAGTTCCATACATGTCACCTTTTGCACATGCAATAAATGTATTCTTTTTGTATCTGTGAATAAGTGAATCTAGGTCTGACTGCTCCTTCTCCGACAAGGTGTAATACTCCTACATGCCAAACGTTTACTTTTTATGTAAACAAACTACACACGAGCACGAAACCCATTGATCTCTTATCTTACGTCATGCCAGCGTTTTGTCCAGTCAGTGGCTTCTTCTCTGAATCAGCAGCAGCACATGCTGGCAGTCTATGTTGTTTTAGGCTGACTGCAAAAACCAAACAAATAAACATTGGCCATTGCCATCGGTGAATGCCAACTTAATTGCCAAATTGTCAACAAGGGCATATATTGGCCGATACTAATATTCAGCAAATAAATTGGTGCATCCCTACTAAGGATACACACTTAAAATCATGTCCCCTTCCATACTTCATTGTCCCCCAATTTAGCTTTTTAGTGTGTCATGAGCAGTAAAACGCCACAAAGCTGATGTGCAGTTAGGCTGTATTTGGTCAGGTTCTGTCACTGCTTGGTATCAATAACTGAGATGTTGATTTGTTCCTGTGGATAAAGCATATTATTACAGCTGGATTTGTTTTAGTGTTCCAGATGGTTACGGGTTGGCAAAAATAAATGAATTATTTATCATTTTAAAACATTTCTGATCTTAGTTTCATCAACAGAAAGTGCTATTCATCATTAAATTGTAGAATTTCAGTATTTCAGTGTCTTATTCTAACCTTTATTCCCTTTTATCTCCCTTTTTTAGAGGTTCAGCCCTGCGAAAGAAGTGTCGCCCCCTGTTGGTGTATATAATGACCCACGGTGTTCCCTGGAGCTGCTGAAGAGGACCACGGGAATGAAGAAAAGCCCATTTGGCATCACCGCAGTGCGCTTCTCTCGTAACCACAAAAAATGCTACACACCAGGTTAGTATGTGTGTGGTTCTGTGTGTGCACTGCCCTATGCTGTGTCGAACCCCACTGTATATGCAAGGCAACGCAAATGTGAAACACTTAGTTTGGATTATTTCCTTGGATTTAACTATAAAATAACAATTTCAAAAATTCTACCTGAGTAAGAAATTGATGAAGAACCAACTATTTGTACCAAGAAACAACAAGCAAGAAAATGCAAGTACGCCTTCTGTACAATGTCTAATGAGATAACAAGGAAGACCCTTAAAATCAGTCAAATAACAAGTGTAGACTCAGTGCTCCACCTTCTATAGGTCAAAAACCCCACTGTAGTTGCATTTTTTGGTGTTTACCTGTGTATATGTACGTATCCTCATATTTATGAACTTGGATTTGCTTATGGCTCTAAATTGCTTGTTTGCTTTTGAATACTTTCTTCTCAAGCTGTAACCAAGGGCGGCATTCACACATGCAGACAGTACTGTTAACGAGACAGCTATTAAAATAGTAGTATCACATGAGTGTCTCCATATGAAATTTGGTGCAGTGCAGGTGTCATTTTCAGTGAAAGCCAACACATACACACTGCCAGAACTAAAGACACTAAGCCAAATCTACACCTCCGCTACATGTGTCTAATTCCTGTCATTACTGTAAGCCTATTTAAATTAATTTGTATAAACATAGAGATTTATTATTATTATTATTATTATTATTATTATAACAATAATAATATCAAACTTTAATTTATATATCACCTTTCATAAACAGTCTGTAGCCCAACCTGCTTTAAACAAAGTGAGAACAGAACTAAGAGGTTTGATGGAAATAAATCACTCCAGGATGTTGTCTTGGACCGTTTTATCTCAGGACAGTAAAAAGAAGGACTATATAAAAACATTCACCACACAAATACCCACAATAATCCCATCTTTCTGTACTTTTAGGTCCAGGGTCATATAATGTGTTTGAGCATGGTTTAGCCCGGGAGAGTTTTAAAAAGGCAGTTTTAGAGAGAACCAGGAAGGGAGGCTTTGGCTCCACTGCTCAACGCAATTCCCTCTTCCACAACAAGGAATCGATAGAGGCCCCAAGTCCAGGGCAGTATGAGGTAGGAAGATCCATCCATTAATTAGGCTGACATATAAAGCTCTGTTATTCATATCCTCATTGCATTGTGTATGTGTGTGTGTGTGAGTTTGCTTTCAGACAGAAAAGAAGACAGAGGAGGAGTACAAAAAGCAGCACACAGCGGTTTTCAAATCAACCACAGAACGTCTGGCACCGCTGGCTAAAGTAAGTCTGTTCCCTTCTGTCTCCCAGCATCCCCCGACAGTTGTCTTTCTCTCACTCTTTCTTATCCTCACACCACGTAAAGCCGTTAAAACCTACTTAACAGAGGAGTCTTAGATGAAGTAAAACAGCATTACTTGCCAAGTTTTTCCTTTCATAAATCGGCCATCGCAGCGGTAGCATCTGACCCACTATGCCAAGTGTGCTGTTTGCCACAGTTTTTTTTTTTTTTTTTTACTTCTTCTTTTCTTCTTTTCCTCTTCCTTTCTAATGCTCGCTGATACTGAAGAAAACAGGTCACCATTTAGTTTCTTGTTCCTCTGCCATGTTTCTTTGTTACCTTTTTTTACTGTTAGACTGCTGTTAATATGAACCAAATATAATACATTAACGGATGGGACTCTTTTCACTTCCAAGTGTTACTTTATTTAGTTGTATTTCAAAACAATTATTTTCCTTTGTTATTTATGACCAAACTTTTATGAGTATTGCCTCTAAGCTAAAACAAAAACAAATCATGCTTTTACTTTTATTTTTATGTTATTGAGATGTTAGTGTTATTGTCATGCAATTTTGAATATTTCCATAACCACTGGGCATCGATCTTAAGGCAGTGGTTCACCAGATTGCATAACAGACTCATTTATCTGAACCACGGATCCAAACAGGTTTCATAAAAGTTTACTGAATCCTTCAGGGTGACTTTCCATCAGTGACCTGAATATCAACAACATTTGTAAAGGCTAAAAATGACGAGGAAAAACGTCAATAAATAAAATGAAAGCAGAGGATGTTGTGTTCAAAAGTGGCCATTTGTTTTATATTAAAAATGTAGATTTTGTAGGTTCCAAATTGTTTCTATTTAGTTAAATATTATTGAACAATTCTAATTCCATATTCTTCAAAGATGATCGGGTGCTCAGTAAAAATGTATCAAAGTTGAATTAACTTTATCTTGTTATGAAACGGTGACAGCACAACCATATTGAACATTGAAAACATTGTAAATTCTGATTATTATTTCCCGGGCTGTGTTTTATAATTGCCTCCCATTTTAAACTTTAAATAGTTGGAATTATTGTTAAAAACCTTGACTTAACTACAGTACATCAATCTACTAGAACTGCAACAATGGTCGTATATTTGGTAAAGAGACAATGATTGCATTGTGAAAGCTACATTTCCTTTCTCTGTATAATAAATAATGTGCCAATTATAATAAATAATAATAGAGAAATACAGAAAAGCAGCCTGACACGGGGGTTAGCAGTTACTTACTGACTCTAGTATTGAAAAAATATTCCAGGAAAGAAATATGTAAATTTCCTGCTGTGCATACTACAGCATTTAACTATTCAAAGTACTCAATTTGTATTTTCAAGTACCCTTCTGGGTATCAGCTAGTGTTTACTCTGATTAACTCCAAAGGTCAGAAGTGTTATCTAAATCTCAAGGCAAAGCTCTCCAAAACTGATCTTAACACTGCAAACTATGCTGCTCACTAGAAAGACAAAGATGAAAGGGTAATACGGCACTCATCACAGAGAGCACACTTTTCTATTGTAGGTGTACTGCTCCACATCACCAGGTTTGTCTGGTAGCTGTCAAAAATATCTCTTACTTAGTTATGTGCTGCTAATGTGAATAACTTCCTAACAGTAACATCGCAACAGGTGTTTTTCTCCAGCAGTACGTTTACATGCAGGAGATCAGGTAGGTCCAACAGCCTTCTAGAATTCCAGTCATGTATATACAGGTTTCTCGTTTACATGACGTTTAAACACAAAGAGAGTAGTGCAGGATGGGAGTTCTATCCTCTGTGGTCCAATATTAGTTGACTTTGAAACGGTTACGTCTATGCAGTACAGACAATACAGAAGTACATTTTATTTCCATAGAAAGTTATTTAAAAGTCTCACTAATAAAAAGCTAATTTGTTGAAAATAATATTTCACAACTTAGAAAACAGCCGTGCTTAGGTCTCCCGGTCACCCGGTCCCATGAGTCATCAGTCCTTGCCGTCAGGACACAGAGTCCTGCTGGTTCCTGCTTTTTAATCAGGGAATGATTTAGTCCTCGTGCACCAAGTGAATGCAATTAAGTACCTGGTAGGACATAAAACCAGCAGGACTCTTTATACGCAGGAGCAGGATTGAGAACTACTGCCCCAGTGAATGAGGAGCGGATCCTTAGAAATAAACAGGTGTTGCATGTGGAAATATCACCAAATGCACCTGCATTTGTAAAAGAACATACTAATGTTATACATCACCAATGTCCATTGGGAAATTATTTTGCCTTCCTATGTACTGAGGGTAAGGAGTGTCACTTTATTCCCTATGGCACCCTGCTGTGACCAGTAGAATTAAATAATAATGTCATAAAGCCCTCTGGATAGTAAGGAATATCATATTTGCGTTCTTGATGAGTTGTATTGTACAGTATGTCTGAAAAAACTAGTAACTAATAACCACTGGGCAGCAAATGCCATCTGTCAACTTGTCCTTTTTTAAACTCAAAGTAGTTTTTTGGCAGGTGAATCAGCTGTTGCCAACTTGTGTGTATTTACATGTTTACAGTATTGTTAGCGTTACGTTGTTTATGCATTCAGATGATGTGGCTCAGTCCCATTTTGTGCACATCACAAATGAACTTAAGCGAGTGCGATGAGACTCATTAGAAAACTGAGAACGATCCATTACATAACTGGTGATGATCACCTCTTCAACAGTCTCCACCTCATATATCTGACTGCGCCGTTTGCCATTTTTCATGACAATGGCTCTGTGTAGTTTGGTGTCAGGCTCCAGTATGTTGTGCTGATGGATGATCCTGCTCACCCAGAATCCTCAGTGTGTTAGACAGTAGGAAACTTGACAGCCATACTTCACACAGTCCACGCAGTGTCTGTGTTTCACATTGTCACGCATAAGTCTGGGTGTCTGAGGTCTGCAAGTTTAAATGATAAGTGGTACTCTCTTTCAATGGCGGACACACAGGGTGATTCAATAATTAACAATGGCTTCAACTTGGTTCAATTCCCAGTTGCAGCTCCTCCACCTTGGTTTTGTCTTGTTTTTGTGTAGCCTATAGCTAGTCGTGAAAGTGAATAGCCTATTGGAAAATCATATTTATAACAGGTAGGTATATTGAGTTTCAGACTATACCTTTTTTTGTCAATATGTCATAAATATTTGGAATTGAATGCCATATTGTCATTTATTTGTAAGTGTATTCTTTTTGTAAAATAATTAATAAGGACACAAATGAATTACTATTATTATAACTACTACTATATTTGGCAGTGTGCAGCACTCCTCGGCCAAACAGCAGGGTTAGCTGTGACAAGGACTGTAGTGAACAGGGTTTGGACTTCCTAATTTGGGACAAAACAAACAGAAAAACTGAAAAAAAACGCAACAGCTTATTTAACGTTTCTTTAAATACACACCATTACTTTACATTACTCCCTCTCTTGCTCTTTTTTTACTTTCTGGGTCATACCGTTGAGAGCTCTTTGGAGAAGATCTGAGGCCACTTGTAATGGCTTCACACAGAGCCTCCTTTATGACCAGTTAATGAAAAATTACCCGGGGACGTCTTAGCTTTAACAGTTAGCCACATGCTGCTCTGCAGCCAACGCTGTATCCCTGGTAACGGCCTACCCCACTGGGACGGATATTAAAAGTGTCTAATTAGGAAACGATCATGACCATGAGAAGGGGAGAAAGAAAAAAAATGAAGGCAGAAAGTACGTCTTTGTTATTTGTTTTCTGTTTTAGAGTTAATGTCTTCTATACTTTGACTTAAAAGCTTCATCGAGCAGTAGAGGTTGGCATTTTATTGGAGATATTATTCACACTGCATGGCTTTTGAAATCGAAAGTATAAAAGATGTATCATGTCAGTGGAAATGATAGAAGCTGTCTTGTGGGGTGCATTAAACACAACAGGGAGACTTGTTATCTGACTCTCCAGAAGATATTTATTAGTCTTCCCTCTGTCTTTGCTATTAACTGCTCTGCTTTTTAGTGCCCAGATCTTTTGTTTCTCAGTATTTGTTTTGTTTTCATCAAAGTCCATTTTTATTCAGTTGCACTTTATGATAATTTATTCTATTCCCGAATGCGTCTATTTCCAAATCTTCTGCATAAGGATAAGATTGCCAAACAGTGGTTAATACACATTGAAGAATCGGGCATGGCATGATTTATTTATGCTGATTTTTCTTATCTTGCGGTGTGCCCGCATTCAAAGGATGCCTAAATTTCTGACAGTCTAAATCAAACACACCTCAGCTAGTTCAAATATTTGAAGCTACGTTAGATCTGTGCTTTAGCTGCAGGTCTGGATCTGATAGAAGATGATAACTTGTCTGTGGAGAAGCAAAAACCAGACGTGGTATTGAGAAACGACAGGTCTGCAAGAAGAGATGATTATGAGTAGAGCATATCTTAAATGAGAGTTTGCTTTTCTCCCACATCTAATCCAGTGCTCTTTTCCAGTGTTATTTCCCCTGATCCTCATCTTGCTCTCTCTTCTTCTGTTCTCTCCTCCCTCTTTTTTCTTCTGTCCCTTTCGTTCCTTTCCTTCTCCTACCCCACATTCCACATTCCCTCCTCTCCATCTCCTGTCTTAATTTCCTTCCTTTGGGCCACCCTTCCTTATTATGACCTTTGTGTTGCTGAGGTCGTGGGATACCCTCAGGAAGTGCTGGGAGAGAATAAGTGTGGAATTTAATTTGGACCTATGTTTTACCCTGAGGCAGTGCAATTCCTCTCCTATAGATCAGTGAAATATTGCCTTGTCCCTTGAAGCGATAGGAGAGCATTTTGACACAGCCGTTTTTCTGTCACACTCATTTTTTCACCAATACGTGTTTGCCTTTGTCGATTTTGTTCTGTTGCCAATGATGTTGAGATTATTAGAGGTCCTGATGGACAGTTATTGTTATACTCATTGAGAATGACAAGTTGTCAATGGCAAGGGCATTGTTTCAATAATAAGGTTTTATCAATAGCTGTTATGTAAAGTGCACTATCAGTGAATTGTGGGCAGGGCTGGACTGGGGTAAAAAGACAGAGACCAGCCAACCACAATCGACCAGACTCCACCTGACCTTGCGCTGCCCTTCAACACATTTAAGCAGGGTCCAATATCCGCACCATTTACCAGGCAGATGTTTGTGGCTGGTAAATTTGCTTGACTTACCAGCCAAAAATAAGTACAAATATAACATTCACTAGTATTTGCCTGGTGGACAACATGTTACTTTTGAACCCTGTATTCCAACCACTAATACTCTCCCTTAGCTGAGTGGTAAGTAAGAGAGCATGCTAATGTACTCACTGAGTCAAAGAGGCTTCCTGGCTCCTGATGGCCAGATGGCTAAAGGTTGAGAGTAGAGCCTGGGTGTCTTGTAATATAAACAAGTGACAAGTCTGTAAATTAAGCTTAAGCTGCATTTTGTACACATGATGCATTTGTGTTATTGTGAAATTTGAATATATCAAAAAGCTATAGTACTACTGTATGTTGGCAAGTGCCTTAGCTTGCTAATAAATAACTAACATTACCTAAGTAAAACTCTCCCAGAGAAACATCAGGTTTGAAGTTTGACTATCCAAACTGTTTATGATAATTGTAAGCGAATCCCCTTATAATGTTTATTTCCTCTATTTTACAGTAAGCTACTATAGTTTGCTATAGTTAGCTATTTTAAGCTACATGATAAGAGGAGAGTAGGCCGATAGTGGCAAACCGTAGCATATGGTAAAGGCTATGATTGAAGTAGACGGCAGTTACGGTGGTAGAGTTGCAAAAAACAGAACCCAGATGTCACAGGGCAATGGTGACAATACTGTATAAAGTTCTTGTTCAAGCAGGTCTGTTGGCTCCATGCAAGTCCTTTTAACTGATGTAACCAAGCAATAATGTCTCTGCCAGTCAAACAAACTTCAGTTAATCTGCACTAATATCTGTTACCCTGCCAATGAACCATGCTTTGTATTTCTCCTTCCTCAGTGTGGAACTGGCTCGATGGAATCAGACACAATATTAATACATGGCTTTTATTACATGTACCACTGACAGTGATTGCAGGCAGGATTCATAATATACCAGTGGTCTGAAAATGATAATGAAAACAAATGGGGAACGGAGACACACATCCTTCACTTTGCAACTGTTGCTAGTGCTGGTGGAGGTTTACGCTGACTTCCAATGTCGTGGCAACAACTATATATATTTTTAGTTACTCATTGTAAACTTACTCATAATTTGTAATTTTGTACAATTATTACCAGGATTGGCAGGTAATAAGGTAAATGTGCCATAATAACAGTAATTTAGTGGTAAAGAAAGTTAACTATGAAGGCTAAATTATGCGCCGGTGTCAGCTTAGCTCTACAGCATAAAGAGGACAGCTCTTGCCAATGTGCACCACCTCAAAAATATAACTTCAGTTGCAGCTATGTGGGGACTGGACTGCTGTGTTTCCCTCCAACTTTTTTCCAGTGCCAGTTGTCCTTAAAAGTCACATACAACATGAAATCAATCATATTCAGCAGCTACTCTATTGTATTTCTGGTCCAGTGACACAAACAGACATAATTCAAAAGGCCTGACACAGTCAAGGAAAAGCTCATTGATGTCAATTACAAGTGGAAAACATCACACTGCTCTTAGAAAAAGATACCACATACCATGGGTACGAGAAAGAAAGAAAGAGAGGAGAGATGATAGAACTGAATGGAAGAAGCAGTGGGAGGGAATAAAGGAAAAACAAAGAGGGCAAGAGAGAGACAGAGCCTTTGTGTATAATGTGTAATTATCTATCCTATTAGCTCTGGTTGAGATAATTAGAGTGTTTGCTAAACATACATTTATCAAACAAAAGCACCGCATCACCCTCGTGCTCTGCGAACGAACTGGGCAACAGAAATACAGGAGGTGAAATAATACTGAGAAAGAAAGGGGGGGGGGGTGAGATTGACTGACGAACAAAGGAATGACAGAGAAAGAGGGCATTTTCTGTGGATCTGGAGAGATAAATATGTAGAAAGAAGTGTGACAGTTGCATGGAAGGTAATGCTATGGACAAGACATTCTTAAAGTATCTGGAATAGGAAATATGCAGCGTCCCAGGGTTTTGTCACTTATTGACTTTTTGTCCCTGTGTTTCATAGCATTTTTATGATATACCCATGGACAGCTAATGGCATGTCATGGTGCAGCCTCTGTTTATGGGAGACAAGGGATTCGAGTCATGAAATAAAGGAACAAAAACAGGAAAATTGAGTTATAGATTTGATATGGATTTTACTGTCAGCTGTCAGGGTAATAGTGATGATGTGAGTCCCCGTGAGAATTCCAGTACAGCCACATACATACTGCACACACTGAGAAAGTGACTCAGTCAAAATGTGCCCATAAACACATAGATACACATATTTATGCAACTATACTCAAAATATACATCCAGTATATTTATTTGCATGTGCTTATAAATGTATAAACACATATTATAGTAGCACATGCACAGGAGACACACACACGCACACACCAAATGAGAAGAAGTGCTTATTAACACTTCCACCCCGAGGCTTCAGTAGCACTGCCATCATAATCTGCCCAATATTCCCCTGAACAATTTATAAACGGGATGGAAGATTTTTTGAAATAAGCTAGCTTCTGCCTTGCCTCTAAACATAAAGTCGCAATCATTTTGATTAGATTATCTAAAATGTTAAGGCTCATATTTATGCCAAGGATTTAGGTTTTAGGAACTGGTGAGACAAGTGAATTAGGAAGGCTGATTTAAGTAATTGATCTATCTTGAAGGATTAACAGAAGCCCCGACACTACACAGCTGAGAAAAGGATTTTACAACTCTGGAGACTTATCATGGCAACAATTGTTTCATCCTGCATTGCAAAGATTGGGTGGTAAACAGTAGCAATCTAATCAAGCAGGAATGTGCGCTTGCATGTATTTGATTGTGTCCACACTTTGCTTTGCTGGATAGCGTCGCACTTTATTGTTTGTTCATTGAAATGAATGGGGTGGCTACATTTCTGATGTCAATTGGAGCACGGCCTAAACGTGTGTCATATCATTCATGGGAAATTGAAGCAGCCAAAGTGGCAAATCTATGTTAGCTGTAAGCTGTAAGAACCCTAGTTCTTTTTGTTATTTTCCTGCAGGCTCTCCTTTAATGTCAGTTTTCTCTGTACGTTTATGAAGTAGATTCTTTAGGAACCGTGCTAATTCACGTACAATTGCATCTATTCATTGGCTTTACAATATCTACCACAGCCTCTAAAATTTGCTTCCTGTTCTAAGCACACATAGTAAGTCTTCAGCAACATACGGAGCAGCGGGGTCCCTGAAGGCTCCACCTTTCATCATTGAGCTAGAGTTACAATTAGTAACCATTACTCTAATCTCAGAATACATTTTAATTTACAGTAAATAGCAGTATGTCAAATAAAAGCTTCAGGTCCAAAGCTTTTGCCTGATCTACTTTATGTCTCACTTTTAATATATTATTTACCGACTAGTTGAGGCCCTTGTCTGGCTTCTTAAGCACCTCTGTCTAGGCTTTTATTCTCTTTTCCTGGCTTACTTTTCAGTGAAACAAAAGTGAGATTGCTGTGCATTAAAATATGTGTCAATCTGTAACAGTCACAGTTTGCTGGATCTAAGTGAAGTCTGGTGCCCATATTATGTAATGGCCTGATCAGCTAACAGAGATAGAGAAAAAGGCTGCGTGATAGATAGATAGATAGACAGAGAGATAAAGGACAAGACAAAAGGTTTGGAGTTCTGCCAGTGACCAGAGGCTGCATTGTTTATGACCCCTCACAAATATTAGGGAATTGCACACGACAAATAGCAAACAAATGATTCATACTCCTAACTAATCTTTTTCTTGATGGTGCGACTCAGTAAAAGCCATAGGTCTATTCCAATCAATGCAGATTATCCCCCAGGAGTATGAATATTGCCAACAAATTATATGGCAATTTGGAGGCTTTCCTCGCAAGAACTACAGCTCAGTTGTTTCAGCAAATGGCCCCAAACCAAATTTGTTTATGAAAGTGCTCAGTTAATTTCTATGCCAGTCTTATTATGAGAGTTTAATATTTCATGTGTACAAAAATAAATATTTGCCTGTCAGTGTTGCCAAGTCAGGAAATCACCAAAAAATGACAAAGGTAATGGTAACATGTTTCTATGGAAAATGTCAAATATGTTTGCCAATAAAACAGATTTTGGCAGGTTTAATTATTTTGCAGCTACATCAAAAATATAGATTTTGGGAACTGGGAGAGAATGATAGAAGCGGATATTAATACAGTGAACTTCCCTATAATATGTTATCTAATATGATTTGTGTAGAATTATTTTACAAGATTTTTTATTTCCCACTTATTAATCGGACTGACCTCACCTGTCTTCTAATTAAGTTGTGGTAAGCTTAATTTCCGGCCTTGAGTGGGATAGATATATATGAAGGGATTCATATCTAATGAAAGTATAATGTTGACATATTTTAATAACACCAGTACATTGTTTCAAATCTTTCTTGATTTACAACGACACCATGGGGAGAAGGAGAGACAATGAAGTAAAAGATAAGTGAAAGTAGAAAGAGAGCTTCAGCGACTGGAATAAATGTGGTAAATGAAGATACCTGCATGGGAAAAAGAGGAAAAGACAGAGAAAAGAGAGAGGAAAACACGTGACTCTTAAATGTGTGATAGGGCACAGATTGAGAACTTGTCTGTGTAGCACTTTCAGATTTTATGATGGGTGGATGCTCTCCAAGATATTGCTTGGAGGAGAAGATCACATACGCTCGGTGACATTATTGTTCTCTCTTTCCTTCTCTTGCTGTGAAGTCCTGGTTGTTGTTACATCCCTGCTGTCTTGCTGCTATAAAACAAGTGAACTGATAAACAGCCCTTCCTCAAAAACAGCCTGACACAAAATAAAAGACATTTTACAAGTGAAGGGGGATAAACGCGACACGATTTGTTGCACAGAGCAAAGCCTTTTTTGGAGTCCATAGCTATTGTATGCAATGTAAACAATGAAGGATTGAAAATACAAAAAATCTTAGTAAATGGTTCAGGTAAGGGAAAGACCGTGGTCATGGTTCACGTTGACTGGTGGTAGGTGAAGGGATGCCACCAGACAAAACAAATAATACATTGTTTGAACAAAATATCTCAACTTCCAGAGCCTGCAGCTGCTACTGTTGATGCAGATGAATGATGATTAGATGTGGTTGAAGTATCAGGAAAAAAGCAAGCTTTCTTGCATGAAGTTTTTTGAAGTGATTGAAGGTTTGGTACAGTGTTTTATTTGAACAAATACCACCCTCTGCTATCCTATTTCTGATGAGGAAAGTCTTGCAAAAGCACCACATAGAAAATAAATCCACATTTGGGTCAGTGCAAACTGTGTTTATTGTATAAGTCAGTAAGCTGACCTGGTGTGTTAGTTACTCTATAAAACTGGCACACTCACAAAGGAAATAATGTCTTCTTTCATGTGTTGTCTGTCTTAAATCCAGTAACATGTGACTGGAAAGAGAGAAGCACAAACAGACTACACTGAAGAAATATACGCAGCAGCTTTTGTATAGTACTTATGTAAAATCATTTTTATAATGAACCCTTACAAATGCACCTTTTCGGTCCAGTGTCAGACGCAGCCACATGCTCTGTCTATCAAATTGAAATTGTATCGACCTCAATAGCAGGTGAGAGTTTGGATCCAATTTGTATTTATTTATCTGACAATAATTAAATCGTCAGCAGATGCCTGCAGACGTGCCATTGCCCAGAATAGAAATCAGTATTTAAACAAATGACTTTCTAACAAACAAACTTATTTTCTCCTTGCAGATTGGATTAGTAGAAGTGAAATGTAACAAGGCCTGGTCCTTTCATTTGATACTGTTTATGTTTTTTATCAGGCCTGACTTTTAATTCTACTGCCAATTTCCTCAATTTCATTTATGTTTTCTTTTTTTCTTTCTTCATCCTATGACACTTCTTATTTGCTGTCTCTATATTTCTGCTATTTTCTTGTCATCTTGCTGCAAATCTGTGTTTTATTTCTCTCAGTAAGTTAATCAGTCTCTCTCACCCCCCCTTTGTTTTTCTTCATCCCACTCCTCATGTGGATGAAGTAGGTGCATGTGGTAAACGGCTGTGTGCATGTCTATATTTCTCTGTCCAAGTTGTGGGCCCCAGATGTGGCCAGCAGCTGTGTGTACAGTGCATTGTGTGTGTTTGTGTGTGTGTGTGTGTGTGTGTGTGTGTGTGTGTGTGCGTGTGCGTGCGTGCGTGCGCTCATATGCAGGTGTGGACACGTACCCATTTTATGCAGCAGCTGTGTGTTTGGTTATGGACAGCTGTTTAGTAGCAGGTGATGGTTTTAGGAGCCAAGCAGACAGTTGGCTAGGCAGGCGGCCAGGGTGACGAGGGGGAGAGCTAAGCCCAATAAGATCGAAGGAGGCCTGGGCTGGGCGTTCACTCATCCAGGGCCTTCTGGACCTTTGCTGGATGGCTCTTGGTTCAGGAGAAACCAAGCTGTGGGTGTCAGTGTATATACATGACTCTGAACCTGCCAGACTCACAGACAGCTTACTGATTACTACTGCAGTAAAGAAAGACGGTTACAGTAAGTCGATGCTTTAAGGGTCAGGATTTAAATTTCCCCCTGGTTGATATCTAAACTGGAGTCCAGTCCTTCCACTCAAAATCAGACTAGCTGTACGTGACAATGCCACATAAAATGTGGTAAAATGAGAGACATGTTGGATTAGAGTAAATAGAGAACTTGTGAGATAAAGATAGGCTATGCAAAAACTGCGAGACTGCAGACATAGAAGATGATGTGATTGACATAAAAGATGACGGAGTTTTTGAACGATTGGAAGAACAGGGAGCAAGAAAGACAACAAGAGAAGTGAAGGTGATAATAAGCATATAAGGAAAGGGTAAAATAAAATGAAGGAGAAAGCAAGATATACAAGACTACAAAACACAGCAGAAAACTGTCGCTGTCAGCAAATTGTGAAACTAACTGCTGCAGCAAATGGGAATCACAAGGTTTCCCTCTGTCATTCCATCTGTATTGAAGACATGTCTAAGACCTCATTAAGGCTGCATGACACCTCCACTACTAAAACCAGACATATGGTTATCAAGCTCTATGATGAAACAACAGCTGCGTCTTTGACAGTATAGTGTGCTTGTACAGTTTACGATGATAGGCTATTTTGGGAGGAAAACAAGCAAACAAATGCTGTGTTTACTTAATTTAAATGCTAGCAATCTATTTTGTTACGTAAGCTGAAGAAACACACAGACATGAACAATGCTTAATTAAAAGAAATATAGTGCGCCCCATACACACACACACACATACACACACACACACACACACACACACATTGATCGCATCTATTTCTCCCTATTTGTCTTCATCTGTTAGTACATTTTGGCAAATGATTAGTGGCTTTGATTTCAATTCAAGGCAAATTATTGTGAAGAGGAAACAACATTTACAGGACCCCATCTGAAGCTGAAATTACAAACTGAAATTGAGAGATTGCAAACAGATATCCCAGCATTCATAAGTTATGTTGCATGGGAGAACAAGCTGTGACCACATGTTTTGGAATCTGCTCATTGTGCAGTATTTTTCACACTTTTTAATATGTCGCACCACATGCAAGTTTCCCTATTAAGAGGAACAGATGAACTTCATGTGAAACTGGAGTTAAGACACTAAGCCTAAGTAACCATTATTATTTATTAGACTCGAAATGGGGATATCCAATCTGGTCATTATCTGCATAGTGTACCAGGGAGACTGAAGACAAAGTGCAGTCAGTGCAACAGCCAGTTTAGGGATGTGCAGCTTTTTAAGCAGAACCTGAATGTTTTTGTCTTAACTTAAAAAAAAGGATGGTAACACCAGATGCTTATGCACCTAAATTCATTAAATCACTTACAAAAAGGGCTCATTGTTGTATTATTGTATTGTATTTAAAAGAATCAGTACATAGAAATTGCAGAACATTGAATAAGATATTTATAATACCAGATAGTATCAGGTTGGAAATATGATTTTAAAGATATTTTAGTGGGTACTTTAAAGGACAGCAAGGTTTTTATCCTAACAAGATTTGTTTGATTTGGCTTTCCAAATGGTTAACACAAGGTTTGACAGAATTATTACTGAATATGGTAAAGTGTACACAACACATCAGCATCTGACAATAATTATCACCTTTGAACAATTAAAAAAAAAAAAAGATCTCAAAGAATTCACCGGTAATGCAAAGGCTGTTCTCCAGCAGTCAACCAATATTTACTAAGTATAAATATTAGGGATAGACCATTTTTAAAACAGTTAATCAATTGGCAAAATTCTTCCCGGAAATTCATTGTGCTTTGCCAAAGTAACAGCTCTGAGCTGTGTTCACTTTTTCATGATGAACTATTGAAGGGGAAACATGGGAACGCCACTATAATGACATTGGACAATGTGCAGCTGCACTGTCTTGTGACTAAAAGATTTCAACTAGCAACAGACAACAACTGTTTTATCAATTTTGGAAAAGTTAACAATGTCAGATCCAACCTACTGAAACTGAACCGGAGAAACACATCTATTCAGCCAGTTATGTTTTTTGTAAACTTTCAAGGAGAAGAGACACATTAGGGTAAACTTATACAGTTAAACTGTATAATTGTGTTTAATTGAATTAGTGTGGTTGTGTGTTTTGTTTGGAATGATGAAATGTTACCTAACAAGCATGTTCTTTGACTGAAGTCTTGTGTATAGTCATATCGAGGATTTATAAGAATGTTTTATGTTCCTGTTTTAACACTGTTGATTCACGGTGTGCCTCTTGACAGTTTCTTATCTAAGGCAGCACATTCAGTACACACAGTGTTGTATACAGTTCAGTGATGAACTTCTGCTGCACTGTATACTTTTACTTAATTTAGTATTGACCTGTAAGTTTATACAGTATTTATTATGACTTCATGTTTTAATGATTTCCTGCAGCAGTGTGTTTGATTGGTAGTTCTAAATTGTCTTGGTTGACTAGAACTACAACTTTAAGTTTATATATCACATTTTGTATGTATCAAAAATAAAGTTTTACATTTTCTCTTGCTTTACTTATTAAAACTTATTAAAAAATACTGTCAGGTCTGACAGTCTGTCTTGGTGCTAGCATCACATCAATATTCAATTTAAGTTATTCTGCGTCACTGCCTGCCTGCCACAAATGTGTATCTGGCCTCTGCAGTATATTTTATGCATTCTGAGAGATTTTTCGGACAGGCCTATTCCAAGGGCAATGTGACAGAATCGTTAGGAAAAAGGTGTGTGTGTGTGCACGAAGGAAGATAAGCATTTAGCTGTCTAAATGTCGTGGGTGCGTAATTAAAGTCTACCTGATAGCTGTCAATATGTGATGACTGCTACTGGGAACAGTGGTTGGCCCCATGTTCAGATGTAATTATGGACCATAGGGTCCCTCGACAGGTGTGTGCACATTATGGTGCAGAGGTTGGAGGATGATTGCTCTGCACTGTTAGATAGATCTGTGACAGATGTGTGTCTATAGAGGTGTGTGTGTGTGTGTGTGTGTGTGTCTGTGTGTGTCTGTGTGTGTGTGTGTGTGTGTGAAAGGTTTATTTAATTATACAGCCATTTATGTAAAAAACAAATTTTCAGACTTCCCCACCACACTAACATTTAGTGCTGTTTTTGTCTTGTCTTCTTGACTAGGGACGAAGGGAAGACGAAGACTAAATACAAGGGCTGGGGAGCAGGTGAATAACATTAGGAAATCACTGGGGCGGGAAAATACAGGAAGTAAAACTAGACAAGACCACACAGAAAACCAGACTATCACAATAAACCAGGAAACAGAACATATCCAAGACCAAAAATAACACAATCACAAGGACAAGATAATAAAAAAATAAAAAAACAGAAGAAACCACAAGACATAATACCAAAACCATAACAGTAACAGTATCAACATATTCTCACCATTATTCAATTCATTCGACTTTTCCAACAATTCCACAAATGCTTTTAACATCCCAAAGAATCTGTTTCTTTGTGTGTGTTTGTGTGTGTTTGTGTGTGTGTGTGTGTGTGTGTGTATGTATGTGTGTGTGTATGTGTGTGTGTGTGTGTGTGTGTGTG
>NC_048411.1:11419552-11439552 GCF_013103735.1 Etheostoma cragini | reverse complement strand
TGTACTTTTGTAGGGTGTGATGCTCTGGTTTTCTTGCACACACTGAAGGCACAGTCAGTGTGTGCTTGTATAAAGTACATTGGCGTCTAAAGTATTTTCCTGTTCACAGCAACTAAATGTGAATTTAGGTGTGGATTATGTGTGTATGTGTTCATCAGGGCCGGACCAGTATAACCCCAGTGTGAAATCCGTACCCCAAATGGCTCTGATCTCCTCCAAAGAAGATCGATTTAAAGTCTCCGTGGACACCAACCCTGGACCAGGCGCTTATCAGGTAAGCATACTGTAAAAATGTAACTCTCAAGAAACGTTCTTACCTCCAAACACACTCCCAGTCTACACGACTCATAGAGCAGCCAGCATTCAGCAATAGTGTACTGACATGACTGTCGCTATGGATATGTGTCCTTAGATTTGTATGTGTTAATGTACGACCAACAGAGTATGATGAGACGGTAGTGTGTGTACAGTACAAAGTCCCTGTTTGTGTGTCTGGTGTATGCATGAGAGGCCACAAATATATGCCTGACTTTATCTCATGTTTCGATCCTCAGAGAATCTGCCAAATTTCTGCCTCTGACCTTGAGCTGTGCGGAAGAAATTGATTGCTTTGTAATTAAAAACAAAAAACAAATTTCAATTTGTTTCTGTGGTTTTGACCAATCTCCATCTGACGCAACACAAGGCTAAATGATGCCATTTCCTGCTCGAGGCAGCTTTGCAGGAGAGTTGTTCTTAATTGACTTGCCTAGTTAAATTAAACTGGCAAAAGTGAGTGCAGTGTTGTTTAATGCAGCCACCTTAGACTGTTGACAGAGACAAATGCACTATATGGTTGAAGCATAATACAGTTTTAATGAATTCTAACCAGAACCTTATCTCTCCCTGCTCAATTTCAGTGGGTTTTTAATAGGAATTACAGCCCTAGGTTACAGCTGTGTGTGTGTGTGTGTGTGTGTGTGCGTGCGTGTGCCTACGTGCGTGCACAAAATGATTGAAAGAGCTAATGTTGCTTCCAGTCCCTGCTGACTTTGAGTGGTAAACATCAAAGACAAAACCACTGAGTTTGATTTAAACATTACTACAGAGTTCATCATCATGTTCATGTCCATGGGTGTAACACTATCACAGGGCTCTTTCTTCTCTTCTCTGTCTGCCTGTCTCCCAATCTGCCTGCTGTCTCTGTATGGATTTATCTCCTCAACTTTTCCCTCTCTTCTCTTCTGCAGTCTCTGTCTCTCTCCTCACTGCCTTTTTCCACCTCTATATCCCTCTCCCCTCTAGCCTGGCATAGTCAGACTCATTTATTGTATTACTGTAGTCTGGAACCTCTTAGTTCATTTTCTCTATAAACAGACCAAAATGCATCTGCATGAAAAGGAATAGACCTGCTGTACAACCTAATCTCAGCAACTAAATGACGCGGCTCTGAGAGACACATGCAAGTTGCGGGAGAGCTGGTTCTGTTTTGAAGCAGGAACAAAAATGGCAACCTGGTTACAAACTTTCAAATTACAGCTTTAACCGGGTCCACTAAAACGGGTTTCTGAAAACATTTTAGGTGAGTGACATGCAATACACTAACGGAATATTATTATGTATTATTTGTATTTGATCAGCAATGCCTAGTTCAAGCCAGCCAATGAATGAAAGCAAGAGTAACAGCTTTATGGAAGTTCACCTCCACTTTAAGTTTACATATGTCCAGTTCCATTTCTTTTCAGAATCTATAGCCCCTGTCTCTGTCATCAATTTTCATTCTTTTCTATGCAAATTGCAACATGAATTAACAAGGCAAATAGTTTTGATGGATATACAGCAACACGTGACCCCCATTCTCCATTTCAGTTCATCTGGTTTTAGCACAGAGCCACAGCTCATATGAACCTCACCTCACTATTATAAGTGTGTTCCTCCACAGCGCTCTCTTCTACATCTCTCCATCCACCATCACATCTCACTTTTCTTTATCTTTTCTATGCAAATTTCATTTTTGGAACTGTTCATGATAGTCACCCAATTCTGTTTCATTAGGACTAATATTGTGTGTATGATATAGTAGGTACACGCCTGGTTGTTGTAGGTTTCAAAAATTGTAACGTTAAACAACATGCAACAGTGTGTGAGTGTGGCAATGAGAGTACCACTTGGTTAGTATTAAACGTCAGGAATGTAGGCAAAATGCAGTGCATATTTTTTTCCACATACATTTTTAAAACCTTTTTATCTTCCTGTGTAGATGCTGGCGGATGTTCTATCTTGCTCTACACGTCCTTCTCTGTCTCTCACTCTATCTCTCCTTCTCTCTTTTATAAGGGGAAGCTGTAGCTGCGTAAATCTTCCACTGACAGTAGCTAGTGAAACTGTTGAAGTATCTCATACCATCCTCTTCTCATGTCCTCTCCTCTCCCAGGGTATCTGAATGTAAAAAAAAAATATTCAACTAGGGCATTAAATTAAAAGTGAAATCTAAAGCCTTTTACTGGAGCCACTTCAGTCACTGCAGAGAGTAGAGTAAACGTTGGGACATAATCGGGACAAAGTAAAAATAGGACTTAAGCTAATAAGATCTTGCTACCTCCTACTGTAGAAGTGAATTGCAGACCAATACATAAGGCCCTGGGTTTAAATATGCATGTGTTTATATGTTTCAACTAGTGTACACTCACAAGCGAATTGCAAATTAACAGATAACCTGCCACCAGTGATACTACAAACTGTTTAGCTTTTAGTTGTTGTGTTTTTTTCAAAAATCCTTTGACTTGAGCTCAGATGTTGATGTGGAGTTCATATATACTATATGTATCAAGACCCTTACACTGACTAAGAAACATTTTGTGATTCACGCCTTATAGACACGGATGACTTTCATTGTGTTACATCTCGTAGCTTTAGGAGAATCAGTTGTCTGAGTCTATATGACACCATAGGCCATACAGTGTTAAAGATGGTGTGAAGTGGTGGTGAGAGGGAGAGAGGTAAGTAAGTGTTGAAGACAAGCATGCAGAGAGAATGGGATGATAGCTATGAGAAAGAGGGGCAGGGAGGGAAAGAAAAGGCATGGGCCGAGGTGAGACGGTGATGAAAAGGTGGTGGAAGAGCAAAGAGGAAGAGAAGCAGAGAGACAGACAGCAGCAAATGGAGCAGCTGAAGAGGGTAGTTAAATTCAACAGCTGAAATGTGTTCTGAGGGCCTGCAATCTGAAGCAGACAGCTACGTAATGGAATAGTAGCTTTTTTAGCATCAGTGTGTTCCTATATGTGTCCGTCCATACATGTGTGAGTAATGTCAGGCATCTATCTACATGAGCAGCAATAGGTCACAGTTAGGGCTCATTTAGTGTTTCCATTAAATGAACCATCCAAGGAACCGACTTCTGGAAAGTAGGCCCGATTAGCTTTCTCACTCATGGCACTGCTCTTATTGGTTGAGCTTAATTTAACTGTGTGATGATGAAACACAGGAATATAAAAAGACACAGGAGCAGACATCAAGCAGAAACAAATGTTAATTAAATGCTGTGATCTTTGCTGATATATAAACCTGCAGAGTGCAAAGCACATACAGAGCCACCAAAAAGAAGCTCAAGTTAATGTGATATTCATTATGAGTTAGAACAGAAGGTGTCCTTAACATAGCTGACATTTCATCAAATCTTCCTCGGAGTGTGCGCTTTATGTCTCAACATGTACCTTGTACGTGTGAACGTTTTTTATAGTTCTACTTTGCTTGCTGATGCTTCTAAGTGGGAAGCACAACCATCTGATAGCATCACATAATTTCTTTCTGATCAGGGTAGTTTAAAATAATCCTTATTATTCAAAATGCAAAAATGTCTCCCCATTGCTGCATTTTAATTCATCACACCCACTCTGCACAAACTTTCTGTGTTTGTTTGCTTCTGTCTTTTTGTGTGAGTTTGGATAGTTAGATCTCTAACTTATGACAGGTATGAGTTTGGATGACTACTTTATACTGTGTGTGTGTGTGTGTGTGTGTGTGTGTGTGTTAGCGCTGCAGCTAACAATTACTTTAGTAATTGAGTATTCTTCTGATTTTCTATTGATTAGATGAGTAATCGGATAAGTGAATAATTTTCTTCATTAAAGAGGAATAGTAAAAATACAAAAGAGAATAGTTTTGGCAGATCAGACAGCAGCACTCTTACAAACCTGCATGGTAACTAAAACCCCATTTTGTTATTGAGTGAGCTATGAAGACTCTCTGTTTCTGTGATTTAGTTATGTGTAGCAAAACAAAGACATCACCTTGTGTGAGTCTCTGCACACTCCAACAGAAAATTTGCATCCTTTGTTTTGCTGCCATGTGTTTAAGCATGCATGGGATGAAGCTTGTGTTGTTGTGTAATGCATTGTGTGTGTATTGTGGCGAAAGACTTTACATCCACTCTTTCTACTGTGCGTGTGTGCACACTTGTACATGTCTACAAACATACAGAGTAACATCATCACCAACTTGGAGCACAGATTCCCTTCTCCATCTCCCCTTTATGACCTAGTGAAACATCCCATAAGCTCCCTCATTATTGCTATGCCGGTGGTGTCATCACTTCCAAGAGCTCTTCACCATCTCCCCGACCTCCCGGCCAACCCTGAGGGTGACCTGGAGTTGAACCCACAACCCTTTTCCCATTAGGATCAATACTGAGATCTGAGCGGCCCCTGCAATGTGCCTAAATCCTACTGTGGCACCTCTGGCATACTGATGCGTATATGTGTGCTGGGAGGTTAGAGGAGAAAGAAAGGGAGAGAGAAAGAAATAACTTTTGTAATATCAAAGACGTTGATTCCTTAGGCAGTACCTAGGTGTTCATACAGAATGTGTCAGAATGTATGTCTGCATCTTAGCCTCTGTGTGTGTGTGTGTGTGTGTGTGTGTGTGTGTGTGTGTGCGTGTGCGTGTGACAAAGACAGAGACACAGTTTTAAGATCAGACTTTGAAACCCATATAGGATTTTAGTTTTTGGTACTGTTTTTAATGTTCCCCTTCATAAGACCTGGGTCAGACAGTCTAATCATTTGTATGTGTTGCTGCGTGTTAGTTGCATGCTAGTTTGTGAATTCCACTTTAATGACCACTTTCTAGCAGAATAAAAAATGTGTTGTACTTTGGGTGTAATTTATGTCTAAAGTCAAGGTTCAATAAATAAATCTGAGTAACCACCAGCAGCTTGATATGCAAAACATTTGATTAAAGAATCCTTCAAAAGGCATGCACAACTAAATGCTAATACAGAAAGAGGCTGTTGAATTGGAGAGACTCATTGATTCAACTATTGTGTGAGATAGGTCATGTGATTGGATGTGACTATAAAAATGACTTCCATGCTTGCCTGAACTAATGCAAAGTTCCATTCTTAAAAACATGCTGTGTTTTTTGGCATGTCCATTTCTTGGAGGACACAGTTAAGCTGTTTCACATGAGACTCCTGACTTCAGCAGACAGGTTCATACAAAGTTTATGTGAAGTTTTATTAGACGGTTGAATGCAATAAAAGCAGGGTGATTGGTGAAAAATGCCAAGAACGGATGATTACTCCTGTTTACAAGTCAAAGGACAACCACCCTCATCATCACTCCTCATTTGATCATTCTGGCCTCCATTATTTATTCCTTCATTTTGTTTCTTTTCTTCTATATTTCTAAGAGTATGTCCTGTTCAAATACACAGAAATATTTGCAATTGTAAATGATTATTTCTCTTTTTTTATACCTATTTTCTTTGGCCAGTTGTCTTAGTGTAATATCAGCCTGTTGTCTGCATCTTTTTCACATCTAGTACTGTTCAAAGGGTTGCATAAAAGGAAGGACGGTTTAATGCCACATACGAATCAAAACACAACCCCCATCTCTGTTTTTTTTTGTGTCTCTGCAGTTGAGTCCAGGCGTCATGAACACAGTACTGAAGGGCACCTTCAATGTGACGCTCAACAACCCTCTGGGTCCCTGCTGTTCCCCTCGTGTGGCCCCTGGCCTTTTAACCCCCCACAAGACCATTAACACTGTCACGCCCAACACCTTCATCGCCAGCAGCACTTCTTAGAGCTCTTTGTGGGTCAGAGTTCAGAAGTATGAGTGGTATGGGATAAAACATCAATCCAGTTTTTTAAAATCTTTTTCTGTTGAAAGTATAATAGACAATAAGTGAGCGTAGTTTCACATATTGAGTAAATTGTAAATCTAGACACTATAGTAATATGCAATGCAAGGTTTCAAGCAAGCTGTTTTGAAATGAATTGTGATGACAGTCATCACTGAAGCACTTTATAGCTTGTTTAAGTGTCATCCTCTGTTTGATATTTCTATTCCCTGCCACTGTTGAAAGCTTACTTAAAGAGAGAATTCCGGTTGACTTTAACATGAAGCACTGTTTTTTTTTTTATTTGTAGTGCTGTCAGTAGAGAGACAAATGAAACCCATCGGTGCTGCCTACACCGAGTTATCCTCCTGCTAGAGTTAGCACCCACAGGCTTAAACAGGGCAAGTTTTAAACTTGTTTTTAGCCTCTAAACATGTTCAAAATGTCATTACCAGTGCTTAACCATGTGCAGTGATTCCTTCCAAGTGAACACAGTGAATCTGATTGTAGTAGATGTGGCAGGAAGGCATAAAAGTTGTGAAAATCAATTAGTTTGGACTTCACCAGAAAACAGGAAATAAAGAGGTATGATTTAACACAACTTTTATGCCTTTCTGTCACATCTACTGCAATCGGATTTGCTGTGTTCACTTGGAAGGAAGGATACCTGAACATGGCTAGGCACTAACGGCATTTTGAACATGTTAAGAGGCTAAAAACACATTTAAAACTTGCCCTGTTTAAGCCTGTTGGTGCTAACTCTAGCAGGAGGAAAACACGGTGTAGGCAGCCCCGATTGGTTTCATTTGTCTCTCTACATACAGTACTGCAAATTAAAAAAAACAGAACTACATGTTGAAATTGACCAGAATATTCCTTTAAGCAGTCTGTCCAATCCCTTCATGTTTTGCCTTGCTTTGCTTTGCTTTGCATTGCTTTGCTTTGCTTTGCTTTGTGTGTGTGTGTGTGTGTGTGTGTGTGTGTGTGTGTGTGTGTATGTGTGTGTGAGTGTGTGTGTGTGTGTGTGTGTCTCAGCCTAACATTTGCTATCAGTATACAACACACAGTAGATCCCTAAAGCTGTTGTTTTAGTAATAGTCTAGTCTAAATTGCCCTCATTGCCAATTTACAAACAGTGCAGCTTAAAACTTTTTTAAACCAAAAATGTATCTGATCAAACTGCGGACTAATTAACTTTGTTTATTGTTTCAGGCAGCAGTTTGCGGGACGATGACGGCTTTTTATTCAGGGTCGCTAAATAAAATACCTACAATTACATCTAGAGCTGATGGTTCCCTCATTCTTTACCCGCAGTAATGACACGCTTGACACACTGATTCAGCGGTTTTGGTGGGTCAGTTCCTTCTGCATGAACCACTTTGTTAATCAATAACAATTAAAAAGCTATTAGTATGAATATTGCCTTAGGTCTATTTGAAAGGATTTTATTCTATATAAAAAAGGTCTTGTCTGAAAGGCGCTTTGTTTTCTTAAAGCAGCAATCCAAAGATCCAATTTGACATAAATAAGTCAAAGATAAAAAATTATGGGAAGGTTTGCTAAATAGATTTTAATGTGCTGCCCGTGTTGGCTGATGACTTGTTAAGCTGGGTAAGTAGCACAGGATCACATACAGTCTGTGCTCAACTACTGGACAACTTACATGCCAAGATTGTCACAAATCATGTGTTATGTAATGACAATTGACCAGTGCATGAGACAATTAGAAAACAAAAGTAGAAAAATTAGAATTAAAAAAAGCTTCACAGCTATACATTATTGCTAAGCATGCATAAATCATGAATCCATTTATTAAGTATATTTGTGCTGACTACCAGAAAAACAGGTGTGAAAGTCATATAGAAGACTCATAACTTATGTTGCAGTGTTGTTTTTTTTTGTACACTGATATTCTTTGCTCATTAATCAAATTAGTCCCACCTTTAGTTTCTCACACACGCGCACAGACACACATACACACACACACACACACACACACATATGCTACATAACACGCAGAAACACAAATCGGCAACAGCATGTGAAAGTGCATTCTGCTCATAAAAACGTGGGCTTGCAGCTTAACATGCAGAGGCAAGATTGGATGCGTGATCACACTATAAAATATTAAGTATACAAAGCCATGACACACCTGTAAGAGGAGAAAGGCTGAAGAGAAAGCAAACAGAAGTTTTGCGGAGCAGTGATGGAGGCAACAGTTTGGCTTTTTGGGAAAAACGCAGCGAGGAAACGCTGGCGCTGTCCGTGTCCAGAGAGAGGACGCTGGACAGCTCATGAGGAAGCTGTTGGCTGTCGACTGCCAGAGGGCACTGAGGCCAATAGCTGTTTTCCGACCGTGACACCATGCAACTTTGGGTTCATAACAATGCTTGTTTCCTCTCTCACCGATAGCTATAAGAGAAGATTGTTACAATATACCTCATATCTCATATCTCATATGAAGCTTCAGGCAGCAGCCAACTGGGGTGAGTTGTAGCTGATTGCCTTGTAACCTCAGAGTGACTACTGTACCCCATGTAAAACCACAGCTGGTCTATTTAATGCTGAGTTTACAGATAGAAAAAACAAGATTTAACGTGTTATTTAACATGCTTTAGAGGTGGTGTTCCTTTCAGACAGAGCCAGCCTAGCTTTTTCCCCATTTTGCTTTATGCTATGCTAAGCTAACTTGCTTCCGGCTGCACTTTGGATCAGAATCAGCTTTATTTGCCAGGTCAGAGGACACATACGAGGTATTTTTCTTTGTAGCATCGTTGCTCACACTTTGCTTACACACAAAATAAACAAATTACAAAACAACCAAAACAAAAAATATACACTAATATATACATACAATATATACACATTTAAGTACCACACAGACATGAGAGAGGTATCAATCGTCTCATCTAAGTCCTAGCATGAAATGTCAAAGTATTGCTTTGAAATGAGTAAAAACATTTGCCTTGTTGTAACACATGTCTTTTTGATTATCCTATTGGACTTGTGCCTCGGTTATCAGAGATGGCTTTGACGAGGGGACGCAGGCGGTTCAAAGTGTCAGATAAACCACTTTCACTGGCCTTTACCATTGGAAAGTGTAGATTTATGCTCCTCTTCTCTGCTGATCACTCACCATAAATCAGCTATTCATGGCTATGTGTAAATGTGTGTTCCCAGTCCTAAAAGACAAAGAAAGGAAGTAACAAGAAGTGTTTAAGCATCAACAGAAGAGCACAGATGACACCGTGCATGTGAGTCTTGTTGTTGGTCATATCTGATTGGAATTAACCAATCCTTACTTCCCGTGTTGAATGCCTCCTTGTCCTGCTGTGTTCAAAATGTCTGAGTGTCCAGAGTAACAGGTTCGACAGAGCATCATGTCTCTAGTCTTTCCTGCGGGCCTTTTAGCCTAATGAGGTGTTTACCCCCTATCATTATTCAGCTAGGAGCAAAGCCGAGAGAGACAGAGGGGGGTAGAGGGAGCGGAGGGGTAGAGAGAGTAGGGTAAAATATAGAGCAAAATGTAGAAGGAAGAAAGGCAAGAAAAAAAGGAGGTGAAGGAAAAAGGCAAGTGTAAGATGGAGAAAAAATGAGAGATTATATATGGGCAGAGGAAAGATCAGAGAGTTGGGAAAAAACGAGTAGCAGAGGAGGAAAGAAGGGGAAATAGCCTGGTGTTATTTATGCCTCCCTCGGCACTCGTCTTTACCTTTTTTTTTTTCTCCACTAGCTGTTTTACATCAGCGATCTAATTAAATCAAATAAATCACATCGCACACACACAAGTACGCACACACAGCCACAACAGCCCCTCCCGATTCTGGGATTGTGAACATCTCCTCCTCCATCCCCCTCCACACGAGATTGAATAAATCTCGATTATGGTGCATTACACGGCACATCATTCATGTTGTTTATAGGTCCAAAATATGCAAACAGACCAGGGGCATTAAAGTGATCGATGTTCGAATGGGTTCTTCTTTCTGTTCCGTTCTCATCTCTCACGCAGCACCAAGTGCCGTCACTTACAGATGTTTTGTGTGGGAGGAAGACAGATTGTATCCTGTCCTCACGTTGTCCCCTTGTGATGGCTATTTTTATTGTCTTTGTGCCCAGGCATCTAAAAGGCATTTTTTTATACCTCATTTGCTAAAGCACTCTGTCTCTGCCGTTGAGCCATTAATAAATCTAATTAGCTCTGCCAAACCTTGAAGCTGTCCCTGAGAGATCTCTTGATAATTGTAAAACAGAGGTAAGTTGATCAGTGTTTTTTATTTAGGTTACAGTGGGACTTTTAATACATGGAACACATGCAAAACAACTAGCAGCTGCTAAAGCTGCAGGTACACCAGGAAATAACTGCTTCTGGGAATCGATTGTTTGGGTATATATTGTCCAAATATGTTGTTAGCAAATGATATGATTTGAACCAAGCATGACATTCTTATTCCTCTTCCATAATAACCACAGTTTTGTAAAGCAATGTCATTGCATTTCAGCAGTTAAAAAAAAGACACATGGTCTATTTGATTCTTTGTTTTACAAAATCTTCTGTATTTTTCCTTGGTGATTTCATTCCATTCCATCAAAGAGATGGCATTTATTTTAAATTGTCCGATGCTTTTTTTAACCGACAGTAGTACGACAAAATGGTCTTTATATGTGTTCGGTTTTTTATGTTATGCTTCTACTTTTGTTAAAAAAGATCTCACATTAACTGTTTTTATTCTAGTTAGGGTTGAGTTTCATTGCAGTAACTTCAGTAGCATCAAAATTAAAAGCACTATAATAACTGTGTGAAGATGACATTTTGTCCATATCAATCCACATTTCTACTGACTTCAGAAGACTTTAAATAAAAATGCCTTACATGCTTAAGTCAGGAGCAGGAGGCGGTTGCCCTGTGCACAAACCATGTCAAAGATTGAGATAGAACCAGGATATTTATGGAAGGGGGGGGGGGGGGGGGGTACTTTTGTTCCACTGTGAATAAGTCATAGTAACCTTCCATTATTTCTCTGCAATGTAAAAGTAGAGATGCAACTCACCAGAGGTCAAACTCATTTCATCAATCCTCTGCTGACCTTCGTAATTTATTTTGTCAATACATGTAAATGTAAAGTGCTATATTTAGCCACGATCATCTTGAGATGACAGCTTCACACTTGCAAACAGGTCGGCGAGGGCCAGATTAGCCGGTGTCTTTAATTAAAGGAGATGTACAGTAGTGCATAAGAATCAATGTGGAGGTTAACAAGTGCTGACAAGGGCAGAAGAGACAGTGTGGCTTCATTTAGATCCTACAGTGAGAAGAATGAGACAGGGTTGTAATCAGTGGAAGTCACTGCTGAAATCCTCTTTGCATCTATCCACCTTTAGGTCTACAGCTGCTCTGGATAATTATTTCCTTAATGGAGGACACAAGGGTATTGTGGGTATTTCATGTTTGTGAGCTTGTAATGCAGCTGTTTAGGGCTTCCGCACTAATGAGATTTGCCGAACAATTACTCCAATTCTTGAGAGTAAAGGTTTTAAAATACATGCAGGTATGTTGTATCTTACATGGAAGATAAAGCTGACTTTGATCACCCTTCTATGGAACTGTTTATGTCCTGGTTTGATTTAAGCCTTTGTGTTTTCTGTCATCTGGCACCATCATCTACTGTGTGCAAGACAACAATTTGTTAAACTATCTCAAAGTGTTGTTACAGGTACGTGGAGCAAGCTTTTGCTTAATTAAAACGTGTTTCACACACTCCCATACACTAGCTGGCCAAAAATCTCCACTGAAAAAATACATTTGCTTTATACACTTGGCTGCACTGCTTACTTTGTCTTTTTCTTCTCCTTCTTTCTCTCTCTCTCTCTCTCTCTTTCTCGCTCTCTCACACACACACACACACACACACACACACACACACACACACACACACACACACACACACACACACACACACACACATTATCTCTGAATAATTTCACCACAAAAAACATTTGCTCTTCATTGTCACACATAGGCTACTCTTCCCACCACCTCCCCCCCCCTCTCTCTTCACTTTCCACTATGGCTGCAAGTTACTGATAAATTATTAAAAAGTCTTGTCTCGAGACAACTGTATCCCTCATTTGGGAGTTTTTAACTCGTGTCCAGTACATTTGGTCTGCTGACCTTACAATTGCAGTGTTTCAAAAGGTTACAGTGCTGAGACATTCATCATTGACACTGATAAGCAAACATAAATGGCATTAGGGGTTTGCAGTGAGTCAGTGAGTTCATAACACCAATACCCCTTGTGTGTATTTTGCCCTCTATTTTGTCAAGGAAAAGCTCATTTTGTTTATTAGTCACACAGTTCGACACACTTCAGTACAGCTGCTCAACCTAAACATCGTCTAACCCCAGATGGCTACCCACTGTGTAGCTTCACTGGATTGCTTGGGGACTCAACGAGGATGGTTAATTCATTTATTTTACCTGCTCACACTTTTACAACTCGTCCTGAAAATCCAACCAATGAGTATTGGACATTAGACTTTATTATAAAGGCTGTAATAAAAGCCATTTATTTTCAGGTGATTGTCCCAGGAAGAGTAATCTTTCATTTGAAACAATTCAGGTGGATTTCTAATGCGTGTCTCTTTTTTTCTGTCTCACACCTTCAAGGTGTGAACTTTTCTCCTTTGCAGAGGGCTATGTCAACAGATTTGACAAGCATGCTTACTTTGATGTGACACCACAATAATAAGCCATGTCTCCACTGAGGTTATTATTTTAATTATTATCAAAACAGTATCACATTGTGTTGTAACTCATGCACTATATGCAGATGGACTATATAACATATAGATTCATATGAGTCATTGTGGCACAGCTTTCTTTTTGCTACATCCTTATGTTACATCAGTAAACAATTGAGAGGGTAAGTGATATTGGCCACATTTATCATGAGGGATAGCTAGGCTGTTCTTTTCAACTTTATATCATGATTGATATTTTCTGTAAACGATCCGATTGTCGGACATTTGATGCGTAGACAAATAAAGCTCTTACAATATTCAACAAACACTTGCCGTTTCGAAGTTCATGGCAACAATCTAGCTATCACTGTAATTTAATAAAACAAATTTCTACCCCAGATTACATCGGTTTCTCAAATGAGGGAAACAGTGCCTCTATGGGTTGTAACGACTGCTCCAGCCAGTGTGTGTGTGTGTGGTTACGGTGTTATACCGACGTCAACCCAACAGGCAACAGGTGAAGCAGGCCTTCTGTGATTAAAACCTGATTAAAACATAAGCTAACAGTTGATGCGGTTGGTGGCACACACAGCTTCTAAATTGTGTATCACGGACTCCGGAAAGGAAACACAAACTAGCCTACTTGAGTTATTACAAAGCCAGTTAACGTTATACTTTGGTCTTACAAAAAGACGAGAAAGTTAAAATTTTAATGAAAAAAGCGGGAGTTAGCTTGTTTTCCGGTGTTGCTAATGATAACAGCTAGCTAACGTTTTTTGCAAGCACGCTAAGCTAGCAGCGAGGCATTCTGTCAGCAATCAAAGAACAACAAGTGCAGTGGGATAATGGCTTCTTTGAACATTTCATCTTCAAATGGACCACGTCATCACCATGAGGAAAATGAGAATGGACTTTGACATCAAATAACGTGAGTCATATACACCCTGTATATAACGTTATCTGTAGCTATGTCTGTCTGGTCTTCGCTCGCTGGTTTCTTTGCTGATGGTTATTTGGTCTCTGTAGCTATATTCAATATTATAAATGCTTCGAGCTGCTGAGCAAATGTTGCATGCATTGGTTATGCAGTCACCTGTTGACTGTGTGTGATTTGTGAATGACCTCAGGTTTGCTTGCTTGTGAGAATTTCTTTATTCTTGTGTTTTAAGCTGTTCTCTATAGTGATATTAAATATTAAACAGAATACAGGCCTTAGGCTTTCGTAGGCCTACTGTAGCTACATGCATTGATGAACATTTTTTTTTTTTTTTAGATCTGTTAAGCCTTCAGTCTATTTAGCATGCAGTACGAGTTCTTAAGATTCATACCAGTAGGTATAGCTTTGTTGTACGGAATATATTAATGCACAAGTAACATTTGTAAGCCATGAATATATAATATTCAGTTGACACTGGAGGTATTCATTTAACTGCTTATTATTGATGTTTTAGTTTGCAGAAGTGAGCTGGACTGCATTAAAAGGTGTTTCTATGTCACATTAAGTGTAAATCTGTTTTCTTAAACAATGGGAATTGAACGTTACACCTCACTGTAATGACCTGGAAATTGTTAAGTTAGTAGGTATATACCAACTAACTTAACAAATTCGATGACCCTACATACGTTCTGACTTGGCTTCTGAACCTCTCCAGGTAATTTGAGGTTATTTATACTGGCCACTCTAAATCAAGAAGCTGACCCCATAAGCATTCTGCATTTTATCTAAAACCTCATGTTTGCACCGTATTTGTGCATCTTGTTGTGCCTCATGCATGCCTGTGTGTTTCCTATTTTGTGTTTATTTGAGAGAGAAGATAAGAAGAAAAAACCTGTGTGTTTGCACAAACTGCGAGACTTTGTTCTTGTGTTCCGAGCCTTTTTCCATGTGTGTCTGTGGGAGTGCTGGGGCATGTGTATCATTGTGACATATTGAATCAATCCCTAAGCTCTGTTCGCTCCAGTGCAGCGGGAGCCTCGGGCCACTCATTTATCTTACCGGTCTTTGCTGTTGGGCACAGCTACGGTGATCGTGATTGGCAGCCATTACCAAACCCCCGGTGGGAGGACACGCCTCATTGGTTCAGAGCAGATTTGAAGGCGGGTCGAAAGGAAAGATAAAGAAGTGTGTGCCCATCTGTGGATTTATTGATGATACTAAGGTGTACTCCGGTTACTGTGTCACTTTGGTATAATTCATGATCCCACAAAGAGGGATGTTTGAAGAAATGACACATGTTCTTACGAACACAGTCACTGCCTGCATAGATATTGAATCAACTGTGTGTACGATTGGGCTCTTTTCTCGCGTGCTTGCATTTATGTGCCTGTGAATCTGTGGTAGGGGCTGTGAATCTTTACTGGTCTCACGGTTCAGTTACGATTATCCAGTGATTCGAATCGATTTAATATCACAATTCATGACCTCCTTCATATATATCTGACTGAGTCAGATAAACAGTATATGAACTCCCCTTTTTTATCATATCTGCTCTTAAAAAGACACTTTCTGAATGTAGCGGAGTCTGGATGCAGCAGACAAGAGACAAAAACAACAAAAAGCAGCGACCTGAAAATCATCATCAGTAGGCAATAATCGATTATGGTCTGTCACTGCATCGATGCAGAATTGTCCACGTCCGCATTGAGATGCAATGATTAATTTCAACACTGTGTGTGTGTGTCTGTGTTTTAAGCAGCAAGGTACTTTAAATGGAAATATACTTGACATTTAGGAGGAGATGTAATCAGCGCCCATTAGAAAGCAGCTGATTTCCTCTTCAGAGCTCCCTTACCGCCCTCCCTCTCAAACTGCCTCCCCCTGCTTCTCTCTCTTTTTTTCCATTTCACCACAGTATATAATTTTCTTTTTCACCCTTTTGATTTATTTCTTTTTCTTTCACATTCTGCTGCCTGGCCTTCTTTGTTCCTTTCAATCTAATTTACCTGTGCACTCTCTTCCTCTCTCCCCGCTTCCCTTCTCCTCCTGCTCCCCCGTCTTCCCCCATCAGGCTGTTGGAGTTCAAGAATAGATGTCTGATTTAATTTCCACATTTTGCTGCGTCCATCACGGTGTCATTATTAGGGCTCATTGTCAAACAAATAGCAGGAGAGTTGTATTATGTGAATCATTGGAGAGATATTCCGTTTGAAGCTTTAAGGTTGAGATCGCAGCATAACATGCAAACAAATCCACATGATTATAACTGCTGCTTTCTCTCATCGTTATTACATTACTGCCAAATATAGTATATTAAAAGTTGTTTGACTATAGATAAGCACCCATCCCCATAATATAATAACCATTTTAATTTTGTTTTGTAGAGTATATGATAGAAAAAGCAGTTTACTTAACCTTTTAGTCTACTGTCACAAGTATTCCAGTTCTTTTAAACACCTCCGGCATTACTTTTCATCGGTGCAGTTAAGTGTGTCGTAGAGTTTGTTCGGGACCGGTTCAGTATTTTTCACGCCACTATGCTTTACCTTCTAAGATGCATCTTCAGTAAGTGCAGTGGCAATTATTTTCTTGATTATTGTCTGGTCTATAATATGTTAGACTACAGTGAAACATAGCCTTCCCATCACAGTTTCCTTCAATTTGCTGGTTTTGTTTGACCAACAGCCCCAAACGCAAAAGCTGGAAACAGAGAATTTTTTTGTTTGAAAAGCGATTATTATCAGAAATGGTTGCAAGTCAAACTTTCAGATAGTGGAGGTAAACGGCTCATGTTTTGTTTTCTTTGTAGTTGAGAAACTAGAGTGAGTCTTTTATTAGGTTCTCACATAGTATATAAGAATTCTAACGTTTTGGGCTGGAACCATGATTTTCAGTCATCTCCTGTGTTCTTTTTTGATTATTTGATTAATCGTGTTAGTGAAAAATGCTTAGCACAATTTCCAAGGTGAAATCTTTTTAAATATCTTTTCTTTCTGTCCCAATAGTCCCAAACCCAAAGATATTACATTTGAAAGAAACGAAACAAGGGAAAGCAGTAAATCCTCACATTTGAGAAGCTGCCAACATGGAATCAAAAATCATTAATTTTTTTAGCTAATCGATGGACCAACAAACCATTTCAGCACTCTCTTGACCAAACTGTAAAAAGTGATCATGTTTTTCAGTTACTGTTATGTGTTTAGTAATCTTTATCAGGTTGTTACTATCTATCACTCATTCTCATGATGATTCACATCATGATCATCGTCACTCCTCCCTCTCTCCATCGGCCTTTCCTCATCAGGAGACCATAGTTAAAGAACAGAGGTCTGATTTCATTTGCACAGTCTTCTGTGTTCATTTCAATTTCATTATCAAGGTGTCTTGTCTGACAGATTGTACTGGGGTTGTCTTGCGACAAAGAATAACCAAACAGTACCCTGATTAGCATATCCTGATTAGCGTGTGCTACGAATATCCTGGAAACCTTTTTCCAGATGCTCCCCAGAAACAACCGTCTGTATCGTCAGTTTGGCTGTGCCCTCCTCACAGATACAAACATGCCTTTTATGTTAGGAAGGGCCGGGACAAGGGTTTTTGAACAGGACTGTGTGTGCATGTATGTTTTTGAAGTTTAGTGCATGTGGATTTCTTTTTCAACACAACTTTTATCCGCCATTTATATAAAAAGCAGTTTTTAGGTAAGGTCATGTTAGATAAGTGACGGATGGAACTCTTTAGTGAGATACCAGTGTGTTTTAGTTCATGCTCAGAGTCAAAACAACAAACAGCCATGCTTTTTTGCTAAGGGATCCTCAGAGTTTTGGAATATTAGAATTGATGAAAACAGGTGGGAGAACAAATCCTATCAATTAATGATAAACAGGGGAGAGGTGAGCGTGTGTCAGCGTGGCGCGGATGCCTCTGTGAGATTGTGGATACAGAGTTTGATTTCAGATCAGAGGGTGAGAGAGTTATATGAAAAGGAAACATGAGTGGGAGTAATTAGCTAGGGCAGGTGCGCAAGGGTGAAGTACAATAGAAAATAAATATCTGCAAAATCGGGTCAGCCGAATCTGTAGCTGGAGAGGAAAAGCAGCTTTTAGCCTCTGTAATAATGAGACTGAACCAGCGGATAACAGTGTTAAATGTCAAGACGAAAGGCAGCCGATGAGATCCAGCGTATATGGTCCATCCCATTGTGAAACTGTAAAAAACAGACTACTGTTATTTTCTGCAGATTACCAGATGATAATAAACTCGTACGAGAAGAGCCAGGTCTGCGCAGAATCGATCACCGGCGATCGCCGCCCGCTGCATACCGATTAGATTTATGTCTGAGTCGATCCCGACTTGCTCTGACGTTGTGCCTACGTGGGCACCAATAGTCTCAAGAGATCCAGAGTATGCTGGGAAACGCCGGCGTCTCAGCTGATCTAACAGCTGATTGGTTCAGAATCGGTAAAAAATGTGACGTTTTAGATTACTTTTTATTGTTTTTGAATCGGATGGATTTTAACTGTCATTTTTCTGATTTTAAATGCTTATTCTATACAGAACACATGTAGTGTGCCTGATAGAGACCTTATCAGAGACTAAATCTGTTCAGATCAGGGATCACACACAGATTGTTGTTCACATCAGCAACAGATTGCATTTAGAGAATTGTGACCGCTGGTACCAGCTGATATATGTGTCTGATAACATTTTATTAAATTGGAATCGGACCGTACAGGACGTGAGTATTTCTTTGACTTCCTGTTCAGCCTGAAGGCTGCTGGAATCGGCTGGAAACCGAAGCTTTTTGTCACAAGAAGAGGTGAAGTTTATCTGGAACGAGCCTACTGTTTCTGTGGAAACACAAAGCAACATGTACTTGAAAAGAAATGTGAAGTTAATCCATTTCTCTGTCTCTCCATGTGAGATTGGACAGAGATGAAGGGCTTGAAGGCTACTAGACAGATTGAAGGTCAAGGGGGCTTCATTAATTCAAATCCAAGCAATGTGAAAGATGTGATTTTGTTTTTGTTTTTCTTTTTTCTCTGATTATTTAATTTTGCTTTCACTAATCGCAATTATTATGCTTTGAACTGCACTTGGATTTTAGCTTGTATATTTGCTTGTGCAATCATGTGAGGTTGATTTCAAGATTAACAGTAAATAATCACTGCCTTTGTGACTGTAATTATGAAGCCAGATGTGATGACACGAGCTGCTACATGATATACATCAGTCTCACAACTAAACCCTGATTTTTTGGCAGATGGTGTTTCTGTTTTGAAATGTTTTTCATTTCATTCACTCTGTATCCAAAATTGATGTGCCACCACTCAGTGATTTTTGGATGCTCTTGTGATGGAGACGAGATGAATGCTGATTGAGTTTTGGCTTTCATCTTAGAAAAATAAAAATGAGTAACATTTCATAAAACACTGAAAGCATGACATTGTTTCATGCAGATTTTGTGATATAAAATTGTATTTAATTCCTGTATTTCTTTGCAGTTCTTATTTGTTTTCATTTTTTGTCATGCTTCCCAATCCACTTTTCCAAAGAATAGAATCTTTTTTTTGTATACATGTTTATCAATTATCAATATCAACACCAGTACTTACACTCAAAGGGCAGCGGAACCAACCTGTAAACACAAGGCTGGCATACTATAAGCCTTTAAGTTGATGTGACAAACTGTTGCCTATATTTCCACATCCAACAGATAAAAAGCAACATTAGCATTTCTTTGGAGTCATGTTTCTGGTCACCTGATCCTACATCCACTCTCCTTTTAGCTCTGTTTTTGTTCTCCACCTACTCCTGATCACAATATCTGGCTCTTTAGCTGCTAAATGCTCCACTATGTTCACCAGCTGGTTTTGAGAGTTTTTGTTTTGAGAGCTTAGAGGAATGTTTCTTTAAAAAAATCATATATCCTACAATTTCTAAATAATTTTGACCACCTAATATGTTATTATAAGTTTGAATGTTTTTATTCATGTTGTAAGTTCCAACAAAGCTGTTCAGTTCACAAAAGCAGTTCACAAAAACAAGGAAAGTGAGGCTTCAAAAATAGAAAAGACTTAATAGACAAACCGATGCCAATCTTGGCATGACTCACACCAGTAACTGTCTGCTGAGGCAAACAATGTTTTTTGAATAATTGAAAAAAGTGTTTAAATAAAAGACAGTTAGTTTTAGACTTAATGCTGTTGAAAATATCAACTTG
>NC_048411.1:11412983-11419452 GCF_013103735.1 Etheostoma cragini | reverse complement strand
TTGTTCTCTTGTTCTTGTCTTGTATTGTATTTGTTTGTTTGTCAAAACGTTGAAAACAATAAATATAATTATTAAAAATTACTTTAATATAAGTGTAGGAAAAAAACAATCGCCGATCATCTCTTTAATCATCGATAAACGATCCGTTTGCCAATTGGCACAAGCCTAAAAGGGTAATCGGTTAAAAGCTTTTATTCAGAGAATATATACTTCTGGTTTCTTGCCAAAGAGCTCTGGTAAAAGCATAATCTATCAAGTAGCATCACTACTGCATGAGGACATGGGACAGATATTGTGGTGCAGAGAAAGGTCTGTTTCTTATTGTTTTGTCTCATTGGACTAACAGCTCTGCAGCTCCGGGTTTGTTGAGAGATAGCTATTTTGGATGAATGTTGGTTACTGGCCCCGGTGCTTGGCTGCTAAATGACTGCTGGGGGAACAGACTGTGTAATATCACTGTGGACAAGGGACATGTTCCATAGTCATGATAAATATGTAATCTAATGTTAATGGTTCAGCACAGTTTTTAAGGTAATAGATGAGTCAGATTAGCTTCTTTCTCCTTACTGAGAATTAAATTACTTGAAAGCATTGCATTAGAATATATAGAGCTAAAGTCAACAACTAACTTATACAAACCTTTTCATTAAGTATTGTACATTCTGTCAATTCTTGCACATTGTCATGTAATTACAATGACTTCTAAAAATACCCAAGAAGCGGTAAAATGTTCCATGCCCTACAGACATGCATTAACATACAGCTTTTAGTGGATGCATTTTTCCAACGTGGCTTACAGTACATTTAGAGCATGCGTCCCCAAAGTGGGTAAGAAGCCCCAAAACCTGGCAATCACAATGCTATGCTATTCACTGAATGATATGGTTTCACCATATACAACCAATACAAAGTATGTCTGTTTTCAAATCATCCTAGACTATCTATCCAATTTTGCTGAGCAATATGCAGCTGTAAGCCAGGACTTATGGCATTTGCCTTGGTCCTGGCTCTCAAACCAACCATTTGGTTCTATCTGGCGTCCAAATTGCTGATACCCCAACTGCTCCCATTAGTAATGTTGCTTGGCAACGCACACTATTCCAGCCACTCATCATAGTTTTAAAGTGCTCATTATGCTTTTTTTGTTGTTGCTTTTTCCATTTCTTTTTATTGTGTTTTTTGTGCATGTAATGTACAAAGTGGAAAAGCCCAAAGGGATTTGCCATCTCCCACAGAAAACTCTTCACAAACTGCTAAAAACAGCTCTATTGTAGTCCAGCCTTTACTTCTGTGACAAACACACATCATTTTGTGTCACTTTGTAGCATATTATGATATGTTGTACTGCTCACCTAACTGCTAGTGTGGCACAACCTCAGCCCAAGTTGGTTAGAGCGGAGGCCCGAAGAGTTCAGAAAGCTGTATCGCCATATCCAGGAGACAGTGCAGTATTAAAATGTTATGCATGAAAGACTAATTTGTTAACATTTAAATAACTTGCCAATCTGAAACGTTGTTTCAGTTCCGGTTGCAAAGCTGGTTTAGGTTGTTCTGCCTGTGTTTTGGGATCACACTCGGGTTCTAACGTGTACGGCTGAGCCAGATCCATGGTTAACTGAAACAAGTTTGTTTTGGATCAACCTCTAGCTTGGTTGTGAGGGCCCGCCCAACTCTGCTTCTGACTGGCTAGTAGTCTTTTCCTAGGTACTGTGCATGTGCAATTCCCAACAACGATGGAATAGAAGTAAGATGCCTCACTCTGTAGGTATAACGGAGCGTTGGGACACGCAGGGTGGAAAGACGTGCTGCAGTAATCTGTAGTATGACAAAAATGTATATATATAATTTTTAAATTAAACCATGTAAATCTATTCTGATACAACCTCTTAATACAATTACTAACCTAATAATAAGCATCATATGAGGTATTTTAAGCTACTTTTTATCTATTCCAAGGAGTAAAATCACCAGAGGCCTTAAAGTCACAATTGCTACTTCCACAACTTTGCAGTAGTATTTACCGCATTCATTCAATAGAACAGTATCAAACCAGTGGAGAAAAGACACAGGTTTTTGCTGAAGAGGTACTTGACAGTTGTAAATAGTTTTCCTCCTCCTCCAAATTAATCGAGCACCTTTTGGAATAAAAGATTTGGTGGTTGTTTCTCTAAAAAGTCCTCAGTAATTATGGCATTATTCAGAGCACAAAAGCATTCCTTTAAATGCAGGCGGCATGTGAGTAGCATTCACTGATGGAGGAGTGGTGATTAGAGAGAAGAATGTGATTTTCTTCATTAAAATGGATAGATGTGTTGCTTTGCAAAGTCTTTCATTCCTAAAAGCCTATGCATCAGAAGATGGAGAGGAAGATAATGAGACAAAAGGGCGTGTTGGTAGAAAGAGCTTTTACCAGAATCCTGAGATACAGAATGGAAGAACAATCAAAAATGAGAACTGAGTGAGAGACTGGCAGTAGGAGGAGGAGGAAACCAACTCTCATTTGTAAAGATTTCGCAGTTCGAAAGACCGACGTAAGAAACGGAAAAACAAATCTGCTCTCATTGTGCAGCTTGTTACTTTATTACAGCTAGTGGAGCAGATTAATCAACATAATGCATTTAACCAATTATACTGGATTTGATCTGGCTGCAGAGCTAATTCAATAGAGATCCTTGGTGATTTATTGTTGTGCTGGGTCGGAAGGTCCGGTCTCCCAATGGGAGATGACTGAGAGGCTTTAAGGAGACCTCAGGAAACGTTTAAACTGACATCTCTCAACACAACACAACACTATAAATATCTGACAACTGTTTTAAGATTTAAAAAAAAAATCATTTTAACTTAAAACAACTTTTTACATTCAGTTTTTGGCTTTCTTGTATTGGTCTTTTACCTTAAGACTCATCAATAACATCCAGAGCGAAGTGTATTAAAAGACAAAATTGTAGTAAAGAAAATAACTGGAGTCAAGAAAAACATGGATAAAATGAAGTTGTGGTGTAATAAAATAAAAAAGTCAGAGAACATAAGAAAGACAAAGTGAATAAAGGCAGAAATGGTCAAACATCATGTCGAACAGGGCTGGGAGTTTTTTTTAAAGGATTAGGTACTTGAAGTCACTTTCATGTCTTACTGGGACACTTGAATAGAACAGAGTCATCGTTGACGTCATAACACCTGTGCTTTTCCTACATGGCGAGTCAAATTATCATCTGTGTGAAAAAAGAAATCAAAAGAATAATCATGTTTTTGATTTTGTGCTAACAGGTGCAACATAACCAACATGAAGCTCTTTTTATAGCCTACACTCTCCTAAGAAGGGGTCTAATTAGGCATAACAAGTGAAAACACCTGCGTAAGTAAACATGGCTGTGTGAACAATCAGTAGAAGTAGAGCTAGTATTTCTAACCATCCATACGTCGTTATTATACATTCTGCATTTGTGATTATTCTTCATCGGTTTTCAAGCCGTTTGTACCTCATTGTCTTTTCACACAAGCCTCCTCCTTCACCTGCACACAGAAGAATAAGAAGTAGACGTGGTCAGATTATGGCCACTAGTCAACAGCTGTCCAGTACAAACTTCACAGACAATCTGTGTTAAAGTCCTCTCGACTGTCATGACCCACCACGGTCACTCAGAGGACACAGCCAGAAACTTTTTCAAGTTTTTAAACTTGGATGGCAGTAAAAGATAAACGGCACATTTGAGTACATTTTAGGAAAACTTATCCCAGTGTTTCCTGTAGACGATTTTTCAGCTACAGTGGGGGGAAATCTCACATCACACTTTTAGTTACTATGATCATATCACTACGCTCAGAAACATTGTGCCAAAATATGAACAATAACGTTGCTATCAACGGGCTCATCTGCTAGCTACCGATTGCTACCTTGAAACCATCCAGCAAATAGATGGTACCATAGGGGAGGTTACCCGAAACTAGTGATTTAGTGACGTCACTCTTTTTACACACTGTTAAACAACAAAGTGAATGCTGAGTTAACATTACTCGCTACGTGTTTTTCACCTGGAAAACGGTTTTAAAACAGCAACTAGCTAACGTTAATGCAGCGTCCCCTGCAGCGGTGAGGCAGAGGGACCGCGGCGTTTGCTAACGTTAGCTTCTTGTCTCTTCTGGGGTCTGATAAACTGTAAATTCATAAATTCGATGTCCACAATGTTATTTCTAATAAACTGTAGCCGTCATATTTCATGACGCGGCTTTTGTTGCTGTTTGTCACTTTGCCTAAGATTGAGTGACGATTAGTACTTCCCCTGTTGTTTACTTGGTCGCCATGATTTAGCGAGTGATGCCGTCCTGTAACTGTTCCAGTTGCTCGGGGGAAAGAGAGCAGATGACAGTTTGCTTGAGTTCAGTAGAGAGTTGTAAAGTAATTACCACTTTATGATGTTTCATAAACGGCTGAAAGAGCGGCGCTGTACATAGCAGAAACCCTGTTGTGCATCTGGCCTATACCACGGCGGTAGAAATTTTACCGTGGCGGACCGCCATCTACATAGAGGAAACATTAATTCAGTGTTGTGTCATTATCACTTCACCTTTTTTCTGTACTGTACATTTGTTTCATCTCCCTTTCTTCACGTACAGACCTCAATTGCGTTTCTTTCTTACCCTCCACACTCCATTATCTCTGTTTCTCCTCATCCTTTGCCTGGCTAATGTGCCCCCCTCCACTCCAATACGCACACACAAACACACACACACACACACACACACACCGTTCAGTTCCACCAACGTGTTAGAGTGTGACTGATTGATTACTACCCAGAAGGCTTGGCTCTGTTGATGTCAGAAAAAGGACAGGTACCCCAGACCACAGGGGGCACAGAGAAGATTGATGTATTTCTTTTTCACCACATCTCCCCCTTTTCTTTCTCTCACATTCTCTCTCCATTTTCATCTTAAACATACTTCCACAAACACACTGATTGACCCCCCCACTATTCACTTTGAGGGCTTTAAAAGCATTTGTAGCAAAAAATATGTCAATTTGTAGCTTTTTCTCAGTTGTATATTGTAGTCACTCATGGACTGTATGTTGGAAGTCGGTGCCTGTCGAATCGCAGGCTTGTAAATTATTTGGATACTTGTCCAAGAGCGCAATTACTTTCTCAATTTCTTTACACACATTCTTTAATTAGGTTTCTCAGTTGGGGAAGTATCCGTTTACATTTGTGCAATCAATGTGGAATGAACCACCAAATTTACAGGTAAAGACAAGGGAATTTAGCCCAATTCTGTAACATACAGAAGAATGGCTGAGTCTGTACATATAATAGACAGTAAAGCCATGTTCTGACCCACCCACTGCATGTACAAATTGAGCGCTCTCTTTTATCGAATAAATAGACTGGAAATAGTTTATACATAGCGCTTTTCTAGTCTTAATGACTATTCAAAGCACAGGAACCCTTCACGCATTGTGGCCGAGGCTGTTGTACCTACTCATCCTGTAAACACTCACATTTACACTCCAATGGCACAGCATTAGGGGCAACTTGGGGTTCAGTGTCTTGCCTAAGGACACTTTGACATGGGACTGCAGGGCCAGGGATCAAACCAACAACCTCCCGATTGGCAGGGCAACCGCTCTACCACTGAGCCACAGCCGCCCTCCTGACACCAGTCCGGCGGTGCAGCAGGGATGCCAACGTAGAGGGCTCTAGCAAAAAGTTAAACCTGGCTCAACTTGATAGTGCTGACCTGTACATGTGCTCTTTACCCTTGACTTTTTAACTTTTTTTGTGATCAGAAGGTTCAGTCTCAGTGACAAAAGAATCGACTGTACTTTAACATTAGGACTGGGACGATTACGGCAACACTGTGGTCACGTGACGCCTACCGCGGGTCTGAACTCGTCACCCTCTCCACCGCAAAACAAACATTGGCTTGCCATGGATTCATTGACTCTAATGACATGGATTGTCTCTGACATTGTGTCTTAAATGGATTCAAGGCATTCTGAACAAAACGTATCAAAAGATGAAGCAAATCCGACCTTTTGCGAGTTGTGGAGGGTTGTGTTCCCTGACACATGAAAACATAGACGGTTCATATTTTCCCCCGAATCGTGCAGGCCTAGTAGACACATTAACATTACAGCTACAGTGTTTAGCATTGCACATTAGCCTAGCAGCTAGCAGGAAGTCAGAGGAGGAAGGAGATGAGAGAAGTTTCAAGAGGCATCTTTTTCTTGTCTTTGAGCCTCACTTCCTCCCCCTCTCTCTGGTTCAGCTCTGCAGGAAGCGCTAATGCTCTTCTGCCCTTTACTACCCCAACCAGCTGTAACACAGCATATGCAATAATAATGGCTGATGTGGGACCACCCAGTGTTCACCCCCAGCCAGGTGTTTCTGGGCACCAGGAAATTTAACGATGTGACCAGGGAAGCAACCCTTTCACACTTTGACCAGTTGTCTGTTTCAGTGCTCTCTCTCTCTCT
>NC_048411.1:11411011-11412883 GCF_013103735.1 Etheostoma cragini | reverse complement strand
GGGCAACTAAGGAGTGGCTCCGTAAGAAGCATCTCAAGGTCCTGGAGTGGCCTACCAGTCTCCAGACCTGAACCCAATAGAAAATCTTTAGAGGGAGCTGAAAGTCTGTATTGCCCAGCAACAGCCCTGAAACCTGAAGGATCTGGAGAAGGTCTGTATGGAGGAGTGGGCCAAAATCCCTGCTGCAGTGTGTGCAATCCTGGTCAAGAACTACAGGAAACGTATGAGCTGTAATTACAAAAGGTTTCTGTACCAAATATTAAGTTCTGCTTTTCTGATGTATCAAATACTTATGTCATGCAATTCAGTGCAAATTAATTATTTAAAAATCATACAATGTGTTTTTCTGGGGTTTTGTTTTAGATTCCGTCTCTCAGAGTTGGAGAGTACCTATGATAAAAATTAAAGCCGTTGACATGCTTTGTAAATAGGAAAACCTGCAAAATCAGCAGTGTATCAAATACTTCTTCTCCCCACTGTATATCTGGAAGATGTAAATTACTTTTACAATGAGGTATACTATTTAATATGGACAGAGCTTGATAACACTCCAGTCATTTGATCTGCTAAGTCACATTCATAACTTTAAAGCTTAATACATTTTAATTTAAAAATAGCCTTTAGGTTTTTTTTGTAGTGTAGATTGCAAAGGAGGTTTCATTTCCTTCGTTTCTGGGAGCATACAAAAAAGGGAAAATATCAACTTTAAAACAACAATTACACAAGGTGCACATCGAACAATTTAGTTGTAAAAAGTGTGAATTATTTTATCAAACTGTATGACGGGATTCTTCGAAGGTTGTTGGAGGAATATGGAAAAGAGCACAGCATGTAGTCCAAAGCCATGGGAAGATATGTGTGTGTGAGGGTAAGTTTGAGTCAGAGAGAGAGAGAGAGAGAGAGAGAGAGAAAGAGAGAGAGAGAGAGAGAGAGGTTTGGGGATTTACTCCACCCTGAGCTTAGCTCTGCGGGGGGTTAGAGAGGCCTAGAGACACACTCCCTGCTGCACCACTGGGCATGATGAAGGAGGCAATTTGAATTGGTCTCTTTTCTTTCTTCATTTAGCACAATATGCAAGAGGAAACTGGACTAAGTTATATTTGTCCAAATATGCACAAATAGTAGGTAAAAGGGGGAGGAAAAAAAAGGACCGGAGATATACTAACTTTTAAATGAAAAAACATCTCCTTCACCTATCGCACTTCTGCAGTTCACACTATGCAACTTTATTCTTCAAGACGAGCACCACCACAAATTGTGAAATATTTTCTGGTACGACTTCCGCTAGGTACTTTATCATGCTAACCTGGATCTGAATGCTTTACTTCACATTGCAGATGCAACACTGCAATTACACGCAGCAAAACTATACTGGGCTCGATGGTTGAATGATTGACTTTAGTGATGTATAGTCTAGGGTGTAAACAAAATATCTAAAAAGAGGAAAATTAGACCGTTGTTGATGTAGTAGGATATATGGACATGGTATATGGATAGTGTCACTAGCTACGCTGTTGCTACCTGATGATGATGAGGAATATGTAGAGACAAAATCCAAAATTACACCCCTGATCAATGGCAGTGACAGCAGACATGAATGCCAAACCAAAAGAAACCAACAAAGGTTAAGGTTTGTAATAAGTACAGGTAGTAATTGTAATATTTTCAAGAAGTAGAATACTTTAAGTAGTAGCCCCAGTGGTTATAATGTATAATTTAGATAGGAAATTACAATTTACACTCTGTTATTCCACACTGCACACAGGCCTGAAATACACACACGCTTAGGTCCTATACACGCACTAATGGAGAATTGTCAGAGCGAGTGGGCTGCCAGTGCTGGACTAGCGCCCTGAGCGGCTGAGGGGGGTT
>NC_048411.1:11404326-11410911 GCF_013103735.1 Etheostoma cragini | reverse complement strand
CCACGAGGTAAGATCTTCCATGGAGCCCCAGACCGAGGGAGATTGACCGTCATCTTGAACTTCTGCCATTTTCTAACAGTTGTTGCCTTCTCACCAAGCTGCTTGCCTGTTGTCCTGTAGCCCATCCCAGCCAGTGCAGGTCTACAATTGTGTCCCTGATGTCCTTACACAGCTCTCTGGTCTTGGCCATTGTGGAGAGGTTGGAGTTTGTTTGAGTGTGTGGGGAGGGTGTCTTTTATACAAGTAACGAGTTCCAACAGGTGCAGTTAATACAGGTAAGGAGTGGAGAACAGGAGGGCTTCTTAAAGAAAAACTAACGGGTCTCTGAGAGCCCGAATAATTACTGGTTTGTAGATGATCCAATACTTATGTCATGACAATATATTAATTAAAAACCATACAATGTGATTTTCTGGATTTTGTTTTAGATTTCGTCTTTCACAGTTGAAGTGTGCCTATGATAAAAATTACAGACCCCTACACCCCCCCCGGAGCATGGCTACTTGATATGCATGGGAAAGTCGTCATCATTTTACCCTCGGGTTAGTGAACAGCTCTTTTGCATATCCAGTGCCAAGAGCCAGGGGCAAGATTGGGAAGGGGTGAAAAAGATTAATATTTGGGCCACCAAAAATTTACTTTTTTTTTTAAGGGTCTTGGCGGCCTATGCGACTGTTATTGTATGCAATTTGGCGATAAAAAACAGCAATAATAAATATATTTACTATTGCTGTTTACTGTAAAGCAAAAGAATTTCTCATCTGATTAATCAATGGAATAATCAGTAGAATACTTGATTTCTCAAAGAATCCATAGCTGCAGCCCTGGTAAAATGCAACCTCAATCTGATTTTTTTTAATGCATTTACCATACAGAAAATGCATTCTTAAACCCCCCAAACATGTCTAAATGAATCATACGGTATAATAATAATAATATAATAATAAGCAATGGGAGCTACCAGAAAGACTAGGAGAAGACTTTTGTTTCAGAGGGTTGGCACAAAAATCTGACACCATATTGTGCTGCATGGGAAACTTAAATGCCATTTCAAACATATTGTGAATACACACTCTGAGTGTTGCCAGATCCAATCCAACCATATGTTAAACAACAGAGGGACCAGCAGAGGGAGAGGAGCTGTCGCTGCTTTCCCAAAGGCCTGATGACGATATCAGTCACTTTCCATCTTGTTTCAAACAGTTATTGTTAAATACTGCCATATAGTATGGTGACAATGCATTTTCAAATCATTTAAAGGTCCCATGGCATGAACATTTCACTTTATGAGGTATTTTACCATTAATATGAGTTCCCCCAGCCTGCCTATGGTCCCTCAGTGGCTACAAATGGTGATAGGTGTAAACTGAGCCCTGGGTATCCTGCTCTGCCTTGGAGAATATGAAAGCTCAGATGGGCCGATCGGGAATTTTATGAGAGCATAAGGGGCAAGGGTACCTTCCCTTTCTCTGCTCTGCCCGCCCAGAGCATTTGGCCCACCCATGAGAGACATGGCTCTCAAAGGAGCAAAGTGGAAGTTGGTCAAGACCCCCCCCTTCTTCCCAAAAGCTACAGACTCAGAAATGGCACATACTAAGGAAAGCTCATTGTGAGACTGGCTCTTTGACCTTTAAACATTCATTCATGCCCAAGATTTCTTTTGTCCATGTACTGTAAGTGCTTCATATGTGTAGTGTGTTCATGCAGTTATCACACTTAAAAAGCTTTGAAAAGTAACAACCTCTTCCTTTTAGCATGTTTTAAGCGACGAGAAGCCAGTAACAACCATATGTGAATGACTGGAGGGATAAGCTGCAGAAATAGACTCAAGGTGTCATCCCTGAGGGCTGATGAAGGAGTACGCAACATCTCAAGGAAAACAACATATTGCTTCATGTTTTAATTGGAGCAAGTTAATGGTCCATGAAGACTTGTGTATTAGTCACTAAGACAAGCTGTTCTGATATGTGTGTGTGTGTGTGTGTGTGTGTGTGTGTGTGTTTGTGTGTGTGTGTGTGTCATAAAAAGTTTCAGTGTTTCTGCCTGTTTTGCGTTAGGCCTCCAGGGAGTAAAAACTATTAGGGTGTTATCTTCCACCATCAAACTTTTTCTGAGTTCAAATTTCTTAGAAACTTAATAATGGAGCTTTTTCACAGATAGCCTGTGTGGGCACAGCATTGCAGCCATTCTTTAGTAAAACCAGCAAACAATAATGATACCCCATGTACAACACAATGTACATTTTAAAGGTAGATCAGATCATTTTAAAGGTATCTATCGGATACCGTCCCGTTGTTGTCTGGCGTTCCCCAGAGACCGAGGCCGTCCACCACGTCTTAAGTGTCTTTTCCCCGTTTTTCTTTTCCTAAACACAACTTTCACGGGGCAGCAACTAGATCACCCAGTAAGAGCGCCCGCCCCATGTTGGCCGAGTCTTCTAGCGGCGCAGGTTCAAATCCGACCTGCTGCCCTCTGCCGCATGTCATTTCCCATCTCCCTCCCCCTTTCATGTCTTTCCACTGTCACTTGTAATAAAAGAGGAAAAGCCCCAATTTTTTTTAATAAAAAACAAAACAAAAACCTAACCGCTGCGCAACACCCAGACACCGTTGATCGTGTCCCGGCTTGTGACGTGTCCTTTCCCCATTGTTCTTTTCCTAAATCCAACCTCCGTATAGAAGCTTCCCATTACGTGCTGAGCACCACAAAAAAAACATAAACATGTCAATGCACTCTAATCAATAGATTGAAAATAGTGTGACCATTTCACAAACTGCTGTGAGACTGTGTTATCAGAAATGACTTATTCACGTTATCATTCAAAGCTTTCTTCCTATTTCAAAACGTCTTTAACTTCAAAGGAGCGTGTTTTGCTGTATTAATAGACAGAGAGAGGAGGATGATTAAAGAAAACCATGTCAGAACATGAGTTAAGAGAGAATGAGAGAGAAAAAGCAGCTTAGTTTGTATTTTGAGGGAGGCATTTGAAGACCTAGCATGAAAGTCAAGCATGTGTGAAAAGAGACTTGAAAAAAGAAAAGCCACAAAGCGATAAAACCAGCTACACAGAGGACGGAGGGAAGAAGAAAGGTCTATGGTTTGTATTTAATCTTCCTCCTGTTTGTATCTGCAGCTCTCATAGAGCACTAAAGTTTCCAAGCAAGACGTCTTTATTACGATGAATCCCCACACCACATTAAACCTGGCCAGCATATCCTCTTCCTTATCCTCTTCCCTCCTCTATGCTGCTTTTTGATGTTGATTTTTCTCTATTTTTGTTAACCTTTTTTTCTACTCTTGCAGCAGCCCTTGACATGTATTTTACTGTAACAATACATCAAAATAGGAAGTTACAGGCCCACTTACTTTGATCTATACAATTCAAGCAAGGCATTTGTGCTACTTACATCCCCACTCACCAGTCATCCCTCCTCCCTCCATAACCTTGGTGTGATCCAAGCCTGGCAAGGGAACACACTATTATCCCTTTGTGTGTGTGATTCATCTCGTTTCCTAGCTCAGCAGTGCATTGTCTGGATATTTTGTGTGTGTCTGTGGTGTGGTGGGTGTGTTGGTGTGTTGTGTGGGTGGTTTGTTGGTGTGTGTGGTTAACTGGTGTGTGTTGGTGTGTGTGTGTGTTGGTTAACAGCCTGAGTGGTTGTGTAGATCAGGTTGTGTTTATGTGCTGCTCAGGGATCTGAGCCTTTTTACTTGATGTGTGTGTGCTGCAGAGAGATCTCTTTATTTGAAGGTGAATACAGCTGGTAAAGTAGTTCTATTTGTCCGTAGTGGTCAATGTCAGCTCACAGGCTCTTTAAATTCAGATTGGTCGTTTTTAAGGTGGGATGGGAATTACTAATGTAATGTGGAGTGGGGTTTAGTGTGCTCCAAAGGGCAAACTAATGACGTTACCTGTAATTACACTGGTCCAATGGAATAAGGCCACGCATCATAGAGATGTCCTTTGATCATTTATTTACACATTTCCATCGTAAGACACAGAGAAAACTACAAATAAAAAAACTTCTTTTAGTCATTTTACAGTCTCTTAACACGTTTCGTTAACTAGACGGGCCCCAAAATGTTGGTGTCACAACAATACAGAAAGTGCATTAAATGCAAAAAAATTACAACTAATTTTTAACAAATATAACAAGGCTGAAAAATAAAAGCACAATTATCGTGTGCGCCTCTTGGGCCGTGCAAAATCTTTGTTTGAGCCCGTACATTTTTCCTCTGCAGCCATGTTGGCTCTGTAGTCCTTCTTACCCAGAATGCAACAGGTGTGACCGTTGCTAAACTCTGGTCAATTGACCTTTTGACTTCAACATCAAAAATTGCATCTGTAATAAAGATCAACAAAATGTAAACAAAAAATGTATTTTTAAGGTAAAATGTTTTTGTACAATTTCAGATCAAGCATCCCCTTTTTAAACTCTTTATTACATTTTTAAGGTTTTTATCACTGTATGAAAAACACTAATGAAATGATCAGAAATATAGACTAAACATGAAATGTCAGTAACCTTGTCCCTCAGACAATTACATTACCTGTAGGTTTTCTTTTTAGCATTTCACATCACATTTTTAGTCACTACGACCTCTACGGTCAGAAACATTTTGCCAAAATATGAACAATAACGTCGCTGTCAACGGGGCTTATCTGCTAATGCTAGCTACCGATTGCTACCTTTAAACCATCCAGTAAATAGATGGTACCGTAGGGAGGTTACCTGAAACCAGTGATTTAACGTCACTCTTTTTACACACTGTTAAACAACAAAGTGAACGCTGAGTGAACATTACTAGCTACGTTTTTCATGTTGGTTTTGAGCGGTACGCACCCCCACTAACCTGGAAAACGGTTTTAAAACAGTAGCTAACGTTAATGCAGCGTCCCCTGCAGCGGTGAGGCAGAGGGACCGCGGCGTTTGCTAACGTTAGCTTCTTGCTTTTCTGGGGTCTGATAAACCGTAAATTCATCAGATTTGATGTCCACAATGCTATTTCTATTAAACTGTAGCCGTCATATTTCACGGGACTCTCGTGAGTGCGGATTTCATGTCGCGGCTTTTGTTGATGATTGTCCCTGTGCCTAAGATTCAGTGACAAGTCCCCCCTGTTGTTTACTTGGTTGCCATGTTGTTGTGAGTGATGCCGTCCTCGACTGTTCTAGTTGCTCAGGGAAAGGGAGCGGATGACAGTTTGCTTGAGTTCAGTAGAGCAGACGGCTCTAATTACCACTTTATGATGTTTCATAAACAGCTGTAAGAGTGGCGGTGTACATAGCAGAAACCCTGTTATGCGTCTGGCCTATACCATGGCGGCAGAAATTATTAGCATAGAGGAAACACCACCTTTAATACAGTTAAAGGTAGGTGTTGGGAGGTGAATGTTTCCAATAGGAGATGATTTTAACTGAAGTATTTAACACATATAGGTGATAGCTTCTGCAGTTGACGTTTATCACTTTGAGGCCCAGAGAAGATGCTGATCACTCACTACAGCAGTAGCGCAGTTTCAAACAATGACTGACACTGATTTTGTGTCATGTAGACACATGCAGTACACTCTCAATACACTAATGCTAAGGAATACACACACACACACACACACACACACACAGAGAGACCTTTATGTAACCTTTAGTGTCCTTGCACTTAGCTGCCACTGGCTAATGTATCGCGCTTGGAGGTGGGGAAATTTGGTCATAGATGCTGGCACATGCCTTGGGAAAACCATAACCACACACTCAGACACACACACACACAGGCACACATTTGCAAACTTGTCCCTGAGGATGTGACAAGAGGACAGTGAATCAAAGGACGCTGAGAAACGGTATTCTCTGACACAGATTGACTCAGACAGCCATGTTTTTCCACCTCTCTGTTTCAACAACACAAAGAATAACCTTTACAGTACATTACACTGCTTCGCATGGATTCTTATGTTTATACATCAGTGTGTCCCACAGGTTGGGAATTTACTTGTGGTGCTGGGTGGTGTGGGACGTGACAGGGCGGCCAGGGATGGCTGGGTTCAGTGATGAACTAGTCAAACGAGGCAAAGTGTAGCCGTGATTTGTAAATGAAATAAGTTTGTTTTGCCAAATTTAAAGCTTCAGCAGATAAAATACCCATAATTCTTCACTTTGATCCAAGCAGAAAGTTACATCTTATTATTAAACTCAACACTAACTCTTGTTAAATCATATAACTATGGCTACCTAAGTTCTTGTTCATTTTGTTTGTTAGATTATTGTTCTTTATTTTAATCCGTGTTTTGGCGATCTTGAACATGCTGTAGTGATAGGGCTGCATGATTATGGCCAAAATGATAATCACAATTATTTTGATCAAAATTTGGATCACGGTTATTCTCACGATTATTCGTTGATTTTAACCAAAACAAATTGTATCGTCACATGGGCTATTTATAACGAGTGTGATGGACGCTACTCACAGAGAGACTGCCTACTCAATATGAACGGGTCCAGCGCGGGTTGAATGGCGGATACACACGTCGTGTGTATGAAATGTCTGTATCGTCACTGCGCTGCATTTTTATGAACTATGATATTCT
>NC_048411.1:11398453-11404226 GCF_013103735.1 Etheostoma cragini | reverse complement strand
AACTTGTACAGCAGATTTAATATAATTACGGGTTTTATTCAGGCTTGAGTCCATAAATACAGTTAGTGGATACAGGCATGGATAACTGAAGGCTCGGTTAGCAACCATTAGCTCCGTTAGCGGTTAGCTCCAGTCAGCTCTGGTCAGCTCCGTTATAAAGATATGGAGTGGAGGAGACTGCCGCGGAGAGGGGTAACAACCAGACTCTGATAAAAGGTTTTCAGGGAGCGTTCACAGCAGTGTGGCTGTGTTCCTAAGGTTTTTATTAGTACAGTTAATCCCTTTGCAAGACCAACCAGCAATGTCTGAAGTGCAGCGTTGACGCTGTCGTGCACACGGCGCAAGACTTCACAAGAGGGAGGGGCTTGAGGCAGAGAGACTGACTGAGAGCAGGGAAAGGACATGCAGCTGAATGAATTAACAGTGTTAAAAATAAATAAAATGAATAACGAAACACAACATGTGGCGGCCGGTGTTGATTCTGTGGCACACCGGCACAAATTAGTCTGTGTGGGAAATGCTGCACATAGTCAGTAATGCAGTGGCATGGAAACAAAGTTAACTACACTGTACCCACTGGCATCAACTTTTCACTTCTGTGTCCAGAAGATTGCTTTAAAATTGCCTCAAATTTAAACTTTATTTTCTTTTATTTGGACCCTTTCTTCTGACTGAACTGTGTGTCAAAATGTAATGTGTAATTACGGTACCTCCAGCACATTACCATCCAGTGACCTTCAGGTGTACAGCAGGGAATGATGCTTCTTAGTTGTGGGTGTGTGGGTTGATAGAAAATGTCCCATTTGTCCTGGAAACCAATTATGTGCTTCCTTTGAATAATTGTATAATGTTGGTTAAGGTCACAGTTAGACAACTTCAATTCATCATGACTCCATTTCTCTTTGACTCTGTACCCACAACATTACCATTACAAATAATAACTGAAGGTAAACAAGCATATAACTCCATAGCTGTCCTTTTGAAGTCCTTGAGAATCCACACAGATTCCCTTTAGGGAAGAGCAGCAATCTCTCTCTCTCTTTCTTTCTCTCTCTCTCTCTCTCTCTCTCTCTCTCTCAATTTTCAAGCTACAAATATATATTTTTTCCATCTGTTTTATTGTGAACGGGGAAGAAAAATGCTTCAGGGGGTTCAGTTTTCCATTCATGTGTCCTATCTGTGTGAATTAAGAGCTGAAAGTGCCGGTGTAGATATTGCGCCCCCCCCCCTTTTATCCAAATGTGTAGAAAGGCTTGGTAAGGTGGTGCAGACATCAGCAGTTTGGTGAATCTCTGCATGCACGTAGAAATAGGAGCACCTGAGGGAAAAGGTCAAAGCAATATAAATTTGACATGTAGATGGAAAGGCTTTTTTCACCTTCGGGGGGTGTGGGTGTTTTTTTCCAGATTTCACACAAGGCTGTTTGCAAAATGTTCTTTCATCCTCTCAGATATAAACCAGTTTTATGTCATGTGCATGTACATACAACTTTTCATAGACATTTCCCCTAAAAAGTTCAACATCTTACCTTAACATACAGTACATCGTGTAAAAATAAACAATCATACTTTTTAATTGAGGTTCTTGGTAAACTTACAAAATTTAATTTAACTTTATGTCTTTATTATTGTTGGGTAAGAAAACCACAAATTGCAAACATATAAGATACAATTATTTCCTTCCTAAATACAGAACAAACCATTCATGTTAAATCTGGTTAAAAGCTTAAATTAAGTCCAAGTTTCAGTCTTTACAGCTTCAAAAGTATCAATACTGCAAAGCCTCTGTGATACATGGTGCACATAAATTAAGTAGTAATTAGTACTATCTGTACATGAATTAGGGGTAAGAATTGATTCACATCTCAGGATTCGATTCTAACCCGATCATCGATGCAGCTCGATGCAACAATTCTTTAATGTACGTTTCCATGTGTGATTTTAAAAGATATACATATTTTGTAAAATATGTTAGATTTTTTTTTGTTTTTTGTTTTTTTGGGGCTTTTTTTGCCTTTTGTTTCAGAGTGACAGTGGACAGACAGGAAAGGTGGGGGAGAGATGGGGGATGACACGCAGCAAAGGGCCGCAGGTCGGATTCAAACCCCGGGCGCTGCAAAGGCCTCAGCCTGAATGGGGCGCACGCTCTTACTGGGTGAGCTAGAGGTCGCCCTGTCCCACAAGTTTTACTGAAATGTTTGGTCTACTAAGGTTTTTATTTTGTAGTCATTCCATGCTTAAGCCTTAAACATTCTTCTGAAAGTCACAGTGATCTTCCATGTCAGAGGCTCAGTCAGGTTTGAAGGTGGAGAATCGGCTTCTTAGAACATGAAACATGAGCTGGTCATGTATTATATGATAAAGCAGATGAACAGCCTATATGTGTTTTGCCTTATTATTTGATGTCTGTCTTATTAGATCATGTGTGTATATACACACACAATCGCAGGAAATATGATTTGTTTTCTCCCTTTTTGCCATTTTTGAGTTTTTCTTTTTCTGCACTTTTTCTCTCACTCGGTTTTCTGATTTGTACTTGTTTGGAGACAGTAACTTTGAAATAAAAATCAACACATTTAAAAAAAACCTATATTTTATATAATTGATTAATCAACTTCTCAGAATCGAGCATTGAATCATTCTAGAGAATTGAGATGCAACTAAGCATCGATTTCCCCCACCCCTACGAATTAGTAAAATTAGACATTTCAGGTTCCGGCCTAATGACAAGGGAGAGGTGTTTCAGTATTAGTGTTTGGTATTCAGTTGCTGAACGGTGTATGCACAAGCCAAAAGTTTAATGATGTCGTCTGAGCCTGACGCCATCATTTTTAATAAGTCATAGTAATACTGTATACCACGGTAAAATAGGGAGGTTTGACGGTATCAAAATCTGGGTACCGCCCAATTGTAATTTATAAATTAATTATTTTGAATGTTTACAACAGAAGTATAGCATATTGTTGTTTGATTTTCCTATTTGAAAGTGTTCATATCTACTGAATATGTTAATTATTACTCTTTGTTACCGTTTAGTGTTCAGCACATGGAATTATGAGTCCACTGTAAGGGCAGAGAAGTTGAAGATCTTCAAAGTGCATCAGAAACCAGAATCACACACACACACACACACACACACATACACACAGGAGCTGGTGTAGAGTACCCATGTGAGGCAGAGATGCACCCCTCATTTGTACATGCTCACACAGACACACACACTGCTGGCAAAATATCTGTTCACACAGTCCCGCTGACAGGAGGATTGTAATGGAAAGGGACAGCCTTCCCCAAGCACCAATCAATCCGCTTGTCCCCCACTCTAAGACAGTCTTCATGCTGGAAAGGCTTGGTGGTCAAGTCCAGTTTAATGACTGATGTTTGCGTGTGTAGGAGAGTACAGTCTTTGTGTGCAAATGGCCCTGTTGTTAATTGATTTGGTCAAACGAGGGAAAAGGATAAAGCAAACTCATTCTAAACACAAGATGGAATTTCTCTTCGTCAGTCGTCTCTAACCTCCTAACTCTCTCTCCACATCTTCCTCATCTCCTTGACAGAGAACAGGCACGTAGAAGTGTTTTCTGAGACCTGTATTGAAAAGTTCATGTGTATAAAATGACCTTAACAGAGAGGAAAAAAAGAGTGACGGAAAGCGAGTGCACTGAACGTGTGAAGTGTGGCATGTTGTAACTGATGCAGGGATGTGTGTTCAAGACAGAAACAGAATGGTAGAGTGAAAACATGTTTTGGTCTCCTGTGTCTCTCTCAGGGCTTTTAGGGGGAAATTATTAAAGAAATTATGAGTTTAGGTTTCTGGAGGGTATACCCAGAGTATATGAAGCTATTTCTTCAATCCGATCAAAAGCTGAGGTGTAAAATTGCCATGCTGTTTTTGTACAGAGAGTTAGAGATTTCGAGGTGCTGTAGATGGATTTTCTTACTTTTGGACAGAACCAGGATACCTGTTTCCACGTTTCCAGTCTTTGTGCTGAGCTAAACATTCCCTCCACGATTTCGCGGCCTTTTTTGAGATTGTTGTGGCCCAAAATGCCTGATCTTGAGGGAGCTTTTGTAAAAACTTTCAATAAAAGTTGCTTGTTACTGCAAATGTTGGCATAATAGGAAAATGTCTGGTAGATTTAAGACAAAAAAAAAAATAATTTATTAAATCAATCAAATTTGAACATAGAGTATGTGTCAGTGGCTTACGTTGTTACTTAATTTCCTATCCTGGCCTGTGACACATTCATATGGTTTGATAAACTTATTGGACTTTAACTTATCATTGCACTCACCATAACGAGCCTAGCTGTCCTCCGTTTAGTTGATCTCCGCTTTATCCTGCACCCACCGTGTGTTTGTGTGGGCGCACGTCAGTCGAGCAGCACCCCCACCCGCTGCACAGAGGTTGGCAGGACGGTCTTTTGCTGTACTTTTTGTTGGTAAATGTGAGATGTTCGAGTCACTACACACGGCTCTCCTTCATAGCAAAAATGAGGAAAGGAAATTGGCGACGTACGTGTGACGTCAACCTGTTCTCACTCCCGCTTGGTCATCGGCTCTCAGAGTCACAAACTGATACAAAGTCTGGCAAACTCTAGTTATTGGTCAAATTTGCGGAAATGTTGATTAGTCATAACTGCGAGTTGCACCAAAGTCGCAGTGATTTGATGGAATTTGCGTGAATTGGCAAAATGCTGGAGGGACTAAACCACTGCTGGGATTAACAATGTTTTGGACACCGTTAGAAGAGTGGCATCAACCCTGCAGGAAGGTCTCAGAACAAGTGTGTTTCACTAAACTATTCTTTTAAGACTAGGAAATGCACTTAGGTGAGGTTAAGGAAAGAGTATGGTCATGGTTAGATGAAGGTTTTACATATTGGCATAATCGCTCTCTTGGCAAGAGTAGGAACTGACACACACTCTTACGTTATTTATAAATGTCACACAACTTCCTACATTAGCAAAAAAGATTTTGTGTGTGTTGGTGTGTGGTCTAGTGTGTGCATATGGGAAATGTACTGTGTTACCAGACTGTTGCCACATCCCCTTCCTGGCTTTCGTCATTTCATATCCTCCATCATTACTGCTCTGTCTACATCTGAGCGATTCCTCTCTCCCTCTATCTGTCATCCGTCTCTCTCTCTGTCCTACATCTTTCCATTCGTCTTTGGTTGTCATGCTTTTCTATTTATCTTTCATCCCTCAATCATTGTCTTTTTTAATCTGTTAAGTTCTCCAGAACTTATACTTTATCTTTTACCCCCCTCCTTCCTCTCCATCCTCCCTTCCTTCCTCCTCGAGGGCAGATCTGAGTTGCTCTAAACTTTCTCTTCCTCCAGCCCTGGCTTTCATCTCTTTTGGTCACCTTGCATCCCGCTGCCTCTCACCTCCACTTCTAACCCGCTCACCATGCCTTCATCCGTCCCTTTACTGCAGCCAGTTTTCATTGCCTCTGTCCTCTCTTCCGTCTGCCTCTTCCTCTAAGCTTTTTGTTTTTAGTTCCACGGTCTGTAGCTTTCCCACAACCTTCCCTTGCTGTTCGATCCCTCCCAGTATCCACCTTTCTCTACATCTCTTCCTCCTTCCCTCTGTCCAACAGATCTTTCTCTGCAGGTCTTTGTACACCTGAGAGCACACCACCATCTGCTCAGTGCATCGCTTCCTTTGCCTTGCATCTTTTAGTATCATATTCTGCTCTTCTTTTCCCTTCACGCCAGTTTTTGCTGAATGAATTTCAATGCATCAGTATTCCCTTCGGGATTTTACATT
>NC_048411.1:11397935-11398353 GCF_013103735.1 Etheostoma cragini | reverse complement strand
GACCCAGAAAATGTATATAGATAAATCAGGATGTTTAGTACATTTTTTCAGTAACCTCTGTATTTCTTAACTGCACTATATCTGAAAGTAAAGATGCAAGCCTGTGAGATACTTGTATCTCTTGGGGTGGTCCTTGTTAAATACAAAGAACAACATTTGGAAGTGTTGTATTTGATAAACAAAGTAATAAGCAGATTTAAGAGCAGATTTTGTATATATATACACTCTGGCACCAAAACACACTAATAAGCCATCATTAGACAAAGTGACCGTTATGAATTATTGAAATGAAATGTACCTTACTTCAGTTCCTCTTAATCTACATGAAGGACATTATTTTGTTCTTGTGCAAGTGTGTGGTCTTTACCTTATAAGTTAAACCTTACACAACACACTGGGAAATATGACAATACAAGAA
>NC_048411.1:11355923-11397920 GCF_013103735.1 Etheostoma cragini | reverse complement strand
CCCCCCCCCCCCCCCAAAAAAAAAAAAACATGCAGATGAAGTAAAGAGTCTTTGCCCTCTTACTGTAAATGTTTACCTTGCTCTTCTTTCTCATTTTCAACTCTTTATGTTTTTGATTTCTCGCTTTATTTCTCTCAAGCTCTGTTTCTTTACAATATGTGAAGGCCGTTTGTGTTGTGAGTCACTCCTCGTCTCCTGTGAAAGTCATTAGAGGCTACACAAGAACATTCTCGTCAGATAGACTTGCTGTGTGTTAGCACTCACTCCTCAGGGGATATTTGTGATTTTGTGTGTCTGTGTCTGATTGCGTATGAAGGAGTATACTTTGTAGACAGGCCTACAGAAACAGACAGAATATATAGCCACAATGGGATGTCAAATTATGTAAAGTTTGTGTGTGTGTGTGTGTGTGTGTGTGTGTGTGTGTTTTGTCGGTGCCAATATCAGTAAAATAACATGATTCTCAATGCCAATTTTCTAAGATTCAATGAACTTGAAAGATGAACGTCTTTATTGAAATATTAAAAAAATGTCATAAAAAGACATACACTGCAGCACCGATGCTAACACTGGCATCGGCGCACATGGTGCTTAAAAAATGTGCCTTGTCGCTGTTTAGTCATTTTAGAATCGAAAGGCAAGTATTGGTTCTTGTGAAATCGTGTGTGCGTGTGCGTGTGCGCGTGTGTGTGTGTGTGTGTGTGTGTGTGTGTGTGTGTGTGTGAGATGTCTATCTTTGTGGGAATCTTTTGGCGCCTCCCGCTGGAGCTCCGACTGCAGGTTGACGGTGGCAGCGAGGCTTGATAAAGTGGCGTCAGTATCACATTGAGACGGTCTCATAGTTAATTGATGGTTATGAACTCCTTGCGGTTGCGTCAAATAGTAGTCCACTTCTGTGTTTTGGTACAGTTGGTTTTCACACCTGGTGCACACAGCAAGAACTGTACTCAAGACAACCTTTCAAGTGGACTTGGGCACTGATTGACCAACCGTGCCTTGGTACAGTACGCATTGAAAGTGGACGTTGGGATCAAATCCTTTTTGGATCCAGGCCAAAGTCCCTGATGAGACCCCTTAACCATTGAAGTTGTGTTCCACCGCAGTGGTGTAACCAGGTTTGTCTTGGAACAAATCTGGAGGAACTACCGCCATTAGCTCCCTCTGCATTTCTAGTGACAGATTAGATAAGCCCACATGGACGCAAGTCTCACCCTGGTCTCCAGCCAAAACCGATCAGTTGGATCCTCCCCAGACTTCACAGCCCTAACCAAGAGCTGCTGGCTGGATTGCAAAGTTTTTGCCTGTCTGCATGATAGGTCTGCTTCTTCCTTTGATGGCATGGCATGTCAAGCTCATACCTTCCTGGACCCATCTGCTGGAGAACCTTAAAGGGCCCATGCCACTTGTCTTGGCCTTCTTATCAAACAAGTATTTTTGCCTTCTCTGTGCTTCCTGTAATTTGGTCTGTACCAGAGTTGTCATCTGCTCCATCTTTTGCTTCATCTTCATGACATACTGAAGGACAGGGATTTGCTGCGGTCCACTCAGTAGCCCCCAGGTGTCTGAGTACATCAAATGGTCCTCTCCCTTGCCTCCCGTGCAAAAGTTCAAAAGGTGAGTAGCCTGTTGAAGCTTGCGCGACCACTCTGTAAAAGAAAAGCAGATACAGCAACCAACAGTGCCAGTCCTTCCATCCTCAGCCACAAACTTCCTTAGCATTACCTTTAGGGTTAGGTTGTACCTCTCTAGTAACCCATCAGTCTGGTGGTGGTAATGAGTGGTCCTAATATCTTTATCCCTAACAAGGTATACACCTGCTGTAAGGTCTGGGATAGAAAAGCAGTAACCTGGTCTGTCACTATCTCTTGGGAAATACAAACTCTGGAGAGAAGCTGCAAGAGAACCGGTGCTATTGCCCTCGCTGTACTTCGTTAGCATAATCACACACTACCTATAACCTGCCTTAGACCGCTCTAAGAGCCACACAATGGCCATACCAATCCTAGAAAATGGTAGATCAATAATTGGCATGGACTGCAAGGGGAACTGTCAAACTTTCTGATTAACCAGCCCCTCCATTCAGGAAAACTCTCATGAGGTAGACCTGTATCCACTCTCCTTGATTACGCCACTCACCACATTCCAGGCAGAACCCTAGTCAACACCACGATCCCTGAAACCTGTTGAAAGAGACTATGTCAAATAATAAAATGACAAATTAAAACAGTAACCACCAACATTACAGGGAAATTGAGAATAAAACAGACACAAAACAGTATTTATTATGGGAACAGACCCTAGTGAAACCCGAGTGCTGGGTGTTGGTCTAAAAAGCCTTTTTAAAATGTCAGTGACGTCATAAACATCGTACGGCCAAAGATACTGCTTTACAACAAGCTCTGAGTCACTTCCTTTGTTCTCTCGAGGCATCATTAACACAGCTGACAGGTTAGGTTGTCCCTGTCAGTACACATGCTAGAAAGAGGTTTGCTAATGTTTTCAAAGACCATGTCGAAATATTCATTCTGACATTCTGACTCCGCTTCGGATGCCATCAAGTGGGATCTCTGGTCGTAATCAGTCTTTCACTGACCAATCAGCATTCATTAGCAGAATGCTAGCATGTTATGGGTACCAACGACTCAACCTGTAAGTAATCGAACGGACATAAGTTCTTCAAGTTTCACCCAATAATCCATGTTGAACTTGTAAAAACTACAATCAAATCGGAGATCTCTCAACGGCAATCAGGCGAAAGAGACACATTTAGCCGTCAAGCTCCATAGAGTCCCATTCATTTTGCACTCACCTGCAATCACCCCCAGTGGAACTCTGGTGGAACTGAAACCAACAGTACAGTTCAACAGGGCTAAATAGGGAGTCAACAGGCCCAGTCTAGCTAAATGCTCCATTATGCTCACCTGCTAACAGTGGATGGATATGATAGTGTAAATAGGATACCCACAATACTTTTCTCTCCAACACTTCATTTAATTTAATTTTCTTTCTTTTTTTAATTATTTATCTCAATCAACAACGTTATAAAGAAAAAAATAAAATAAAAACCACAAATGAATACACAAACAAGAAGAATTTACCAAAAAACTAAAAATAAAAGAGGAGTATTTCGAGAAGGAGCAGGCAGGACCAAATAGATTATTTGGTCCTGCCCTTACTTCACAATATCATATTAATACAAACAAATACAAATGAAATCACAGCACACACTAGTTCAGGTCTTACAATAACTTACAACAATATATAACAATACCTTTTCAAATTACAATTCCATTCCTATGTTTCGGTCTATTCTTTTCTGTATTGGTCAAGTATTGATTTCTTTAAACTACTTTTGAACTGACTGATATTATTGCTTTGTTTGATGTCTCCTAACATTGACTTGCTAGATACACGGCGATTGGAAAGACCAACAGCTAAGTGAGTTGTTAAATCTTTCTTTTTAGTAAAATCTGTGTACACAAACAATGTTCTCAATGGGGAAGATCATTTGTAGAGCCCCTGGGGAGACTTGATGTTGTGTTGAGCCTTCTTAGTTTTTAATAAATAGTGATTTTTATGCTATCATAGTAGTATCCCGAGCTCTCCCATTCAAAAGGCCAAAAACCGAAAAACGATAATACGGTAAATCTTAAAAGTGGCGAGAGTTACACTTTAATATCAGCTGACCTCTACATCTTACAAGTTGAGATGCCACACTGGGAAGGCCACATTAAGATTCTCTTGGAAAATGATTTTTCCTTAATTATTTCCTCAACATGGATATTAATTTTATAAGCCTTCTTTATTGATTTCAAAATCCAATCATGCATCTTCATTAGATAACACAAAAGCTCTGCTCAAAAAGAATTGATTTACTCAGCCCTTCACCCTCTGGACTTAACCACTTTGCTTTCAGCATGTTGCTACTCAGAAGATTTAAAAAAGAAAGAAAAAAAGATGATCCTCTTAATAGGGGTTCTCACTCAAATGTTTCTTTCCTGACACTCAGGTGGCAAAGAATGTGCCCATTTTTTGGGCTGTGGACTGAATGTCAAATTTCGGTGTAGATCTCTGAGTGAGTGTACTCACACCCATGCACACTGACTTACAACCACATATATGCAAGGAAGAAGGGATCAACGTCATACTTTATGGCACAGTTCTGCTTTTCACACTGATATTTTATTCATTTTTATTCACAAGGAAAATACCTAAAATATGTCACACCTCTTGCCTCTCCATTTATATATAATTATAAATAATAAATAAGAGGTGAACTTGTCACTTAAGTTCTCAGTTTTATTATGAGCCATATTATAAAGTTAGCTATTTACTTTTGTAAGGTTGCAACCTGGCATTCTAAACTCTGGCGAAACGTTGACACAGAGAAATAGTTTGCATTAAATGCCAGTATTTTAATTATCTTGACAGCTCCAGTGATGTGGTGAACGTATGGTGAGGGTTAGGCAAGTAAAACACTTGGTTAAAGTCAGGGAAAGGTCATGGTTAATCATCTTAAAAACATACTGCTTATTTTTTTCACAGAAAGGATGCAATCCCCAAACTCTGACGTCAAATAATCATGTTACTTTTTACCTGGCTACATAAATGGCACACCGCTCATTGCATTGCACAAAACTTTAGCGTTGGACTTGAATCTTGTGCTGCAGAATCGCCCAATGAATGTAATTACTAGGACTGGGAGACTGGCTTGTTGTCTATCCTTTCTGTCTGTTCACAAAATTGTCAAAGGGCAGGTACAGTTAGGCTTAAAAGGCCTTGTATGTCAGCAGACCCTGAACGTAACCACTACTGTACGATCTTGGCTCGTTTAAAATGTCTTTCAAAGCTTTGGATGGACAGACAGGCTCCAACATTAAAGAGGCCATAGTCGCTTCTCTCTCTCTCTTTCTCTCCCTCCCCCTCTCTCCCCTTTACTCACTCTCCCTTTTGTCCTCTCTTCAATCTTTCTACTGGTCAAGTTAATGGGTCTTTAACCTTGTGTCAATGAGCTGGGGGCTTTGGTGTGCTCGCCCACACCACGACTGTTCCCTTCCCAATTAGGCAGCGATGCAGGCCAGAAGACAGCCTCAGTGTGTCTTTGTGTATAAGACATCCCCGTAACATAGCCTGAGGTGGCCACAATCAGTGCTGTTATTGTCGTTAATGACGAAGATAATGGGATACAGACACACACACACACACACACACACACACACACACACACACACACACGATCAGCTCAACTTTTACCCTCCCTATCACCCTATCACAGATAATCATACTGTTATGATTGTTATAATGCACACCGATCCCCAAGTGGTGCATGTGGAGATAATACAATCAGGAGATTGTTAGCATCACCAGACTGGAAGCGATTCATTTTATCATACAATTAGTGTGGTTGATTTTTGAGAGATTGTATTAAACCTCAAATTAGTCTAAAATATATTCAAAAGCCTTTGTCATTTTGTCTGCAACTATGGTTGACCGTGACCTTGTATGAAATTCAAACCGGTCTTTACCAAGGTCTTTTTGACCAAATAGCCCCAGGAACTAAATCTGAATCAGTGCTGGGAAGTTCCTTTTTTTGCATTCTGGTTTGCATTTTCCCCCGAGATCTTAAGGACCGTGAAGATAAGCCAAATTAGACTAATAAATGATTTATAGTGTGTCACTATTGAATGGATTTTGAAAAGGAGATATGTAGAGGTGATAAGGAGAGTACTGAAAAAACACCAGACACGCTAGAATATTGTCTGCAAAGTTGTGTTTTCCATTAAGGGTGAAACGATACACAGAATTCTGAGTGTGGTACATAAACCGAAAGGGCCTTTTTTTTTTACCAGTCATGTTTTGATTTAGTATGGAGGACATTTCCCCTCCCAAATCCTTATATTGATGCTACCAACAATCATTGCTTGCTTACAGAGTTCTGGTGTCTGTCAGTCAGCCTGGCAGGCAGATAAGGGGCAGGCAGGTAAGGCAGCCACTGTGCACTCTGCTGCTGCTGACAGGCGACCAACGTTTTGACAGAAAACAGTTTGGGTTGGATAATTGGATAATACTTTATCAAGGCTAAGCTGGTACTTAACGTTTTCAGCCGATTTGACGAACTTGTTGTAGATTTGTGAGGACGTTGTGTAATGTTGATGTTGGCCTACCGTTAGCTAGTAGCTGGATTACACGTGGTTAAAATGCTGACAGGTAAACAGTGTAAACGTGACTGTATTTTACCGATGAGGATTCCAACTCCGGGCCGTCCAACAGCCACTAAAGCTAGGAGCTATAAAACGTAATCTAGCACTTGGTCACTGCTGTTGTTGGAAAAACAACACCGACGTGAATAAAGGTTGCGTTTACTTAAAACGGGTAAAACTTGCGGTGCGTTCAAAGTTATTGTAAAATACCCTTCTTTCAACAGTTTTTGTCGTTTAACAGCAATTTACTGGTGAAATAAGTTTACTGTTAAAAGTTCTTATTACATTTTTAAGTAATCGTTTAAATTCCCGGATTTTTTGTAGTTTTCCTAAATCATTCATCCATGGTATCTGAAATTTTCTCTGAGATTTTGTTTTTCACTTTTTAATGTTTTCTTCAACAATACTCCCAACAGTGGACATTAGTTTATTACAGCAGTCGTTTTACTTGGTACTATTGTTGGAGCTTATCCCAGTTAACACCTTTAACTTCAAACTCAAGTCAGCTTTTTACAGGGAATTTCAAGTTTACATAAATTCTGAATTCAATTTATAAGCCTAGTTAGTCTTTCTTTGTCAGTTTTCTGGCAATTAAAGTCATGGTCAGTTATGCCAATTACTAAATTATGTTTTTATCATTCGGTCAGGTTTGTCTGTGAAAATCAAATCTATCAGTGTTTGAGTATTCCTGGTACGTGATATGCAAAGGGGCTTCAATCATTTGCATCAAGTCGAATATGGGTGTGAGACTTTTTTTCTTTTTTTCCTGCAATGTTTGTCTGACCAATGTGTATTAAAATCTCCGTAGAGCAGCACCTCGCTGTTGTGCTTAAAGTTCTTAAACAGTGCATCCAGGTTTTCGCATATCTTTGCAATGCACGCCGAGGGAGGATAATATACCACTAAAGTATAAAAATGAATGTTTTTGCGACAATATTACATTAATACATTGACATTCTGTGGATATATCAGCAGTTGGATACATTTCTTTTGCATTAAATAAGTCCTTAATGTGTGTTACTATACCCCCGCCCCTGCCCACAGCTCGGGCCCATCTAAAACATGTATATCCCGGAACATCAATAATGCTGGTTGGAATTTTATCATGCAGCCAAGTTTCACTAATACAGAGAAAATTGATATTGGACTCAGACAACAATATCCTGATCCTGGGAAATAAGCTTTGGATGTTTAAATGACCTCCCAAAATACCTTCAGGTTTCACCGTAGGATCCTCCAGGAAGAGGCCCACAACACATTATAGTATAGGGGTAACATAACATAAAAAGAAAGGCAAAGATCACTCTGTGATAAAATGACAACATAGAAATATAAAGTTGAGACATAAAACATAATTGAATAAATAAGTAGAAAAGAGTGGCCTATAGCTAAAACAATATGGCATTAACGTGATGGGAGGTGGTACTAAAACCCTTTTAAACTACAGCCTACCATCTCGTAGGAAGCCTTTGTAAGGCATTGAAGAATGAAATAAATGGTTACCATTTCGAGGTGAACTTATGATTGGAAACCCTTAAAGTAAACCCAACTTTCTTAAGCTTGAGAAAGAACATTACATCCATAAGCCAGGTGGAGTTAGAGGGAAGCTGTGCAGAGATCCATTCACAGAAGAACTCTGCGTTGTGCCAACCAGGTTGTAAAAGCAGTGATGTCTCTTTGGGGATAAATAAAGATGAATCCGCAAGAAAACCACAAACAGCAGTCAGAGGGCACGGTCGAAGATGTGGGATCAATCACAGTTATCATTTACATTTGGGTAGCCTAGATACAATTTTTGTCACATTTCAAGGTTGCCTGCTTTGATCAAGAATAAAAAAATCCTAAAGGCACTTCTGCCACCAGTGGTTAAACAGGGATAGTGTGTTTTTGTGTATCTACTCAGGTTTGTTTATTTTTACTGCAGATTGACTAAAAGTGAGTGTTTGTCTGTGTGAGTAATGGAGTTGATATCTTGCAACATGAATACCCCTCTACACCGACACCACCACCACCAAATCCAACCTAAAGCTTTTGCCCCCCCCTGCAGAGAGTGTTTTGGAAAGGGAAGGGGGAGTTTGTGTGTGTGCATTGGGGTGTCAGCAAAGGCGGGTTAGGGGGAGAAAAAGGAGGTGAGGGGTGGTGGGGGAGATAAGAGGGCATTATCTTCCCCGCTCATTCTCTTTTTCACCAGCGGGGGGTGTGGCGCCTTATCCCTGCCTCCTGCTCTGTGGGTTGCCTTCACTGTCAGAGAAACTGAAGGATCACACACACACACACACACGCACACAAACACACAAACAGTCACTTTTTCTTTCTTCCACACACTTTCACACAATTACATGTCTGCATTTACACACCATTGCACACAGACCTTACTGTGTCACTGTCATACGAACACTCAACTGTCTTTCTCAATTTCACATAAACACACACACACACAGACACACACACACACACACACACACAAAGTGTCTCTTGGTTGCTTTTGAAAGCCTAGACAGACAGCTTATTATCACACTGTAAACTGCAAATCTCAAAGACAAAACAAAAACAAGATGCTGTGGAAAAAAGGAAGTAAGGAAAAGGAAGGGAGGGTTCAAAGTTATCAGGCTTCCATTGAGAGTGGCTTTTTTCTTAATTGAGGACAGCCCTGTTATTGGGCACATATTTTACTTCTTCTAAAAGTAGCAGACTGATGGCGGTCTTTGCAAGCGGGACGCTTTTTACACGATAAGAGAAGAATGGAGCTATAATGAAAGGCAGGCCAAATTGTTGCCTATCAGTGTTACATTTACATGGGAGGTGTGTGCAGGAGACAACATTCATGGGAAAATGTCATCAATTTATTGCAAGACACAAGGCTTTTGTTTTGTTTCTAGCGAGCATCAAAGTTTAATTAGTTATTAGAATGATTTGTTCTGAATATCTAAAAGGTCAGCACTCTGTAGCGTCTGCAACACGTTCTCCGGGATAGACTCCACCCTTTGGATATCTATGATGACGCTCACGCTGTTGTTTTCCACTAGCGGAGATACAGAGGATGACCGACCTGCTGGCAGCAGACTTGGGTTAGATAACCTTAATTAACAGCTACTAACGTTAATCACTTCAGGCTGTCTCTATGTTTATTATAATGTCAAAATGTATTCAGGCCCTAACGTTGTGGGCTACCCCATGTTGTAGTTGACGTTTCACCACTCAATGTCACTGTTTTTTCACCACCGTTAGCTGTAGATTAAGGTTGTTTAGTTATCGCCTAATCATACCGCTTCGCCCTGGTTTATGTAAATTTCTGTTACTGTTTGGTGGTTAACTGTTTTTAGTCGTTAGCTTCTTCGCTATTATGGAGCTAATGCTAAGTGTTCAAAGACAATTGGCAAGACAGCTTACACGGTAATAATATCTAGGGGGGGGGGGATCTCTGGACACCTCATGATTCGATTCAGATGCCAACGATTTGATTCTGAACCGATTATCGATGCATCTTGATGGAACAATTTTTTTATGTACATTTCCATGAAAATTTCCATGAAATTTCCCAAAAAATGCACATATAAATCTGAGTCTTTTTAGATTTTGGCATATGTTTGTCACACACAAGTTTGAATGAATTTTTTTGTCTACTAAGGTTTTTATTTTGTAGTCATTCCATGCTTAAGCCTTAACTACTCTTGAGAAAGTCACCTTCTCTCACAGTAATCTTCCATGTCAGAGGCTCAGTCATGTTTATGGGATAATCGGCTTCTTAGAACATGAAACATGAGGCGGGCAGATGTAATGTGATAAATTAGATGAACAGCCTACTGTATATGCGTTTTGTCTAATTATTTGATGTATGTTTTATTAGATTTATTAGTGTGAATTGTTGGATTTCTGTAAATAACATCACAGAGTACGGTCTAGACCTGCTCTTTTATGAAGAGCGAAATGAGATAAGTGTTGTGATTTGAGGCTAGATAAATCAAATTGAATTGAATAGATGATACTGTAGGCCTGTATCCAAAATTAAATTTATTTTCCTTTTGGACATTTTTGTGTTTCTTTTGTTAAACTCTAAGTTGTTGTCCATTTATTCCATCCTCTTTCAGTCACCTCTCTTTTCTGATTTCTATTTGTCTGGAGACAGTAACTTTAAATAAATATCATCCATCCCTGGTGGCGGGGGGGAGCAGCTCCAGCAGGGAACCCCAAACTTCCCTTTCCCGAGCTACATCAACCAGCTCCGACTGGGGGATCCCGAGGCGTTCCCAGGCCAGGTTGGAGATATAATCTCTCCACCTAGTCCTGGGTCTTCCCCGAGGCCTCCTCCCAGCTGGACGTGCCTGGAACACCTCCCTAGGGAGGCGCCCAGGAGGCATCCTTACCAGATGCCCGAACCACCTCAACTGGCTCCTTTCAACACGAAGGAGCAGCGGCTCTACTCCGAGCTCCTCATGGATGACTGTGCTTCTCACCCTATCTCTAAGGGAGACGCCAGCCAAAGACATTTAAAAAAAAAATTGTTTGTTTTTTATAATTGATTATTTACTAGGCCGTTAACCCCCATCAAGCATCGAATCGTTCTAGAGAGAATTGTGATGCATCGAAGAATCTATCATTTTTACCCCCCCAATAATAACAATATAATAATATTGTTGGGGATTAGGAATGTACAGATTCAGTTATTGGCCATTTTTCAAATATGTTTTATTAAGAAAGTTTTTAATATGTGTATTCATAACACGATCAGTTGGGTAGCTACGCCACGCGGGATCAAGATGGTGGATGAGACACCGCGAGATGTGAGTCTCTTTGTAGATTTTAAACACACTTTAGAGAAAGGAAACACGTGGAATCTTGATTTTTCAGGATAACCAATTGTCTCGTTGACTTAACTTGAGGTTGTGGCAGGGGTCTGAAGAGTTGTCTAACGAGGGGGAATGTTATCACTCAGCCTCTGGTAGGCCAACAGCTGACTTGCGGCAGTAATAACTGGTCCTTTTGTCGACACAGTGCCCGAGGCAACGGCCTCCTTACGTCGCAGTGCTGTGGTTCGAATGCCAAACGGAAGCTTTATTTTCTTGCTTAGTGATTAACAACTTTAATTAACGTTTGACGAAGTGCCGGATTCAATAACTGGTTGCAATCGAAAACCACAGAAGGGCACCCTTTAGCATCTTTTGCTAGCAGAGGATGACGATGAAAAGTGTGTGTCCAGAGTATTTACATCCCAGGTCACCTGGGCATGGATCCCTGCTGTGTTCAGGGACCCCGGCCAAAAGGAAATCAGAGTGGCTTGTACATAGATACAACTTTAGTGTCAAACTAATTAGTTTGACACTAAAGAAACTAACAATGTCTCACTCTTTATACCTGTGTAATGTCTTCAGTGGTATTTAAATTAAAAAAATCCTCAAAAATATCCTAGGTGAAGCTATCAGCTGTTTTCAGGCAGTAAGTGGAACAAAGCATGTTTTAATTATAAAACAAACCATGTCCTTATGTTTCATGAGTCCTGTCATGAAAACAAAGTGAATTTCTTGATTTGTCCTTGAGGCGACACGTCTAAGTACTTGTGTATGTGAGTGTGTGCGCGAGCGTTCCTTATTAAAACGTGTCCCTGCCACTCTGCACAGCACATCAGCAACCTAATTACACCAACCAACAGGCTATTCATCTGTAGAAAATAAAGCGAGTTGATCCAGGTTGCAGACGATTATTACTCCTTCACAAGGAATACTGATGATCTGATGAAGATCAATTGAATCTGTTATTGTGTGTGTTTGCAAAGATACAGTACATATTCTAAGAGCAAAGTCTGACTGCACAGACATATGTGCATCAATTTTATAAGTGTTGATAAACTGAACATCTTGATTGAATATTTTGAGTTTTGCTCCTTTTTTCAGACCTCACAGTATCCGATTACCTATAGTAAAAGAATCAGAAGTGTTGTGAAAAAAAGTGTGTAATGAGCAAAACATACACATAAAATAAATGGACAGCTGAATATCCAAATGTTTCCAGCTGCACTTGGAATGAGATATGATTTGCAGTCTGCCAGCTCGTAAACAGAGAGCAGATAATGAGCGAGTAGTAGAGACATTGGGCATCTGGAGCAAGCATATGGATACCTCTGTTAATGGTGAGCAGACAGACCATAATTCTGCAGCCTTTCGTCAGTGTCTTAGCAACAGCTGGAACCCAATAAACACCAATTGTTTTGAACTGCAAGTGTTACTTAATGAAGTAAGAGAGGATAAAGTGATGTAATGGTTGATGTCGAAAATGCTCACATGATGCTCATTTCCAGGTTCATAATTGTATTTAGAGGTTATATCAGAATAGGTTTACATGGTTTCCTGGGTGGGAAATTAGCACCCGCCATTGGCTGGTGGCGGGTGACTTTGCCCTGTATACAAGCCACAGTGGCAGGTGGAGTGGTTTTAGGCGCTAGTCCGTGACATTGGTTTTAAAAATGTGGGAACATATCCCCGGTGTTAGGAGGCCCACAGCGGAGTCGGCAGTAGCAACTGTTGAGGGCGAAGTAAAGAAAAAGAAAAGGTACTTTTTGAACAAGTGGCGCATTGTGGCGAAGGAAAAACGAGGGAATGGTTAGCCTACTAGGGTCGATGTCCCCTAAATTGACGGTTGATCATACATACATTTAAATGCCCTCTGTAAATAGACAGTAGTACATGCTACCGCACTGCCATGCGACTGGCAAAGATGGGACCCCAGGAGCAGTGTGTGGCAATAAAGGCACATCACTTTGTGTTTCCTTATATTGATAAAATATGTATTAACAATACAAAATAATGTAATAAAGCAATTCAACATAGGCTAATGCACTTTCTTATATGAATTTGAATTCCGAAAAAAAGTGGCTGGTAAAATTGGGCCTCAAATTGGAAAAAATGTTAACTTCCCACCCTGATGGTTTCATTTTCTAAAAACACTGTATTTTTGTTCCACTGCACATTGCTGCAGCTCCTCTTTTCACCCTGTGTTTTGAGCTTTCCGTTTTAGCTAGCAAGTGAGGCATCACACTTCTATTCCATCTTTGTTGGGAGTTGCACATGTGCCGTAGCTAGGTAAGGACTACTAGCCAGTTAGAAGCAGAGTATGAGGGCGTGCTATGCTAGCAGCTAGGTGAGGATTATAATGTGTGTTACAAAGTGGCGCATGTTCATCACGGAAGTAAAGGCTGGACTACATTAGAGCGGCATGGAGCAGTTTGTGAAAAAAGTCCCTGTTTAAAGTCCCTTTGGAGGAGACTTTGGGCTTTTTCACTTTGTAAACCTGTTACATATACAATAAAAAACAAAACACAATTAAAAAGGGAAAGGCAGCATAAGATAAGAATAAGTCATTACGCCACAAACACACACACAGTTGCACCAATAACAAAGTTCACATTTTTTACCCGTCACTCCAGAAACCAGTCCTTACAATTCTGCACAAAATAAATAAACAGTACTTAAATATATTTACGTCAAGTGTTTTCACACAAATGGAAAGTTGTTGATTGTTTAGGACTGTCATGGGATATGGTAAATGTTTTTTGAATAGAAAATAAAGAACCTATTTCACCAGTTTGATCGTGGTAACAGTAAATCTAGACAACTGTGTGACTTTTTAAAGTTTGACAGCCTAAAATCTGTAACGTTTGATCCTACCCTCTGTTTTGATGAGCACACTAAAGAAATCACCAAGAATTCCTTTTTTCCACCTACAAAACATAACCAAAATGAGAAATAAAATGTCTTTACTGTCCATGGCTGAACCAGAGACTATATTTTACTGCTCTGTTTAATCCAGACTTGATTATTGCAGTGTCTTGTTGTCAGTCCTGCCACGTGCTAGTACTAAAAGTCTTCAAATGGTTTGGAATACTGCAGTGGGAATTTTAACTACAACTAGAACATTTCACTATAATAAACTCATTTTAGCGTGCTCTCAGAACACAGGCCTCCTGTCTGTCCCCATAGTTAAAAAGAAGTCAGCAGGTTGCAGGGCCTTTTCCTATCAAGCCCCCGCCTCTGGAATAACCTTTCTGCTGATATCAGACAGTTTGACTTTATTAAGACTTTTATATCTAAAGGTTTCAATGATTAATTGAATTTAATAATAATAATAATAATTCAGCTAAACTTTCAGTAAGATGCACATTTTTTTGAATTTTTTGGCTTGGACTTGTACCTGTTGTCCCACAAGCAAACTAAGGCACGGACGATCAGCCTTCCCAGGACCTCTCTCTCTCTCTTCCCCCACGGCTATCAGTGCCTTATTCCAAATTAGTTCTCTCTCTCTCTCTCTCTCTCTCTCTCTCTCTCTCTCTCTCTCTCTCTCTCTCTCTGTGTTTGTTAATTTTCTCCTATCAATGTGAATAGTGTGTTTTTCGTCTTGTGTGTTTGGCGACATCTGCAGTTGCTTGATCTCCTCCTAGATTCATATTCTATAACTATAGATGTATCTAAGTTAGATAGTTATAGTTTTTCCTTAGACCCTTGCTTTAGATAAGGGAAGAGGGTGTTGAATACTGTATAGATTGTAAAACCCCTTGAGGCTGATTTGTGATACATAAACGGCAACTTGACTTGTTGTTAAGCAACAGAGGCCATTTCCAAAGCAATTCACAGCACGCAATTATGATTCAGAAATTTTTTGTTCAGAAGCACTCCCACACATCTTTAGACATGTTATACAGTGTAAGAGGAAGAGCACAACCATAAATGTTTACAATGGCAGTGCAATTGGCAAGACAACGACAACAAAGAAAAGCCTGCAATTGTAACCCTACCCTGGCCCCCACATGCATTAAGTTTTTAAACCATAGTCAGACAGTTTGAGTTGATTGAACATGTATTATGATGATCATTGTGAACACATTTTGTAGTTGTCTGAGGTATATTTGCTGTTCAATGCCATACACAGACATTTCAAAGGAACAATCAAAAGGCTATCTTCAGGCTGCCGAGCCCCGGTCAAATATATTGTATTTCATGCTTTTATTTAGCCTGGAAAAACACAACATCAGCTATTTTGCAAATTACTAATCTAAACCAATAATTTGATATTTGATTTAATTTCAATGTGTTGTAATACAATTTAGTCTAACCTTTAGTTCACCTAACTAAAGTTGTCCTCAATGGAGGGGTCTGTTGGTAAAATGCAACAAGACAACACTGAGTAAAAATTATTTTTTTGTATTTTTCTCTACAAGGTTGCATTCTTAAAAAAACATTTTATCTGACCTGTCAAAATATTTCAAATATAGCAAAAATAACCCTATGCCACTCTTAAGTATATTTCACCCATCTGCTGACTCATTTCAGTGAAGGAGAATTAGCTAAAACCACCAACAATGTGGTATCTGTTGCAACGTCAGCTTCAGTTTTACTGGACAGGTAGACAGATCCAGCACACCCTGTGCATCACATATAGTGGGCAGAAAGGATTTAGAATACTGCTGAGTAAGCAGTCCCCCTTTCAGAGCTGGAGGCAGTTGGAACAGTTTTCAGTTGGACATTTTACCTTTAATACATTTCTGAGTTTAGTCTGGAGCAAAATCATCATTATTTGACTGGATATTTCATCTGAATATTGATTGACATTTTTAAAAGCTTGAATTTTGTAATATTCTATATCTTTATACTGCCAGGGAGGTCATTACCCACACTGCCTTGGTATTTTTTGCTACAGCTCTACTGACATATGTTGCTAAGCAGCCAAGCTAAAGTGGCTAGGACAGTTTATGACAGAATCATAGTAGCAGACAGCTTTATGACCTCTGTCATGTCTGCTGCACTGTTATAACTTATGTCACGCCTGTGGCAGCTTAATGGCGCGTGGTGATGTATTGACTTCATATTGTGCTTGATAACTTAAGTGGTATTATTCCTGTAAGCTCGGCATGTAGAGCACTGTTTCATGCTTACTGCATTTTGTATTCAGTGGAGAGGAGCCTTTGGAACGGCTCACCTAGACACAGCCTGTTGTGTTTAGTGGCATTTTGTGCTACGAGGCCCATTTATAGCCGCGCTCTCTGCTTTTCCTACTCAAGGTGTGCGCATGGATGCATGTGTTCACATCTGTGTTTGTGTGCACACATGCATGCTATTCTGAAATGTAGCAGTCTGTCTTACCTCAAATCCTTTCCTTCTCATTCAATTATTCTGGGGTCAAATTTGCATGTCCTCACCTTCAGAAAGGGTGTGTGTGTGTGTGTGTGTGCGTGTGTGTGCACGTGTGTGTATGTGGAAAGAGAGACAAACCACGGACAGTACTTAAATCACAGCATCAGGAGCTTTAAGCTTGGTTGTTTTGATAATTAACATTGCACATATAGCACGTGTGTTGAACATCAACAGTAACATGACGGTATTGTCAAGAACAGGCATATGGCACGTCAAATGATACTGCTTGGGTAAGCAGTGCAATTTGTGGAAAAAACAGAAGGGTGGAGGGGGATTTGAGATGTTCTTATCCATGAAAACAAATCACGAATTTCAGAACTTCAACTTCTTCCCTGCATTTGCTGGCATACTTTAATACTGGTTTCTTATTTAACAAATTTTTTTACTCAAATAGCTTGTCAACTTTGTCGTGCGGACACATAGGGTCTATGATCATGCACAACAAAACATGCAAGAACAAAATCCCCCTTCAAATACCATGGATAGTGCCACTTGGGCAGGCATGCCAAACCACTTCTTTATGAACTTCATTATCAATGGGAAATAATCTCAAAATTAAATGGCACCAAGTGGTCTCAACAAAAAACACTGCGCTTTCAACTTCCCAGAAAACGTGTCTCTGTTCCTTGGGAGTGTTTTAATCCAAACCACAATCTTTTTGCTAAACTTTACTAGTCATTTGGTGCCTGAACTTAAGTGTCGTCGTGACCTGATGCTCACTTTTTCTCAGATAAACTCAACTACCACGTCCGTGAAAAGACTACACCCGGCTCGCAGTCTAGTGCCGGCTAAACACATCTACCAACGTCTGCTGATACGACAGAGCTCTGACGAAGCTCTGTAGCAGCTAAACACAACTAGCAACTGCCGCTCAGATTTTATCATTTTATCACTGTTTACTGTTCACGTAACAGAGTTTTACTTAGTTTAAAATACCCCCAGAAAATGTGTTTCATCTATAATCAATCTGTGTCAATGTCAGTTTTATGAAGATCTGCACTCACCTCTCAACACCTGTGTATTCCCACCTTCCTTACAGTAACATGTATAAAGAATTCCACTAGAAGCTGTTTGAATTACACAGACTACCATTATCTCTCTCTCTGATACTTAGTTGTCATGCTAATAAAGATCAATCAGGTGTATAGATCTCTTTAGAATCATTTTGTTCGGGTTCAGACAATTTCTTTACAGCATGCCTATTGTCATGGGGGCAACAGTAACTATGCACTATAGCTTTAAAAGAAATAACCTAATTCATGTTGCAAAAAGGATTACATCTTTTTGTCGGTCACTCAGTGAGAGTGTTTTTTTTAGCTGAATAATGCTACCTCTGTTGACTGTTACAAAGTGGATGTTTCTTTGGGTATCTGTGGTACTGTTCTCCGAATATCTCACCTCATGTATTCTATGGTATCATTAAATTACAGAGCGCACATCTCTATCAGTCCCTCTTCTCTTTCTGTCACTCAGTCTTTCTCGCTCTGCCTCACTCTCTCCCTCTCTTTCATTCTCTCATAATTTCTCTCCCTGTCTCTTTTTTCCGTCTCTGTCTTTCTACCCACTAAGCTACAAATGTCAGGCTTTTTTTCTACACTGCATTGACCGGTAAGAGGAAACAAAATCATTAAAGGCCGCGGTTTGAGCAAAAAATGCAGCAAGTACATAATCAGTGAGAGCCTTTTGAGTGTGGCAAAATTGCAGTGAGAGAAAGTAGGAACACAAGACAACAGCTAAGGCAATAAAATAAGTTACTGTAAAATGTATTTAAAGTATATGATAGTAAACACTAATGCCATGCAATTGCTTATTATACTCAGGGGAAACAACATTAGACAGAATTTAAATTAGGGCTGCACGATTATGGCCAAAACGATAATCAAGATTATTCCCACGATTATTTGTTGATTTTAACCACAACTAATTTTATCGTCACATAGGCTGTTTATAACTCTGAGAGGGAATGTGATGGACGCTACTCACAGAAAGACGGCTGATTATTATGAACGGGTCCAGCACGGGTCGAATGGCGGATACACACGTCGTGTGTATGAAATGTCTGTATCGTCACTGCGCTGCATTTTTATGAACTATGATATTCTGGCCATGGGTCACACCTCTGGCCCAGGTCCAGCAGCTCCGTCTCACACGCTGTTACTCTACCAACTGAAGTTAGTTGCATTCAATAACTTCTTCTGTGTTCTTCGCTGTGGCGGCCGCGATAGCAGAGTTACCACGGAAACACTGGTACAAATACAGGTTTGCCCCTCATACTTAACAATATACAGTCAGAAGTGTGGCCCGGTGCTGTGTGGCGGGGCTGCGCGGAGAGTAAGAGGAGAGAGAGTAGAGGAGAGATCCAACACAGGCACGGCTTCACAGAGAAATGGGTATGTAACGCAAAATTAAATCATATCCATATAAACAACATTGCAGCGGATGCAAGGACATTAGCACCGGTGCGTCCTAGAGGAGCTAACAGCTAACAGACGCTAACTAGCACCGACTAGCACTGGTCACTGCTGTTGTCCGAAAAACAACAGACGGGACAAAATGTTGCGTTTACCGGTAAACTGGTAAACCTTGAGACCGACGTATAACCGACTGCTATCTGTTGAGTTCTCCTCCCGTTACTCTGTCCTCTGTGACTGTCTACATCTAGAAACTAAGCTGCACGCGGTGCAGGGAACTACTCTGACTGGCTCACGAGCAGACAGTGGTTTACAGGCGGTAGATAGGCTTTGCAAAAAACCTGGAGCGTTCTATGAGATGACACTTATTAAAAAAAATCGCTTGATCACACAAATTTGATCGTGGGAAGTCAAAGTCTTGATTGTGATTCAAATTTTATTAATTGTGCAACCCTACTATTAGGTAACTAATTCTTACACACCACCCATATGACCATTGTCTTCAAATCGCAAGCCAAGAGACACGTGTCCCAAGAAACCAAACTGTGGGTGAATTTTAAGCCCTAGTTCTCTGTATTAGTAAAACCACAGTCATTAAGTCCCTGAACTGCATGTGAACACCACCATTGTAATATTGTGTGGCTTAAGAAGACATAGGCAAGGCCAAATGCATGCTCTGACTTGAAGATGATGGGGCTGAAGAAAGCCCACACGTTACAGCTCATCAGACTGGTTAATAGGGGTGGGGGGGGGGAATCGATACAGCATAGAATCGCGATATTTTAAGTAGTAATACTGTATGTATTTATTTTTAAGATAAAACATGTTGACAAAGTTTCCTTTTTGGCACATGATTTGAAATTGGGGAAAATTAGAAGCTGGAAAAAAGGTTATAAATTGCAATACATCAATATATTGCAATATGTTTAAAATTGCAAAGTATCTTGATGATATTGTATGGGGAGGCGTCTGGTGATTACCACCCCTACGGGTTAAGTGCAGATTAAAGTAATGAGGGAGCTACAGAGACGTGTGTTGTGTGTTTGTGAGGGGACATGTAAGCTGATCAGTCTAACTAAGGGTTCATAGAGGGTAAAGGCAGGTGGTGCAGTTGATGATGTTAGATGTTTTTAGAGAGGGAAAGGCTGTCAGGCTGTGAGCTGGAGCAGTGCTGCCTGTGCTCTTCACGTCTGTTCTGTCCTTATTATGGCCACCAGCTGTGCTCCAGGTCCAGATAATAACAGGCGTGTGGGATTGTTAGCCGCTGGCCTTGGTTCTGAATTTGCACCAACAAAGCTGGTGACTGCTGTTGCTGTCCAAGGTGCTGAACCCCTGGTGTTAAAGAGCCCTGGGAAATAATGCAAGTGTTCTTTTGGCAAGAAGCCTTTCTTTTCATTTTTTACTGCTGATTGATTTAAATGTATTCCATCAACAATTTGATTTTGTACACATATGTTGAATCAGTCATGTTTTGCATGTTCATCTTTATTTTGGATAATCACAGTTGCTCACCAGATATTTGAAATGTATAAACATTACTAGTATGTTCGTACATCTGAACTTCTAGAGTAGATGGCCCTTAATCCACTTCCCCACTCTATCACCAACTGCCCTTACCTTTAACTGTATCTAGGTCAGGTGGCACTTAGTGAGTCACCTCATGACTGTGATTTCCAGGGGAAAAAGGGTGCTGATCGGCGTCCTCATTTTTTTTGACCCATCACGTGGAAATATCAGAGCTGATGGGAGCAAGTCTTGCTCAACAGTAGGCAAGTATTAACTTCCCTGAAAAAGTCAGGAATCAGTTTTTTTTCTTTTTCTGTACCCATAAACTCTTATAAATGCATGTAGGCTTTAATGTTAAAAGTTAAAATGATATGAAATTAACACAAGCACTCTTTGCAATTTGAATCTAGTGGTACGGGCATTTAAAATCATATTTTTTGGTCGTTAACATGAAAGCCACATCTACACTCACATAACTGGTGCTAAATCAATATATAGGATACTCTAATGTCAGCTGATTTAATATGCATTATGTAATGGCCTGTGTGACATTTAAGTTAGCTAGGTATCTTACTCAATGCTACGTAAACGGGGGTTGACTAACAGCTAACAAGTTTACAACGCATCTGGTGATAAAAGCATAGAATTCACTAGCAACATTCAGCGTCCGGCCGATTTTATCTCACAAATGGGCTTTTCTGTTTTTGACAACACCTTTGCTTTTCAGAATAAAAGTTCTATGTGGACACAGGCCCTAATAGTCTAAGAACTACAAGCATGACTCACACTAAAATACATTCAAAACAATTCTAGAATACATTAATGACAAATGCCTCACCTCCTCTTTTATTGTGTTTCCAGGGAAAATAGCTCCTCATAAAATCTCACATCACGGTGAGCTAAAGCAACAAATCATTTATTAAAACAAGTATAAATTAAAAATAATGCCTTGTTTCCATGCTCCACTGAAACCAATATGTATCTGTAATCAGGAGCAGAAGAAAGTCAAGTCAGCCTAATTACAAGGCGTGTAATGAACCACCTGCTGGGAGAATGTGTCGCCGAATGTTATGTGGGCCAGAAATGCTCTGTGCTCATATTGTATGTAGACACACACACACACACACACACAAACACACAGACACTCAATCCTGTTTCCTACAAATTACACTCTGAGAATTGTAGAACCTCCACAGAACAGAAAACACTGACATTCACATGCACAAAGTCAGCTTAACACAAAGTTCCCCAAAATAAACCGAGGTATCTGAAAACACTTGTCAATGTTCCTGCTGTGACCGGTATTAACAGTGTTTCTGTTGTTGATGCAAATCAACACATCCATGCTTTTAATTTCTCTGCAGATACACACATACACACATCGTGCTCTACACAAATGCACACTGATTACATGCACATTACCGTGAAATAAACTGTCTGATTAATAAGTAAAGAGCGAATATCCACCTATGTCCCCTGTGACCTGCCTCACACAGAAACACATAACACATAACACCAAGATTCGCACTCACGAGCTATAGCTTCCCATCTAACCTTTTATCTCCAGATGATAAATGGAGGGTGTGAAGGATTCTGCCTTAGACAACGTTGCCAATTTTCTCCTTCCATGGCTTTCAAATTTTAAGATATTTTTTTCTAAACTTTCAATTCATCATCCTGGACACTGTCCACTCAACCGGCAGGGCTGAGCACAAAGGCCAGATCCATTCTCTGTCTCTCTCTCTCTCACACAGACAGACATACAAACACCCACACACACACACGTTATGTTACACGCACACGTTATAAAGCTTACAGTAGGTGAAGACACATGGGGTTGGCGGCCTAATTTTGCCTGCAACACCAGAAACATGAAAAGATTATTTTACTAGATTGTTGCTTTTGAGGTGTCTGAATAAAACATGCTTGCAGAAAACGGCAGCTGCTGGTAAGCCGATTGAGTTTAAAGCATCATGCAAATATAGAACTATTACATGAATCATTCTTGGGAAATATAGCCGAAATAGTTTTCAAATATATATATATATATATATATATACTGTGTATATATATATATATATATATATATTTTTTTTTTTTAATTTATTAGCACGATGGGACGTACTGTAGTATAGGACCAACGATTATATTCATTGTCAGTTAATCATTTTCTTGATTAATGGATTAGTTGTTTGCTCTATAAAATGTATAAACGGATTTCTTAAACAATTGCTGAAACTGTTATTACTTATCAAAATAGTTTGTGATTAATTTAATAACTAAATGATTAATCTATTAATCTTGTACAGCTGTACTGTAGTACAAAAGGTGGCATATTAGAAAAATTTGTGTAACGAAATAGGTAGACAACACAAAGCACTAAGATGTAACAAACAGAGGTTATGATTTGAACTTTGAACAGATTTTAAGTTGGTGGTGAAAGAACTATGTATAGCTATAGACATTTTGTATTTGTATGTGTTTCTGTGCATGCATTATTATCTTGAGAGAATTAATATAACAATATCAATCTCTCACTCACTCTCTCACTCAATCTCTCACACACACTCTCTCTCTCTCTCTCTCTCTCTCTCTCTCTCTCTCTCTCTCTCGGTCCATTTGCCATTCACCATTTGCTATCCTTGTGTTTACTTCCTTGTCTACAGAGATATCGGTTTTACCGGCTGAGCTTTACAGAGCTGACAGTCCTACAGAAATGTGCATTTTTTTTTGTACAGTATGTGTTTGTAGAGAGGGGGAAAAGCCAAGTAACAGTCAAGTAAACAAAGACCTGTTTCTAGGCTCTCTTGCTCCCTTGTGAGGAATGTTGCTCTGAATATTTGCCAAAGCGCTCTCAAAGCTTCATAGTGCTGGATAAATAGTACAGTAGCAACAACACAAACATAACTCCATTCCAGTTCCATTCAAAGTTCCATTTGGCTCCATATGAACATCCGAATGGGCAACTCTCTCTTGTTTTCTTATGGTCTTGTTTCACTATAGCAAAGAGTAGAGTGCTGGGTTGGTTGGGAGAGTTGGTAGTTCAGACACCAACTCATTACTTGAAGCCTGACAGGATTTTTTGTGATGTGTGATCCAGAGATTCTCACGTGATCTCGTGATATTGCGAGAATCAAGCTGTCATGCACGGAAACCTGCGTGAGTCCTACATTTCCATTCCCTCACTCTTAAAAGTGCATTAATCAGCTTGTGTTTGCAGATAATTACCTGCTTACACATTCAGCAGAAGCAAAGCCACGTAGTCATCCCTTTGGAGTTTTGGTCACTTGACTAATAAGTTCAGTATTTGATTGCCCTGTGGTCTTTCTGAGGTCAACCAACTCCTGAGACAAATATGTAGCAGAAACAAAGCTTGACTTTCTTCTTTGTTTTTGAAGTGTCCCATCTCCATTCTGCCCATTTGAACGCCTGTTATATCAGATGTACTTAGCAACTCAGTAACGTCCCCCAACACTGCTGAGATGATAAATGATGATAAAAAGGTGTCATCTGCATCACAAGCTGAGCTAAACCGTTGAGAGAGAGAGCAAGTTTCTGATAGACATTTCATTGTTTAATACACAGTTACTTCAAACTGCATGCAGAAAATAACAGCCTCCATGAGTTTGCATGAGTGTGTTTTTAATTTTTTTTTTAAATCTAAACCAGGCAAACCAGTGAAGCAACCGGGACAACCGAAAGGCAAAGAGCGTAAGAAAATGAGGACAGAAGAGCTGAGGTGAATGGAGAGAATAAAAAGTGAGGCAGTCGGGCAAACGGCTTTCAGTCTGTCGGCCATGGCCAGATAAAGAGCACTTGGCACACTCAAGCTGCATTACAGCTCATGCTATTAGCTGCTCTGCTGATTAATGCTCTAACCTGTGACTAAAAGCCAAGAGTACTGCAGCAGTGGCAAAATTAAATCACTGTTGAAACTGTTTAAAGAGTGTGATGGAGACAGATCTGTCTCACATACCCTGATGTGAGTGAGAAAGCAAGGTGAAACATAAATGTTTCTGGAAGAGGCACTAGATACGAGTCACAGGGGAAAATGCAGTGATGGGGAAATTCTCAGTGAATTGTAAAACAGGCACACTAAATATTTTGGTAATGGTGGATGCACATATCTCCAAACTGAGATCCACTGTATGAGCGAGACAGAGTCACTGTGTTTTTACACCAGCTTTAGCTCTTACCCAATGTCCCAATTTGTACCTCCTCGACTCTTTGTGACCCGGAAATAGTTGTCAGTGCGCCATGTTGAAGGATGCCCCGATTTCTAAAATCCACATGGAGGAGTGAGGAGGCTCCCCGGAGGAGTTATAACTGAGGATTCAACGATGTATCCTCTGCGGTCTTTTCACCCGTGGCATGTAAAGAAAGAGGCGGGACAGAGTGAGAGGAGGAGAAGAGGAACAAGAGTTGTATCGGCGGCCATGTGGTTAATCTAATGTTACGGATCGGGCCGGTCGGATCATACAAATTACCATTCTGATTAATAACGGGTGGGTTAAATAATATACTACTGACGAGGGAAATATCAATGCTCACTAAAATGTGAACGTAGCAGAGCTGCTGTCGGACGGTTAATATGGAAGTCCGTCTGGAAAGACGCTCAAGAAACAACAGTTTTAATACAGGATTATTAGGATTATTTCAGAAACTAAAGGTCTAGTTCAGTTTTCTTCTGTCGTGTTTATTACAAGGCTAGTTAGTTTTGCTGCTTACGTGTTAGACGATATGAGCTGCAGTGGCATTACTCCACGCATGCAAGCATTTACAACCAGCATCTCTAATTAGTAAAGTAAATTGTTGTAGAAAACATGCATACATTAATACAATAGATCATTTAAAAAGCAACATAGCCAGCAGGGACTGCCAAGGGGCAGTGGAATGTCCATGTGGGTCTCTAAATCTGAGACATTTTTCACTAAGGTGGGTGGAAGGTGGATGATTTTAATCGTACAGGACCGCCGCTCTGTGTCGGTATGCAGAGAGGACAGATAAGCTCACGCTTACTCTCAGGTACCAACATTTGGAACCGTTTGATTTTTAGGTGAACCAACACTCTGTAGTACCAACAGGATTTTATTGTTAACGGTTTTCGTACCCAACCCAGATACATAGTTTGTAGTTTTGCATTTTGGTTCACTTCGGTTTTTCTCAGGGTGAAAATAAACTTAACCAAGAGTTTACAAACTCAACTGACTTGGACTAGAGAAAAACAACTACAGGTGTAAAAAAATGCCCTTAGACCGCCTTATATATTTCAATAGATCCCCACTGTAGATTTTGTAAACACAAAATAAGACTTCCTGAGAAAGAAGCTGCCATGGCTAGCACTGGTGCTGTTTCACCATCACCGAGTTCAACAGTTAGATAAGCTAGCATTCTTTCATCATTGTCAAACACCTTCCATCTGTTTTTCCAGTGAAAGCATTTCCAGGAAGTAGATAGTCACATACCAACAGTAGTTGTTATCTGAGTCCATCAAAGTTTTTCTTAATAAAATGAGTTGTTTTTAAGTAATTGTGATTATCCCCTACATATTCATGGATCTTTTGTGTAACAGTCTACTACATCTTTAAGATTTAATAAATGACCTTATTTATGTTATTCAACTAATATACTTTGTTGTCTCCAGGCTCTATTAACAGTTACAGAGGAAGCCGTGAGAGGTACTGAGAAAGGAAATTGCGCATTACAGCATGCCAGTAAACTAAGTGAATGCAATTTTCCTGGTAATAAGAATGAGTTACAGAGTGAAGATGAAAAATGGATGAAGTGGGTTGCATCTGAGTTAATAGAGATTGCACTGTACATGACACGAATCACTTCTGTCCATTAAAGTAAAGCAGTGATAAGTTTAGTAAATGTGCATCTGCTTATATCAGTTTTCTTCAAGCTAGCTGGCCCAGGTGATGTACGCACACTCACATATATACAGAGGCACAGGCATGCATCCACACTAACATCATGTCAGGCTGAATAAAGTGCAGTGACAGCTGGGTAAAATTGCACCTATAAATCATTTGTCAGACTGGTCTAAATTCTATCTGCCAGCCATACATGCAGTCAAATCTGTCCCCGTAGAGTGTGTGAGAGACACACACACACACACACACACACACACAAAGGAGGGATCTCTGACAAATTCTCTCTCATAAACACATCAACTCTGTGCTCCATTTTCAAGCCGAGAGTGCATAAAGCTCCAGTGTGGTGGTGTTTTCCAGAAGAGACATTTCTTTCTCACCTGCACCTCCTTGGCATTTTGGTAATTTGCCTTGAACCAGCATCGGAATGCATGTACGGGGCGACTCAAGATTTATTGGATTTTGCATTTCCATTAGTCACTAACCTGCTCTGGCAAGATCAAAAGCATGCTGCACATTAACTTTCTGTTCTTTTTTGTTTTACTTTAACTGATTAGGGTGATTTCACACACATTAGTCCTCTTTTAAACCCTTACAAACCCCTTATGTTTTGCTTGCATGCATACACTACTGTCACAAAACTCTATTCAATTACATTGGATCGAACAAAAGCAGTGTGCACAGTCTTCCTTTTCTATTGTTTATCAGCCTCACTTTGCCCCTGCCTCAGGGACTTCACAATACTTCTAAATGTTACACATTCTTCAAACAGTAGAACACATCCAACTGCACAGAAGAAAACATTGTAATTACATTCTGATGATAGCAGGAATGCTGGCAAAGCAGAGGAAAGATTGGCAGATTTGTACCTGCATCTCTCAGCAATAGCAGCTTCCATGTGTAAAGGCAGTCACATTTATCTGATCAACTCTCAGTCAAGAATGTGGAGTCATCAGGCTTGTGTTCTTTGCAGATTTGCAGTCTGAAATTTGAATGACATGCATTTTTTAAGCCTGATTATGTGTTGTCTAATAGGAATAACAGTGCACTCAACTCATGATTCAATAGGACTCACGATTTTGAGTTTTTTTATCAACACAATGAAATGACTGAAAGATATTCCTTGACTTATAGAAATGTTTCACCAGTCATTTGCTGTTAAATGCAGAAAAAATGCAACACAAGCTAACGGAGCCGGACCCAAACGCAACACAGCCACGTCACTTTTGAATCCTTTCCGGTGAAATACAGTCATACTTTACAACGCTAAGCTGTCAGCATTTTAACCGTGTTAAAGCCAGCTAACGGCTACGCTCTAAGCTGTTTGAAAATTAGACCCCGATTCATTTTATTATCTCAATAGGTTGTAATCTTTACACGTTTGAATTAATTTTAAACCGATTCACAATGCGTCGCTACAACCCTAGTAGTAGTAGGTTGTTACAAAACAGTCCCAGTAACTTTTGTACTTGTGGACTATAATTTGGTATTCTACACTTTTTTCCAGTTTATGGAAGTGTTGAAGAGATCGACACCCTCAGGACACATTGGAAAAACAGTTGACTTCCATGCAAAGCCATAATTGAATTAAACCTCTGACTTTTTTGAAACCCCTCGGGATCACGTCTTCTGAAATGTTCGGTTTATGACTCCTGAAGCATCACTTTTTAAAATTAGAATAGAACTTGACCTGTGGCTGCACTGAAAAACTAAAACACAACAATCTCAATCAGACACTTAGTTGTCTAGCTAAGAACATGAAACTGGAAAGAAAAAAAACATCAAACACAATCATTAGGAATGGTCAGTGTGAGCAGCCATGTGGCATCTATCATTACTATTATTAAATATTATTATTTTATTCCAAATAAAATCTGTACTAGTATCAGAATTTGGACTTTTTGTTACTTAGTTTTTGTAGAATTCTTTGTATGTTCTGATTATGGGCCATGGTTGTTACCAGCCTCTTACACTGCCACACATAGTGTATAATAGAATGATCCATACATGTCACTACATGCACATGTGGTTATACGTTGTCTGCAGAAGCTGAACTACCACTGCCACTTGCATTGTGCACTTCACAGCAATTTGTGCGTTCCGCCGTGATTCACAAGATGAGGGCCTCTCTCACACAATCACACACACAAATTGTCACAGTATGACGGTCGTTTTCTTGTCCAGGTAAATCAATCAATCAAAATGTGTCGGTCGTCCACACCACTCAGGGAATGAAAAAAACATTTCAACACAAAGCAAAAACCAGGAGAAAAAAGGAAAAAAAAATACTTCAACATTGTGATTCTATATATGACAAAGCCCTGTGTAGTTTCTGTCTTACTTTTCCTTTCGCAAACATATTCTCATTTAAAACTGTAGGAAATCAGAAGGTGCCGTACGTCTTTGTGGTGACATTTGTCACTGAGAAAAGCGGAGCGATCAGGCCAGGGTGCTTTGGCTGGGGGCCCTGCCATCCATCACACAGACCGGGTGGTAAATGGCTTATGTAATTCTGTTTCAGATGAATGACCATGGAAAGGAGTGTCACCACTAACATTATTGTGATCTATACAGTAGCAATGAGAGAAGGAAGGAGGAAATGAGAGGGAGAAAAAGATTTTCTGTTGGGATCAGCATGTTGAAAATAGATGCATGAAATTCTGATTACGGTCGAACGGCTTTCAGTGTTTTTGGGGCTGCAGCTTCAACAGCTATTTTTGTTATCAATGGATCTGTTTATTTTCTTAATTATGAGATTAATCTCTTGGTCTAAAAATAGGAAGAGATTTAATTGACTACCATATTGCATGAAACTCACATTTTAGCAAAAATGAGATTGAAACAATGAACTGTTTAACATTATATGAAAGAGGTAAAAACATGTTATGAATGCAAATGGAGAACTATATTGAAACAGCAGGGGTGTAATAGGATGGACCGTTCAGTTTGATATGCAACAGTAATCAGATTACTGTTTGGTATTGTTTTTTTAGAGTAGAAAACAGGCTCTCCTTGATTTTTCTTTTTAAAACAAATCAAAACTAAACAGAGGCTGTTGGGCTGTAATTAATATTTCAATAAATGATCTTAAAGAAAATAGAAAGGGTTTCAGCTCTGCTCAAACTTAATAAAAAGTGTGCACATTTTCTATTTATAAAATATTTTATATTAATTACACTGAGTGCACTTTTTGTTCTTATACTGCTATTGCACTTTTATTGCTTTACCTTGAAATTAATCTGCCTCTAACCTCTAGTAATAGATTCAAAGCAATGAAACAATCACAAAATTAGCTTTGTTACGCAAGACATAACATTATCTGGCTCCGGTTTAACAGCACTTTTCATTTCTAGAAAATCAATTTTTAGTTTTTTGTTGATTGCTTTTTAATTTGTCTCCAGTCCATTATCAGTCCCAGCTGTCTCTTGGCCTTCTTCCGTCCCTCTTGTCCTTCAAGAGACATTAAGACGGTGTTATTTTCGGTGCTGGACAAGTAGTGTACAGTGGGTTATTAGAGCTGAGAAACAAACAAACAGCGCTTCAGTAGGAAAGCAGTGAGAGTAAACCAAAATAGGAAAGTTACGGGCCGGAAAGCTAAACAATGAGCTGAACCTCTCTGGAAAGCCGAGGGGAGCTGCAGATTCAGGTGGTAATCCATCACACCATTCAATTCAACTTTATCTATTACATTAAATAATAACAAGAGTTATCTTGAGACTCTTTTCAGATAGAGTAGGTCTAGACCACACTCTATAATTTATGAAGTCCCAAAAATTCTAGTAATTCTCCCAAGAGCAAACATTAGTGCAACAGTGGCGAGGAAAAACTTACTTTTAGGGAGAAACCTGGGTCAGACCCGGGCTCTTGGTAGGTGGTGCCTGACGGTGCCGGTTGTGGGTTGGATGAACAGTGGCAATAACAGTCACAATAATGATAGTGGAACAGTGACTAAAAAAATTGCAGTAGTAGTAGTAGTTCATGTCATGCAGGCCGTTACGGTATGTAGCGTGGCACAGCAAGGCATAGGTGGGCGTAGCAGGGCATAGGTGAACATAGCAGGGCATAGCCGGACATAGCAGGACATAGCTGGGCGTAGCAGGGCATAGCTGGGCGTAGCAGGGCATAGGTGGACGTAGCAGGGCATAGGTGGACGTAGCAGGGCATAGGTGGGCGTAACAGGGCATAGCCGGACGTAGCAGGGCATAGCCGGACGTAGCAGGGCCTAGCTGGACGTAGCAGGGCCTAGCTGGGCGTAGCAGGGCATAGCTGGGCGTAGCAGGGCATATGTGGACGTAGCAGGGCATAGCTGGACGTAGCAGGGCATAGCTGGACGTAGCAGGGTGTAGTGCAGCAGGACCACGGCGATAGCTGCAACCAACATCCGGGTGCCATCCTTATCCAAGGAATCATGCTGGCTGAAAAAAAACACTTTACTCTATGAGCAAACCCTTTCACATTGTGAGTTGTTCTTATATTGTCATTTAATACTTCTTCTATACATCCATAAAAATATTGATAACAGTTGTTTAGGGCTGGGAATTATTCAGAAATCTTCGATTTGAATACCCTGACTTTGATACCTGTTCCTGAACCATAGTTTTTTCTGATACCAATTTTATAAAAGAAAAAAAAATGCCAACGTTATACATTTGGTAAAAATCTTTTAATATATATTTCAGCTCCTACTACTTGAGTCCAGTCTCTGTGCATAATGTAGAGTTGTTTGCTGCCTGCCTCTTCCGCGATAGACAGCCAATCACCAGCATTATTTCATCTAGGTAGAAGCCTGCTGCATGCTTATTGGCTCACTGACTCGAATGAGATTTACTCCTTAGGTATTGAAATTGGGTACAAGGCACTTTTTGATACTCGATACTTTGGATGCAATTCGCTCGGTGCTTAAAAATGATTGAATTTGGTTCCCAGCCCTACAGTTGCTTTAAGTTTCATTTTCACAGAACTTAATCAACTTGTTTCTGAGAGACAAAAAACAGAAAAGAAGAAGATGAAAGAAAAACAAGGCGAACACTAAGGTCAACACAAATTGTTTTTCTTTCCTTTTTCTAAGTGGTGGCTCACCGCTTGGAGACATTCACAGGAATGACTGGCATGAATGCTCAGGTAATCAGTCTGACAATTGTTGTGATTTTGAAAGTATTACCCTGTAATGTTCACTCTCGGATCAGGTCAGTAGGTCAGTGATTGACAGGATTCCAGTGAAGTTGAGGTTTTATTCTTTTAATTGAACACCGTTGCCTTCAAGACTGGAGACACATGCAAAAATAGGTAGATAGGGGTTGTACGTCCTATTTCCTGTTCTGCACAGAGGTACATGTCATTTTTTATTTTTTAAATCTTGCTTACCGCTTAAAAATTTGGTTGGGAATCAAAAAAAAAAAGGCTGTACTTTCAGGTTTGACTACTGTATGTACAGAACATGTATAATGATTACATATGATTATCGCTAAAGGACAGAGTAACAACCATGACCTCTACTTTCACAAAGGTGGGAACAGGTGTGTGTGTGTGTGTGTGTGTGTGTGTGTGTGTGTGTGTGTGTGTGTGTGTGTAATTTAATGGCTGAACCTGCTCTCTGACATTCCCGCGGAGGTCGATGATTATACACATTTATTAAATCTACAGTGCCATACAACCTCCATCTTTAATCTTCAGCCATGTCAACTCTTACAATCTCTACATTTGATGCAGACTTTATCAGTGGTTAGTGCATCTAGTTAGAGTGTGTCATTGAGTCCTCTATGACTTCTGCATGTCCCACTGTGTCCATCTGACAGAGGCCCAATGGACCAGCCGTGACTTAATGTTCTCTCTCTCTGCTCACCCACCCCTCCTCGTGCCACTCCTCCCTCACTCTTTCTAATGCTTTCAGGGTCAGTCGACTAGACAGACAATTAGGCCATCACTATCTCCTGAGGTATGTGTGTGTGTATGTGTGTGTGTGTGTTTGTGTGTGAGAGAGAGAAAGAGAGAGAGAGAGAGAGAGAGAGAGAGAGAGTGTGGAAAAAGAGAGCAAATGATCTGCTAAAGTTCTATAGCTTCAATAATTTAAAAAAAGTGCTTATGTTTTTGTGTCCATTATGAAGCTGTAAGACAGGGAGTTTGTGTATCTACGGTACGGCATGCATGTGTAACATGAGTATAGCTTACTTGTTTACTGTAAAACACTTACCACAGGCAAATATATTTGGCCTAAGTGCATCGACCGAATAGAGAAACATTGTCTCTCCTGAAACTGTTGCAACCGACATTATCCAGATGGAGCTGATTCACATCAGTAAGACCAGCTTTTGAGCTTCACAGCCAGATCCTTGAGATTTAGTCTAAGATGTACAGACAGGCAGCCCAGGCGGGATTTAGACAGTACAGAAAATCTGGGCCTGTCTGTGCGCAAAGCTTCTAAGAACTAAAGGACTCGCTCAGTATCACTAGTGAGGTCACATTACCATGTGAACTTTTATGGAGATACTTTGAGGCAACACGGTGGAGCAATGTCACAAAGTGATGACCCGTTGTACTTTATCAGTACTCGTTTGTTTTATAAAATGTTATCCTCCGTAATTGCATCACACTGATCAGTTTCCATTCCTGCACAGGCATGCGTCCCAAAGTCGTGGCTCACTCTTTGACTTTGAATATATGCTGCTGGATGATGAATATGACATGAATATGTCCTCAGAATTTGGAGCAGCCCTGATTTAAAGAGCTTGGTTTTTCTTCACTCGTGTGGATACGAAGAAAGAAGTCGGCAACACGGGAATTTTAAAAGCATTTGTTTTAATCACAAATGCATCTAGAGAGCTTAATTCACATCTGATTTGATAACTGAAATGAAATCCTTTGAATCTGAATCTGTCTTTCTACCTTAGGCGCCATTCACATTGTATGTGGCATGCACTGATCTCGTTGCTAGGTTGCGTCCTATTCCCAAAATACATTTGTTCTGCTCGCCGCCAGGCTTAGCGCAAAAAAAACCAAGAGTTTCTAAATTGCGTCACACACGAGCCAAGATTTGAAGGCACGTCACGTTTGCGTCCGGTGTTTACATCAGACGTGTAGTACATGCGACATTGTGTAGGATACACAATGATTTCAGTAGTGATTTGGTGGTGACGATGTTTCTGTCTTTGAACCAAAAGAAAACCTTGGCACCTGCCCAGGTTATGAGGATATACGGAGAAGGCAGCACCGAGAAGGGTGTGGGTGCACGAGACCCTCAGGTTCAGAGGGCAGTTGGGGGAATTCCGGCTGGTGAAGCAGCTCCGCTTTCACTGGGACCGGTTCCAGAAATCATTTTGACTCAACAGGGAGCAATTTGACAGTCTGCCGACGAGATGCGGGCCTACGATTTCCCGAGTGGGTTATGAATGGGTTTTCATTTCTAAATAAAATGTTGCATTTCAACACTGCGTCATTGCATGCTTACATATATAACTAAGAGGTCTGCAGTCATTGCTGTTGTGTATAATAAAGCTAAGCTATGAGCCTAAATTTATGCAGTTATCATCATTCATTCATACTCTGGAAAACACACGCATATGTGCAATTAATTTCTCCCAAACTGGAGCTTACACACTTGGAAAGGGGTAGTTACTCAGTGCAAAGGTCATATACCTCACTACCTACAGTACATGGGAACTTCAATGAAAACAAACATGACTTGTGTCAATCAGTCCAAACATATTTTACTTCACATAACATACAAATACAAATATATCCTACAAATACCTGCATGGAGCTGTAGAATCGAATGGTATTTGGTTTTTGTAGATCACAACAACGCAAGGCAGCTTTATTTGTATAGCACATTTCAGCAACAGGGTAATTCAGAGTGCTTTATATAGAAACTATAAAAAAAACATAAAACACAAGCATAAAGGTTACAGTGCAGTGTAAGAAATTAAACATTAACGAAATGAACAACAAGAAAGAAAGAACAGTACAGTTCTTCTCAGTTGCTTTGGTGCATTTCTCAGATCGGAGATGAAAATCATGTGTAGCTTTGTCACAAAGGGAATAGTACTCCCTTACACTATACTTTGAAATTGGTACTTTGACTTTGGAGTGATCTGTTAAATACGGACAACAACGCAAAGACGTTTCCTCTCTTGGTATAAACATGTCATTGGTATAAATACTTGCTTTGGATACATCAACAAAAGATAAACACTTTTGCAGGTCAGTCACTATGTGGTGCAGTTTACACCAATTATTTTAAGAAATGCTCTCACTCTTGTGCAAATGCAAATTATGACTTAACTGAGAAAAAATATAACATAGGTATGATTGTATTTCAGCGGAGACGTGTCCATGTTGATTTCACATAGCTAAAACAAACCTGAATAATTTAAATTAAGAGTCTACAATAAGCTACCCTCCGGGCATGTCTATTTTGGTGGAAACATGCTTCCACAGTATCATTTAGCATTTAAGGCAAGGCAGCTTTATTTGTATAGCACGTTTCAGCAACAGGACAATTCAAAGTGCTTTACACAAAAACAGTTAAAAAAACTAGGTACGACCTCAAACTTTTGTCACACATCTCCGGGAGATCGCTGACGGACAAAATCAACCTCTCGTCCATGTTCTGTTTGTGGATCCATGTGTATTCTATGTTTACTTTTATTTTCTGACATGTGAATGCACGCCCTAGCGCACAGCGGAAGCTCTCGCGCGTGCCGTGGTCAAAGTTCAACACGGTTCAACTTTGACAGCGGCACGCGGCAAAACGCGCAAGCCGTTGACAATAATAGGTATCATAGCGCAGCCCTGCCGCTTGAGTGTGCAATGTGAATGGCCCTTTGGAGTTTATAGGTTCAAAGACACTTAGCAGGAATCAGTCGATAAACAACTCAAACCTATGGATGCTAGTGCTGTAAAATGTAATATTCCTCAATACATTAGTAGACCAAGGTTTTGTCTGTTTGCATTTCTTCTCTATTCTCTTCCATCTTTAAAACTGTATATCGGCATTTACCTAAATCATTTTCTCACTTTTTTTTGTAGCCAATTTCCTTCTATTTTTGTGTTTGTAGCCAATATTTCATTTTGTATCAGTCCCGACTACTTTCAGTAGCTTACTTTTTCACGTTCTGTCTTTCTCTCAAAATACACACTTATTCAATGTACTGTACTGTTTCCTCTTTCCCTCTCTCTCTCTCTCTCTCCCTCTCTCCCTCCCTCTCTCACACTCTCACTCACCTTGTTATGTCACTAAAGCTTTAACATACTACTTGAATGTAATGTATGAGTGTAATTACTGCAGGATTTGTGCACTTTTTGTATTTTAGGGTTGCTTAATTTATCTGCCTAAAAAGCCCACTCAGGTGTAGGTTGTGAGAAAAAAGAGAATAACATCTTTGAAAAGAAGCTCAAAGGCACTGCCATAGATCAAGGGTTCCTTCAGACTTGTTAGTATACACCTCACATAACAAATTTAGCCTTGAGCTCCTGCGCTAATAAAAAATAGCTTGCTACTATAGTGACAAAGAGCCCACTATTCATCGTTAAGGTCCCAGTACAATTAGGAAATGGACAGAATATCAATTGCTGTGTATCAGTTTTGTTTTCTTCATTCATGAATATTTTAATTTAAAGTTAGCTTTTCACCTTAAAGAACAGGGGAGCCCACACGAGCTGGGTTCAATCCTCAGTAGCTGTACTGTATGCTCTCAGTTGGTTTTGCGTTGCAATTAACACACTTGGACGTGTTTGCAGGATGAAAATGCAACAGTTAATTTCCTAGTAGTTGCTGTGGAATTCTAAACCAGGGAGAGAAAAATCTAAACATAAGTAACATTAAACGATGCCCATTTAGATTACGTTTTCTTCTTTGCCAACAACACAATTTCAAAAAATACTTTTATTTTAGCAGAACTGTAAACACTTAAAAGCTTTCCATTTATTGGCCAGTTACCAACCCCACAGGACCAGTTAATGGTCTGCTCCTCGGCACTAACAGCCAATTTCAGGGGAGCAGAGAACACCAGTTCACTTACATTTACAATATATCTTCACTATTGACGAGAACATTTTCTCATGCAAAATAGTCATGCAATTTCTACTTTTATATGACCACACTGTCATTCATGATATATCTGGTGTACCCTCCAAGGTACTTGTTTTTGTGAGTCACCTCTCACACCGCTTACAACACTAACAACTCATGATGTTGTGTCAGGTAGGTGATGATACAATATCAGCATAAATTGAGCATTATAAGCCAGTAAATGTGCAATTTATTGCTGGATGGTTATACTGGATTGCTTACTATGTCCAGACGTTGTACATCATATACCCTTTTATGTTTAAAATAGGATATCTGGTATTTCATCCAAAACATGTCAAATCTGCTTGAAACATGTTTTAGTTGGGTCATCATTTCCACACCGACATCATCTCTCTGTTCTGTTATTGCTCTGATGAAGTACTGAGGATGGCAGATCACCCCCTACTGCTGCCCCATCTGGCCTCTCAGTGTAACTCTTGACTACAGTCACCGCGGATCTGCGACCCATCACCTCTGGCCAGGATTCTCATAACAGCCATGGCAACCAATTTGTCAGCTGGCCAACCAGCCAGCCGTTGCAGCCCAATAATGTATGTTTGCATATGCTGACTACATTGATCTTGGACATTAACATTATATCAGGTTCCTACGTTGGTAGCTTTAGTTTCTTCATCAGAAACCTCATCTGTGATCTGCATCAAAATCTAAGAAATGAAGTGGAGTGTAATGATGGCTGCCAATTGTTCCCGTCGTACAGTTGGGAGGCTTGAGACAAACCTTTTTTTTCACACATGGACTGTCATGGGCAGGACATTCCGGCTTAGTGCGGTGCACCTGTGTTTGCCTTCCACTTGAATGGAGTTTGTTGTTAAACCGACAGCCTTTTCTCTGTTGAGTCAGATTACTGTGCTGTCATCAGAGTTTCATGAGGAGAGGCCATCTGCTCAGACAGATCTTACAAGATGACTGTGGGACAATACAAAACACTCGGGGGGGGGGGGGGCATAATGAAAGGGATCCCAAAAAACCATGGATGCAAAAATGTAGTCTAAATGGTTCTCTATCTTTAACTTTTTTATGAAAATGGCTGACAACAAAAAAAAAAGAAACTGAGCTGTAAAAGTGATAACCCACTGTACAAAGGGAACAACTTTCCCTGTGCTGTTTTTAGCTCCTAAAATGATTTTTTCAAGATGCAGGTTAGTTTTATAAAAGCTTTAACAAAGACTCACAACTATCTAACACACTTGCGACCTTTGTTCCGGAAAGAACACCTTCATCAGCAGTTTATGATAAGAAACCATCTGTTTAGGTCTTATAGGACTGAAGGGGCGATACAAATACTGATTACTCCCGTATAGTAAAGATAGTTCACCATATGCTAATAGGAGGATGAAAACACCATGCTTGGCAAATATAGTAGAGGAGCGTCGCTGTAAGATAATAATGAGGAGAAAGACAATTAAAAAAAATGGCCGGGCGATGGTTGTTAAAGCTACAGGGAAAGAGAAAATGCTGACCGCACTGGAGAGAAAGACAAATGAATGACTGTAGTCAGAGGAGGGAAGATGAAGGCATTAGAATAATGATGGAGGGAGGATAGAAGAAGGGATAAGAGGGGAGAGAGAGAGAGCCATGTTAAGTGATACACAAGACAAAATAGGGGTGCGAGAAACGGGATTCAGACTGAAATGGGAGTGAATGGACAAAGAAATTAAGAATAACAGTGCTGCGGTGAGCAACAGCAAGCTCCAGAGAAAGACGTAAAGTGCGTCAATCAAATAGAGACAGAAGCTAAGCTCAGCTGAATTACAAACACAGAAGGACAGAGACAGATAGTGGGGAGAAGTAGGAAGAGTAGGTTTGTATTCCTATTACTTGTTTGAGATGAATCATAGTCCATTTAATTATACGATTAGCCAACACACACACACACACACACACACACACACACACACACACACACACACACACACACACACACACACACACACACACACACACACACAGTTTCTAATGATAGTGTGGTGGTCAGCCATTAGGCTTCACCGTGACAGACTAATAGAACTTCCCATAATAGCCAGCCCCATTCTCACAATGGCAAACGGTTCCTTTAATTACTCAAAGATTTTCTCTAAATATGGTGCCTGCCGGAGTCCCTAATGACTGTGACTGGAACATTATAAGGATCCATTAAAGAGGAACTGTTTTCCCTCCACTCAGGGCAAGTGCACCGCTTGTGTGAGGAAAACAAATTTGTCCCACAGCATGAATGTATCATTGTTATTCACACACACACGCGCACACACGTCCGTCCAACTCAGAGTCTACAATGTGTACATACACAAACGCACAAGAAGAAAGGAAAGAATCTATCATTTAATGCGTCCATTTATCCATCATATCTATGCATCTATCTACTCATCCAATATCTATTTTCCCTTTCATGAACACAGTATTGTCATTATTTATTCGGTTATGAATAACTTACCTGTGTGCATCGAGTTGTGCAAAATGGTTTAATTTACATTTAAGTGCCCATATTGTGCTCATTTTCAGGTTCATAATTGTATTTTGCGGTTGTACCAGAACAGGTTTACATGGTTTCATTTTCAAAAAAACACCATATTTTGGTTGTACTGCACATTGCTGCAGAGCCTCTTTCCCCCCTGTGTGTTTAGGTCTCTGTTTTAGCTACAGAGTGAGACATCTTACTTCTACTACTATCTTTGTTGGGAGTCACACATGCGCCGTGGCTTGGTAAGATCTTTCTCCAACTTTGGTCAGCAAGATTAGCTGGGAGACTTCTTCTAAACGAGGGCACTCTTGTGGAATACCTGCAGACCAGGGACATGGAAGTAGTTCTTTTGTAGATTATGGTGAATTAGTGTGTGTTGTAGCAGGGTTTTGCCATTTAGAATGAGCTAGCATGCTAGCGCTAGCATACGCTACGGTTAGCCACCTCATGTCGGCTAGTGACGTTGAAAGCGGTGCAGATTTTGAACAGTTCACCAGTAAACCGTATCTCACTCAAAACAGAATTGATAGTTTTTTTCCCAAGTTTGTATGCATATGGAAGCACCAGTGACAAAAAATAACACCCCAAAACCCAATTTATTTCCTGATGTTGGCAATTTAATTAGATGATTAAATCTTAGCTGGATACAGTCATACAGTAGCTACTGAACTGATGCGGCTGCAAAGCATTTTAATTTGGTAAACTGATGAAATCTTATTACCACATAAAGGATGTCTGTTAAAATTATGTAGACAATCACTAGAACAAATACTTCAAGGGTTCATTGAGAAGCTCATTGGGAAACAAGGCATCTGCTGTTTGTTTATTATCCCAGTAGAAAGGTATGATATAAGTCCTTCATCTGTTATTACTGTAAATCTTCTCATTATTATGCAAACAATACATTTCGACATCACAGATACAATACTAATACAGTAGTACCAACAAAAGTGCAGTATATTTTCAAATTTCAGTTTGTAAGAAAGAATCACTTCTACAGTTGGATTTAAAGGAAAATAAAGAGATTACAACCCTTGCAGCCACAATGTGTGAATAAATAATAGGTGTTGGATTCCAATATAAGGATGTAATACTGGCCGTTTTCACTTGGAGGCAAGAAATCGTTTTTTGAGGCAGTGTTTGTATAAGACGCGGCGGAGTTGTCCTTTTAATATGTCATGGCATCATTACAATTACTGATTGTCTGCTTGTTTGTCTTCTCTTTATACACTGTCACATGCAGTGATTACACTCAGCCGTAGACACAGATGCTCTGGCGGGAGTCCTACCGGTTTGCCTCATTGTGTTGCTCTCTGCTTTCCTCTGTTTTGTGTCTCTGTCAGTGTCCAATTTAATGTTGTCCAAGCACCTTTCACATGCCGCCATTGTGGTGGGACAAGGACAGTTAAAGACAGCCTGTTTCAGGGCACTGTATTCCCATATTGAACAGGAGCAGTGTGGATGCTACTCTGTCAAAATGTAGGCAGACGTTAGCGGGCCTGTCCTGATTTATTTTTTATTGCATTAGGGAAAGTGTACACTTCAGCCCAGCCAGTCTTTTTAGATTTTCTACTTTATAGTGCCAAACTCATCAGTCTTCAGTTATATTGACCAAAGTATGGATTGGTAGCTGGAGAGATTCCTGGGAACTGCCAGGTGCCCTTGAGCAAGGCACAGTACTCCCCCACAGTGTTTCTCCTACTATAGTGCTATCACACTAGGGCTAACTAGCTATGTACTCTGCAATTTAAGAATAATTATGTTTTTTGTTTCCATGTCTTCACAAGATCATATCATCTTATCAACTGAGTATGTTAACCTTTTGCCAGGTACATGCAGCTTTGACCTTAGTCTTTTAGCATGGCATCATGTTTATACCCATCAAGTGCATATTTGAGACCCCATAACAGGCCTTCTTTTCTAAAATGATGGCTTAGTGGAGAATCAGGGTGCTGTGTTGTCTGGTGTTGACTTGATGACAGTTTCTAGTAAGAATTTTTTTGTTGTCATCTTTGTATTGTCTTGAATTTAATTCTTCTAAAAAATGATTACCAAACACAACAAAGAAATATCAGCTACAAACAAATGACCTGCTGTTCTGCAATTTAAAACCAAACTAAGCTTATGGAGAGAAATCACAATTTGCTGGAAAAAGAAGTTTAAGTTAATAAATTAAAAAACAAATCTCAGAACACAGGTTTTGGAAAGAGAAGTTGCAGCAAAGCTCTTAATTACTTTTGAACTGAATTTCTTTTAAACCTTTTGTCTGTCAGGTTCTAAAAAAACAAAAAACAAATAATTCATTGAAAATCCATCTTCACCCACATAATACTTATTCATGACACACCAGTAGTTGTGCGCACTGCTGAGCAGATAACACATTGTCTTCTGTCTCTGGTCTGCTCGTCCCTGAGACATGAAAAGATGGGGAAAGAGGAGTCGAGACAGGGAGATGAGGGAGAGAGGGACCAAGACAGAGGTCTGGGACACCTTCTGCCACTACATTGTGTCTGCCAAGACCTTCTCCTTAAGGGAGCTCCCTCAGCATGAGTTTTGGCACCACTTCTGACTCCACGGTTGTTACAAATGAAGACGCACTGTTCTCCAGGTTGTTGTCCTTGTTAACTTCTTTAATTTTTCTTTGTGTATGGATTTCCGTGCAGCTGCCTCTAATGGAGGCAGCAACCTTTTGGTTTTCTTTACAGGGAATATACCAATACCCGGTTACAGTAACGGTTAGGGTTGTGCCGATGGACAAAATCATGAACAAGTCAGTAGTTGGCTATAGAGTGGAGTGTCACATTAAGTGGTTTGGAATCCTTCTGTAAGTAATTTTGGGGTACAATTTGGTTTTGAAGAATTCTACAAGCAGCACTACCACAGGCCAAGCAATTGGCCCAACAGGTACTGTACTAGTGTTTAAGATTGCAGTAATATTTTGCTGTATCATGACATAGGTATCATGATAATATTGTGTTGTGTGGCTGCTGGTGATTCTCGGCCCTATGCCTGCTATTTAAATACAAATTTCAGGCAATTATCCTGGAAAATATAATTCCATTGATCCAGTCTAGTATGAACTAGGCCTGCACGATATTGGAAAAATCTGACATTGCGATATTTTTTTCCCCTGCGAGATATACACTCACCGGCCACTTTATTAGGTACCCCATGCTAGTAACGGGTTGGACCCCCTTTTGCCCTCAGAACTGCCTCAATTCTTCGTGGCATAGATTCAACAAGGTGCTGGAAGCATTCCTCAGGGAGTTTGGTCCATATTG